>NW_004444076.1:1868713-2040980 GCF_000243295.1 Trichechus manatus latirostris
ATAGGGTGAATCTGGTATCTCATATACTCCACAAAAGAAGAGGATATGTACACCTTTCTCTTGTACATCTCTAGTACTGAGAATTAAGAACTCAGTTATAGATGCCATGAGGGAAAGGACATTGTCATTACTTTTTCTCTATCCCTAACACTGGGCACAGTGTGATATGCCTGTTAATAAATACTAATATAAATGTTTGCAACATTGGGTATGCTAAATGAAGACTTCAAGGGAAAAAAAGTAATCCTATAGTTTGCCAGACCTACTAGGAAGTAGAGCAAACCTTTCTGATAACTTTCAATGACACAGTGAACTAAGGTGTGCCTTTCTCCATTTCTCTGTCTTCATCTCTCTCTCTCTCTCCCTTTCTCTCTGTTTTGAGACAGAAATGGGATCATTTGTTCTGACTAGAACAATTTTCTGCACAGCCTGGCTGGAAAACTTTTTTTAAAATATAATTTTATTTATTTTGTTGTTGTTAAGAATATACACAGCAAAACATAAACCAATCCAACAGTCTCTACATGTACCATTTAGTGACATGATTATTTTCTTCGAATTGTGTAGCTATTCTTACCCTCCTTTTCTGAGTTGTTCCTCCCCCATTAACATAAATTCACTGCTCCCTAAGGTTCCTATCTAATCTTTTGAGTTGCTGTTGTCAATTTGATCTCATATAGGTAGTTCTTAAAAGAGTGTAATGCTGAAGGCAGATTATTTTTTACTAGTTCAGCTAAACTATTGTTTGGTATTAAGAAGACTTCAGGAGATATTTCTGGTTTAAGGTTTAAAGATTATCTCAGGGCAATAGTTTCAGGGGTTCATCCATCCTTCATGGCTCCAGGAAGTCTAACTGGAGAACTTTTGAAGAGGTATCAGCCAAACACTCAGGAATTCTTTAATGTGTGAAAAGAAGTAAGTTTTATAGGCAAAAAACTGAATCCCCAACCACCTATTTCATACAATATGTGTATAACTCTGAAAATTAGGTACATCAAATCTCAATTTGGCTTCATGCATACTTTGTTTTATTGGTTCATAACGGTAGATTTTCTTTGTTTATCATGATTATTGAAAGACGGAATCGGCACAAAAACTTTCAGAACTTGGCTAAGCCAGCATTTTCAGATGACTGGGAGTAGCATGGGGTAAGAGGTTTTTGTTTTTTACAAGGGCTCTGAAGTAAACATTATCTGAGTTTGAATCTTAAGTCCATTAGTGATTCACAGTATGGATTTGGGCAAATTATTCCACCTAGTGGAGCCTTCGTTTCCTTATCTGTACCTAATCAGATTGTTTGATAATTGAAAGAAATGGTATATGTAAATGATATAGCCTAGTGCCAGGAATGGACTAGGTGCTCAATAAACGAAAAGGAAAAAAAGGTAAAATCTCTCAAAGCTTTATATTCCTTATCTGTAAATGGAGATAGTACTAATCCCTTGCTTATATCACAAGGATGCTCTGAGGATCAAATGAAGAGATATATTTTTTAAGTGCTCGATAAACTGTATAGTACAGTATAAATGTAAAGTGATGATAAAAATAACTCATACCAATAGTTAAAAAAAAAAAAAAATCTCAACCTGCCTAGACAAACAATTCCTTAGTATCTACGAGCTGTCTCAAAAGTTATGGGTATTTGATTTCTGTCTTGACAGTGGAAATAAAGCCACGTAAAACACCACACGAGAGTAAATGTGAAGCTCTCAGGGAAAAATGGAAACTTCAGATATTATTAGGGCCCAGCTGTCAATGGCAATTCTCTCTAAAGATTTTGCTTGCAGGTTGGTTGAAAGGTGCAGAGTCAGCACGCACAGCCTGTAGCTTAATTGGTGTGATTCGTATCTAATGGCGCATCAGAAGAGGGCTCAAGGAACTGTGCCTTCTAATTTAAGGTATAGTGCTTAAAACAACATCTCACCAGATTTCTTTTAGGCCTAAGAAATAAAAACCTTCCTTGGCAAATACAGATACTAAATCTTTGCTGGATTTTTTCTGTTCCTTCTTTTGTATTAAAATCATGGAGTTAGAAGCTAAAATAATAATGTTCAAGCTTCCTGTGTTCTTCTGCAGTAATAATCAGTTAGTACTTGTCCAATGAAAAGGGTGATATTCTTGCCTAATTATAGATCAGGGCAGAGAAGGGAGATAAAGCCGTTCTGGCTCTAGAGGTGGGCGTGTTGGCAGTCCCCTTGGGTGTGGCTTGAGGGGTACAAATATCTGTCTTGCTTCCATAACATTCCTATTAGATTTATCCCTTTAGATTGCATATTGTGAAACACACATTATATAAGAGGGTAACTATTTCTAGATAAGTAGAGGCACAGTGGGAAGAGCATTAGAGTCAATAGAGGCTCAGAGAGGCTAGCCAATTTGCCCAAGGTGACACAGGAAAACTGGGAAATGGAACCCAAATCTTCCATTCCCTGTGTGGTCTGGTGCTTTTTACACCACATAGATTCTACACATCCCTCTATAAGGACTGTGCTGTTCACTCTTTTGTTCCTGACATGTATGGGTCCATGGCTATGATCACCCTAATCAAGTATTTAATAGCCAATTTCTGCTACAACTATCAGTTCATATGTATAGTGAATGCTGGGTTGGTGAGATCAAAATGAATAGGCTCTGTTAGGCAAGTTCAAGCTGGTCCTCGTTCTGTAGACCTGGGGCCGACCGCCAGGTTCATATTGCAGCACTCAGTCCAACAAGCACAGACTGAGCACCTCTCAGGGTTGGGGGAGGCAGGCGATGCCCAGGAGAGAAAGCAACTGGGCCCTGACCCAGTAGTTCTAAATACCTAGGGAATAGCTTAGTGCACAATTCCCAACAGTGGTCTGCAGAGATCAGGGCCATGCTGGACAGAGAAAAGTGAGGTCAAAGGCAGGAGCTTTTCATAAACCTAAACATATCATTTATAGACAGAGGTTTTTTTTCTTCCCTTTAAAAGTATGTCTTTCTTATTTTTTGTTGTTAAAATGTCCTTTCTATACTTAAGAGGCATAACAACCAAATGTAGTGTATAGTCCTTGTTTGGATCCTGATTTAAAAAAAAAAAAAAAATTAAAGTCATTATAGACTGGGTGTTAGATGATAACAAGAACTATTTCTAATTCTGTTGCATATGATAGTAGCATTGTGGTAATATAAGAAAATGTTTGGGTTTGTTATTGTTGTTTTTACATTTTCTGAGTATTGTAGTGATGAAAAGACGTATGTTGGGATTTGCTGTAAAATATATCAGCAAAGAAAATATTTTAAGTGATATATGAAGCAAACTGACAAACTTGGATACTATTGAATCTGGGTAATAAGTATATGAGCTGTCTTCATAGAATTCTTTCTACTTTTGTGTATTTTTGAAAAAGTTGTTAATAGAAAATTTTAATTGACTTTCAAAAAATGATTAAATATCATAATTTGATAATATTAAAAGCTGACGGCACTGTGTCAGTCTTCCTCACAAGTATAATGAGCTGGGAGTGACAAGGCCTGCCCCTTCCACCTGGCTGTCCTCAGGCGTGTCTCTAAGGCTGAGCTTCCCCTATAGTAAAACAAGGATAGTTAACATCTACACCTAGCATCACTGTGAGATTCAATTGAGGAAATAGCCACCTCGTTTTAAACATCACTTCTATGGACACCTCCCTGAGTTATGATAGGTCCTTCCATGAAATACAATTGATATTTCTCCTTTCCAACACTCAGCATATATGCAACTATTTAATTATCTATAAATACTTGTTTAATATTTGAGAGGCACACAGTAGATATTTGAGAGATGTTTGATAACTGATGGAATGGGGCTGCTGATGTGAGCATTCTGCCTGCATCCTGATTAAAAAAAAAAAAAAAAGATTTAGTCATTTTGAAAATGTTTAGACTTTGATAAATATGTTCTACTTCTCTATAGCCCTCCAACTAAAATAATGTTCAATATTCAGTAGAGGTGAAAGAATCACCAGAGATATGGCTTGAGAGAATTATTTCTCTCAACTTCCTTCTCAACATAATTTTCTTCCTGAATCCTAAAATCACTTAGCTAGACTCTGCTCCAATCTTAAGATTGCCTTTTACTCCTTCAGATGCCATAGTGTGTTCCTATTTGTCATCTTAATATTGCAAGTGTATTTTATGGCACGCAACCAGAAGAAACACAAAATGGGAACTCACCCACAGCCCCCAAACACATAAACGGGAGCTAAACAGAAATTCTTCAGCACAATTTATAGTAACAAATTCATGCCCAGCTTAGCTATTTCTGCCGCTCAGCAAAAAAAAAAAAAAAAAAAAAAACTGCTTATTTCACAAATTTTTTTCTATAAAATTGTTCTCCTGATTTTTTGACAAAAGATCTACAAGAAAGTGAAAAACTCCCTGAGTGTATATGAAACCGAAATTGTCATTTAAGCAAGGACAAAAGGTAATCCCATACTGTCCTTTCCACAGCACAATTTGGTGAGACATTTGGACTCTAAAACAAAGACAATATAAAAACACTGAGTAGCTTTTAAGGGACATATAATTTTTGTCAATTAGAAAGCCAGCAGCAATTTGTTGAATATAGACTAGACAGTGGAGACATCAGAAACTTAGAAGTCCTTTAGATGTGTCTTTCAATGCTCCAGGTGAAAGATGATGAAGGCAGCGAGAATGGGATGGAGAAAAGAGGACAGATATTTGGGAGGTGGAAATAAGAGGCTGTGTAGATTAATTCAATGTGGCATAGGAGAAAGAAAGAGTGTTCAAGTGTCCATAGTTCCATCAGGTTCCTGGCTTGGGCAACTTACCCAGAGTAGAAAAGGGGATGAAGAAAATGACATATGGAGTCCACATTGGGACACGTTGGGTTTGAGGGAACATGATTATGGCTCAGCATTCTTGTGCCAGTAATTCCAGTGACTGGCATGTGGGAAGATGTATCTTTAACAACCGAAGCAATGTATAAACCAGAGACTTTCCTGGACCTAACGAACAGTTAGAGATGAGTGTTGCTTTGCGACTGAGTTAGATAGGGTTGTTTGAAACTCATACTAATCTGATCATTCTATCCTCCAGATGTGTGGAAAAAATAGGAAGGAACAAAAGTAAGCAGCCATTTAAAATTGACTTTTATGTGGAAATAAATAAAAATATTCTAGGGGAAATTGATCCCTGTAGAACTGAAATAGGCAAATTTATCTTCCCTTTTGATTAATAATTTAAGAAGAAATCCCAAGCATACTGCCTCGAGAGATGTAGGAGTAGCTCTTATAATTAGACTCCAATCCAAACCATAAGAGGGAGCATCAGAAAGCTGACTCAGAGCCTGATGTCAATTGCGGTATTTGCAGTTTACACAGCACAAGGCTAAAAATTTGGAAATTACAGGGTGACTACAGCCTAATTCTGGGGGTTGTTTTGGCACAGCCATACAGTAAGTTCCTCCACTGTTCATTTGATAACAAATTTATTCTTCATCTCCTTTAGCTTGGGTCTGGAAAATATTTGTAGGGCTTGCTCTGGGATGTCATTTGTGTTTTCAATCCAAGAGTTAGGCATTAATGCACTCCAGCAATTGTTCTCTTTATTTAAACCCAAACAGAGCTGTTTCTATAGGTCAAGAAACTGCTCTTTTTAAGACAATCTCATTATGTTTCCCTATTTTGAATAAATTAACAGGTCCACAAGAACTCACCAAGCCTGCTCTGCCCAACAGAGAACAGCAGGTCTCCATCTGGCGCATTTTGAATTTGTCAGGACACATCAGTAAAACAAAAAACCAAACCATTTGCCCTCAGGTCGAGTCCAACTCATGGTGACCCCATGTGTGTCAGAGTAGAACTGTGCTCCATAAGGTTTTCACTGGCTGATTTTTCAGAAGTAGATTGCCAGGCCTTTCTCCCGAGATACCTCTGGGTAGACTCACTTTAACTGTACCACCTAGGGGCTTCATCAAGGAGTCTTGGTGGTACATTGGTTAAGGGCTCAGCTGCTAACAGAAAACTTGGTGACTAGAACCCACAAGCTGCTCCATGGAGAAAAGACCTGGCGATCTGCTCCCGTAAAGATTACAGCCTAGGAAACTCTATGGGGGAGTTCTACTCTGCATATAGGGTTCCTGTGAGTCAAAATCGACTCAGTGGCACCAAACAAGAACAGGGACTCCCAACAAAACATACGAGGTTGTGAAAAGAACACCTTTCGGACAGAAGCCAGTCGTGAACAGGAATTAGTATCTCTTGCCCAAACTGCTTAATTTTCTTTCCCATTTTGAGTCATTATCTGACTCCTTTTTATTTTTGCTTTTTTCAGTTTTATCTCCTGTAGCTACATAGAACAAGTCCCCTCCATCAAACAGCCCTTCAGCTATTTCAAAAACAAACAATTAAAAAACAACAACAAAACTCTCTTCTCCCCTTCATTTGCTTTTCTCTCAGTAAAATGGCTAAAGAACATCCACTCCCTCATCCTTCAGTTGTTCCCCTGCGGATTGTTTCCAGACACTTTCACTAGTCCCTCCCTGCTCTTCTCTCACACACCACTCATCACTGTATTTCATTTATTTTTTTATTATGTATCTCCATCCTACCCCAGGCTATGAGCTCCTGATGGCTTAGCCTCCTCTTGCTTATTTCTTGCTCATTTCTCCCCTTGTTCATTTCTTGCTTATTTCTCCTCTTGCTCATTCCCAGAACTATGATTGTCTGGCTGCTTGACAAAGGCACAGGATGAACATTTGCCCTGTGCACATATTCTGCAGGCATGAATAAATCCACGTCCTGACTTCTTCGGCATACCCTCTACTTTTTCAATGTCCTTCTTAGAATAGGGGGATCTTCCTAGAATTTAACACAATGCTCCAGGTGTAATCTAATACATTTAATAATCCAAAAGCTCTTCTCTAAAGGTTTCTTTTTAGCAACTTCCTGTTCCTATTTCATGGATATCTCATCTCTGAGAATTTTAATTATAGTTATTTTGAAGTTTTCCTTTGTTCCTTGAGTTATTTCTGGGTTATGTGTATTCTTTTTGATTCTGTGCTTGTTTTAAGGATTTCCTCAAATGCCTAGTGATCCTTGTTTGTAAATCCAGATTAACAATGAGGTACTAAAATGCTGACTGAAGCTCTGCTCACATGGGCAGGGATTGCTGACTAGTGGTCATCTAGTGATAAACTTGGGACTACTCATTTAGGGGATGCCCAAATATCAGTACAGGCAAGTCTCTATGCTTGGGCCAGGTCAGTTTTCCTAAAATCCCCTAACATCCTTTCTTTCAGGTAAAAACCTGGTTGCTGGATTCAAAGAGTGAAGGAGGGGAAGGCACTGGACTGGGGGTACGGAGTGTCTCGTCATTTACCACACATACTTTCCCTAGTACCCCTGTTTTCTGTGTAGTGTCTTACCCCCATCCTGATTCATGTCTGATGCTCCCAATCCAGAGACTATGGTTCAGTCTCTCCAAACAGTAAATATTCATTTGCTGGTATGGGTATGGTTGACAGGTAGAAGAGGGGACCAATTGCTCCTTATAAGAATTCTAACCTGTGTTTTCAGAACGTCCCACTCCCTGCCTTCAGATACTTGAGACCTGGAATACCTGAGTCCTTCTAGGATTCTGTGATTTTCATTGGCTTCATATACATGTATGCCCTTGGTTTTCAGCTTTCTCAGCCCTACTAAGTCATTTTCCACTCACTCATCTACTTTCTAGCTTCCAAAGTGTTTTTTTCTTATATTTTACATGTGTTGTCTTGGCTCACTTCCTTTTTGACCTTGTAGATTTATGCCTTTTTAAATTATTTAATTGCTACTTTGGTACAGTTTCGGAGGGGAGCAGAAATATATGCAGGTGTTCAAACTTCCATGTTTAACTGGGAGCTGAAAATTTATATTTACCTCTGATTAAATTTAATTTGGTGCTTTCTCACCAGTCTATCTTATCAAGAGTGTATGGACCTCAATATGTAAAAATGGTTGAATTGGAAAATATTTTGTTATATATATTTTTATCAAAATTTTAAAAAGCATATATGGACGCCAGCTCTGATATCCATCACATTTTCTGTATCCCCAAGCCCTGTGATATCTGCGAACAGCGCAGGTAATCTCCTGAGGAGATAAACTAGGATTCATTTACTTTCATATCTTTGATTCAGTTTTTATTAAAGTCTTCTTATCTTTCCAGATTGTCATAGAATTCATTCGCCTATCCATCCATTAAAAATATGTGCTCAGGTAGAAATAACGGCTTAAATGAGCTAATCTATGCCTTCAGAGAACTCACTGCTTATTAAGGGATATAGGCAAGAAAATAGACTATAAAAGTAAGTTTGTTACTATGAACAAAGACCTGTGTCACTAAAGAGGAAGTACAAAAAGGATGGTGTTTGAGAGGAGGTAACACCTAGACTTAATCTTAGAGGATGGGAAAACATTGGGCAGGCAAAGAAAACTAGGGATGGGAGATGGCAAAGCAAAGGGAGCATCTGTGTGAAGGCAAAGGACTATGCCTCTTCTGCCTCTGAAAAAGAGAAATTTCTCTGTATCAATAGAAGTACAGGACAAAGGGGATTGAATCACATTTTAATGGGGTAACTGGGTATCAGTGTCCTTCAAGAAAAAAATGCAAAGCAGTCCACTTATAGTGAGGCCTTTGGCTTTTGAATTACCAAGTAAACGTAGGTGTCAGCAGTCCTTGGGTGAAGGAGAAACTTGCTAATAGAACCTCTGCTTTAGTGGGAAGGGATAAAGAGCTTTGAAAAGTATAAAAGAATTGTGTGAATATATGGGATTATTGTTATCACTACCATAGTGCCAACCACCACCATTCTCAGCCCTGAGGAGTCCTTTTAAACTTATAAAACAAAGCTTCTCCTCTGTAGATTGTAGCAAAGACAATTTCCTGGTTTTGATATTGTACTACAGTTATGCAACGTGTCAACACTGGGGAGGCGGGACGAAGGATGCACAGGACCTCCCTGTATATTTCTTTGCAATTTCCTATGAATCTATAATTAGTTCAAATTAAAAAGTTAACATTAAAAAAAAAAAAAAAAGAAGAAGAAGTTTTTCAAGGCCAGAGATGGGGAGTTCTATTCTGTTTACATTTCCAGTCATGGCTGTAATGGATTGAATTCAATGTACTGTTCAAAGTTACTATGAAATTAAAGTCCAATTAAGGTTGTGTCATGGGCCTGGTCACAACTCTGAGGCTCAGTGGCTGGAGTACTGAGTAGGAAATACAAAGTATCAGCCTCTGAGCAAGAAACTATAGTAAAATTTTAAATTGTACTCTGGATAGTTAGCATTTGATCAAAACCCACTGAGAAGCAACCTATTTTTCCTGCTGGACATTCTGTTTTTGAGTCCTGCTATCTGACCCAATCACTGGTGAAGGCAACATGTCCCAATAACTCCTGGCTTCTCTCAGCTCCTATTCTTCCCTGGTGGCTGAAGGTAGATGCTAAGAAATTCCACTGCATGGTCAGAAAAGTAATCTTGAAATCATACACAATGGATGGTGCTATTATTAATGATTCAGGGTGTAAGGAACCTATGGAGTGAGGAAATTGTTTTTATGCAAAAAAGTATCTGGATATTTGGGCAAAATTGAAGGAGATGAGATAGGAATAACTGTCACAAATTTACTAAGAACTTCAGCTCTCGTTTTTCAAAGATCCAGTATTTGTGCTAATCATTTTCTCTCATATTCAATTCCCATCTTCCTCTGCTCCAGTATATATCATCAGGGCTGATGCAAATCACATTTTGTAGGCTCCCTTGACAAACAACTTCCAACTAGGTTCATTCAGTGAGAGTCACTGAGAGGAGATTGGAGGGCGGGAGGAAAAGAGAAGCCAGGATGTTTCTCCATCACTTCCTCTCTGTTTCTGGTGGCATTTCAGGAATATCTGTTTTTTTCTCCATAGTTTCTATAGATAATGCCAGTATGAGGTATTTTGACTAGAATACCTGTGGTAGGCTGAATAATGGCCCCTGAAAATATCCATGTCCTAGTCCCCAGAACCTGTGAATATTACCTTATATGGCAAAATGGACTTTGCAGGTGTAATTAAGTTAAAGATCTTGAAATGGGGAAATTGTCCTGGATTATCTGAGTAGGCCTTCAATGTAATCACAAGGGTTCATATTTAAGAGACAGACAAGAAGGTTAAAGGAGGAAGCAGATGAGATGACAGAAGCAAGAGACGGGAGTGATGTGAAGAAAGGGTCATGAGCCAAGACATGCAGGCAGCCTCCAGAAGCTAGAAATAGTAAGGAAGTAGATTCTCCCCTAGAGACTCCAGAAGAAACCCATCCTACCAACACCTTGACTTTAGTCCAGTGAAAATAATTTCAGACACTGGCCTGAAAGTGAATAAATTTGTGTTGCTTTAAGCCACTACTTTTGTGATAATTTTTCACACTAGCAATAGGAAACAAATACATGGTCCTGAATGTGAACAGAGTCCTCTTGCTTTAATTATTCTATATGTGGCTCATCAGCAAAATCCATACACAAATTCTAATCTGCTAAAAAAATAATCCATTACAGAAGTATGTATTTCTTTGCCTCAGATATTGCAGTAGATGTCAAGATATGCCTCTCAGATCCCCTTTCATGACTGAAGTACTCAGTCCCCCAGCTGCCTTTGGCTGAAGAAAGTTTCCTCACTCAAGGTCATGACTATTTCTGCATGTAGTGACTGATCCATTGGCCTACCCTCTACATCCCAACTCAGGACAACTCTAATGGGCCATGCTTTTAGAGATCTTTGTTGAGAATGTATCAGCATCCAACTTCTCCTTCTGCCCAATCCTGCTCCCATCCTCCACGTGCTGATTCTGAGAGCAATCCCCGATAAATTTCTGATTTCCCAATCTCCATCTCATCATCTGCTTTCTCAGGAACCCAGTCAGCAAAATTGATTTATATTTAGGAAAAAATAGTACTTGGTTAATTTCCTTATCTATCTGCTGATAATTATCAACCCACTCTCTGATACTTCATCAAACTAAAAGATAAGTTATAAAAATTCAAGATCCTTTCAAAGGAGATAATAACCTGGAGAATATGCCTGGAGAAGATGAAACCTTACATGATGTTCATGGAACTGGAAGGATGCTCCCGCCTGTGTATTCTGGTAGCCGGCATCCTCACCTGGCTCAGACCTCCCTCAATGACCTTCCCTAGAAATGATGTGCAAACTCCCGTCAGTTGGGATCTTAGATGCAGAGAGTTAGGGAGTGAGAAAAGAAGAAAGGAACAGGAATGGGGTGAAGACTGGAGTGTCAAGCACTGACATTTATTAAGGAGTTATATAAGGATGCCCTGCTGGTCACTGTGCATTCTTATCATTGCCCTCTGAGATAAGACATTACTATCTCAATTTTGCAAATGGGGAATCTGAGGCCCAAAGAGGTCAGCTGATATAGCTTAGGAATGGTTGAGCCAAAAATTGAATATAGGTTTGCTTGAATATGGAGGCCATGTCTTTCCTTAAGTTCAGGAGTATGAATTCTTCTGGCAGAATTAAGGGAGAGAGTATAAGGGATGTTTCCCTATTCATTGCTGGGGAAGGTCATTGAGGGAGGTCTGGGCTGGGTGAGGATGCCTGCCACCAGAATACACAGGTGGGAGCATCCTTCCAATCCCATGAGCATCCTGTAAGGTTTAATCTTCTCCAGGCACGCTCCTACCCTCCTGGGCTTTCCCTTTTCTGGATTCTGCTATGAGCTATCTCACCTCAGTGCTTTTGCTCATGTATGGTCCTTCTACCTGGAATGCCTTTCTTCCAGTTTCATCTTCCCTTCCAGGTCCAGTTAAATGCTACCTCCTCCTTCAAGCCTTCTTTGATCACCCCAAACAGAAGCCATCTTTGCTGTATCCAGATGTCTGCAGCATTTAGCGTCGGTATTAACGCTACAAGAGTTATCACATCAGGCCCTGTGTTGTATCTATTTATATATGAATCGGTTTTCCTCACTAAACTGAAACCTGAAGCAGAGATGACATACATATATTTGAACCACCAAGAGAGTCAGCATACCAGTGTTTGTTGCAATATGCATGTATTGCTTAAAGTTTCCTAAATTCAGGTGTTCACACTTCCATTCCTTTGAACAGGTGATGACCTGTCTGCAACATGCATCCTTTATCCTTATTTGCATGGCAAACTTCTTCTCTTTCTTTAAAATTTCAAGTTCTACGCCCCCTCTAATAGTTAAGTCTTCCCTGATCTTGAATCTCAAATGAAGTCAACAATGCCCTCCTTTACCTTACTCTACACAAGGATCTCTCATGGTGCAATGGCTAAGTGCTCGGTTGCTAACCAAAAGGTCGGCAGTTGGAACCCACCAGCCACTCTGTGGGAGAAAAGACTTGGCGATCTACTCCAGTAAAGATTACCGCCTAGAAAACCCTATGGGGCAGTTCTACTCTGTCCTATAGGTTCACTATCAGTCAACAGATACATATTCTGTGCTGCACTTAAAATATAATTGTTTATATATTTGTTTTACCTGTCTGTCTCCCTGGGTAGCCTAAAACTCTATGGAAGAACGTATTACGTCTCATTTTGTATACTCAACTCTTAGCATGCTACCTAGTATATAATAGATGCTCAATAAATATCAAATGAATTGGATAAGAATGCAGAGTTTGAAGACAAAAAAAATCTGGGAAAAACAAACCCCAGGTATTTATTCATCCTTATTGCCTGAGTGATGCGGGTCAAACTACTCAACCTGTCTGAGTTGGAGATAATGCTAACTACAATCGCAAGACTATAGGTGAGAAGAAATGAGAAGACATGTGTAAAACGGCTGCACAAAGTAGGGGCCCAGACAATGTCCATTTTTCTCATATTAAATTGAAAAGTAGTTTGTGACCAAAGTATTCGTGCCTTTTATGTACTCCGAGTTTAGCAGGGTTTCCCAAGCTAATTTAGGACAACTTAACGTTTGGAGAAGGCTTTGCATAGGGTTGCTCTATCATTAACATCTGGTGGTGATGGTGATGGTGATGAAGAAAGGAAGCACATCAAGTTCATTCAGTCTATCCTAATTAAATTGGTAACTAGAAAGAGAATGCCCAGGAAGTCGAATTCATAATGCTGCTTTGTTTTAAATAAAAAGCATCTAATAAGGACATGTGTAAATCATGTTTCTGAAACACACTCTCAAGGACCAGATAATGGTAGGAATTCATATTAGGAATTTGCTCTCCATCTAGCTCAGAGTTACCAAGGTCACATTAGCAATCTAAGGACATGTCTTCTGGCCAGAGGAAGCCCTGGTGTAGTAGCATGGAATATCAGCACGCTATGAGTCGGAATCAACTTGACGGCAATGGGTTTTGGTTTGGTTTTTGGTTTTTGCAGAAAGCGAGAAACAAACCACCTGAAATCTATATAAATCTACATGTCTAGGCAGGGTGAGGATGCTCGCTGCCAGAATACGCAGGAGAAACCACAATCTACACGTATTAGCAAATCCAGCCCGTGTTGAGCCAACCAAATTTGGCCCTGTTAGAGAACTGAATTATTCACAGTAGAGAAGAGCAAAGTTTCTCCTAAATTGAAATGCAGAATCATCATTGTTTGCCCCAAAATGCTAAAAGCTTTCATAAGTGGTGTTATTATGTTCTTTTTTGGAATCTTTGCAGTGCACTTGTACCCCAGCTTGGAATCACAAAGCAGTGACTGCAGATCACGTAGGAGGGTAACTGGCAACAGCCTGCACTTGTGTGATTTCTCTGCTTGCTATTGAGAGCAGGGAGGGGACGAAGCTTTGAAAGCTAATTATCCATTTTGAAAGATGATTATTAAGAGGAGTAGTGCTTATGTGCACATTTGAAATGTAGCTGTGTTTCTTAAAGTGTGCTGTCTTAATATCATTGTGGTTTGATTACAAATCAATGCCACCAGAGGACAGCCCTTCTGAGGGTGCTGTCATATCCATGGGTGAGGTTGCCACTTTCTCATCTCTTTGATAATAAGAACTAATAAGTTTTATTTTGGTTTTCCTTACTTAGATTCTTCTTTTTGAGTTTCATATTCCACCAAAGTTGTACACCTACGAGCTTTTATATGTGCTCTCTCTTACTCCTTCCAGAAGCTCTGTGTGGAAGATATTTTTATCCTACTTTACATATGTGAAAACGGAGACTCAGAGAAATTATGGAGCATGCCCAAAGTCACACAGCTAGAAAGTCATGATGGCAGAATGGGAGCCCCTATCTAATAACTTTCCAGTGGTGTATGCTGCTGAGGCTGTGTACGTAAAATGACTGTAAATGTGAGAAGTAACCTGAACAACAAAGAGAAAATAATAATTTTTCTATCATAAGCTCAATTATAATGATTTAACATTCCTTGTGGGTCAAATCATATCCTAATGTAACAACTACAAACTGAACAAATGTGACATGAGACTAATCACCTCAGTGGTTCTGCAGCTGAATTTCCCTTGCTCTCTTGTCTTCTCCTCCAGAGACAGAAAACACCTTAAAAATGCCAGAAGCAACCCCTCCTCCCTGCCGCTTAAGAAGTTTCAAATTTTCTTAATCAGCATGAATGTCTTGCCTCTGCCGTTTACCACTGCACTTTGCTTGGTCCTGAATTAAACATATTTTGCCCTTAAATCTAAGCAGTTATACCTTGAACCCCCGGAGAATTCCCAGATTTGTGACTATCACTATACATATCACATCTACCCATAAAATCCAGCAAAGTATGAGTCACCCTCTTCATTTCCATCACAGGAAGAATAGCAGTGGCTTTCTTTGTGGGGAGGGGGCATTTTCACCAAGAAATAAATATCTTTTATCTTTTGATGAAATTAGCCATGCACATCCAAGGAGTAAGAAAATAAACTATACTGAGAGGCTTAGACAAAATTTTTAATTGGTAAATACTAAATTTCAAAATGCCAAAGTTATACTTTTCTGTGGGTCAGACTGGCTGCTCACCAGATTGGGAGTTCCTGGAAGCAGTGACTGCATTTTTTTCATCCTTATTGTTACCTCTCATCCAACATGGTGCTTTGTCCCCATATGTGACAAAATTTTTACCAACTGAGTTCAAGGCCATTTGGGACTCTGTCATGGAGGTAGATTAGAACTGGAATTTTACAGAACGTGCCTCAAATGCCTTATCCTGGTATCCAAGGTTCTCGTGATCTGCCCTCAGTCTCCCTTTCTCCTTAATGCCTACTGACAACCCTCCCTTACTACATTCCATGTGTTCCAAATGTTTTCAACACATAGGTTGTACTTTCCCAATTATAGATCTGTTAATTCTAATTTCTGCCGCCCCTTAGAATGATGTTTCTTCTCTTTTTGTTGATATTCTATCCAATCTTCATGACGCAGAACAATTACCACTTCCTCCGTTAAATATTTCCTGATTCCTCCTGTCAAAATGAAGTCTCTTCCTTTCTTGCACACTCCCAAAGCACACTGTTACAGCACCCATACCCTGCTTTGTATTCTGATAGTTATATGTTCATCCTCCCTTCTCCTGGAGGACACACTCCACAAGGATTGCAGACATATCTTAGCTCTCCTTCTGATACCCCAGCACAGAGTCTTGTACCTAATGATTGCTTTCAAATGTCTGCTGAAATTGAAAGAAATCATTTTATTTTAATGTATGGTATCATCTCCTTAAGATACTGCCAGTGAAGTTAATATAAGCTAGCAGATAGCAAATTCATGAGGGGTAAGACTCTGGTTCCAGAATTTCTCGTGTGGTTTGCCTGGGAGCACCTGGAGACAGGGCGCATCGGGTAAGATGGCTCAGGGATTGTCCAGGCCCAGAACAGGGGAAACAACTAGACACTGCATGATCATTTTGTGGCAGAGGATCGTAACATGAACATAAAATGGGTGAGATCCCTGTCCACCTGAGGGTGGACAGTAGTGGTCCAGAATAAAGTAGATGCTTAATGAATACGGTTCCCCTTGGTGCTCCCACAGCAACGAGCGCTGCTCTGCACCTCCACACTTAGCCAAGCTGTACTGAATAGTTGACATCTCTGTCTCTCACCACTAAGGGCTAGGGCAGGGCCGTTTGAAAACACAGCCTCAGCATCTAGTTCAGTGCCTAGTGCATCATCAGCCCTAGATAAATAGCGACATCTCTGTCGAATAAATCAAAGAATATAAAAAGGAAAGACCAAGAATATACACAGGGAAGTTTCCTATTCAGCTTTTCAGGACATGCTCATCCATTAGAAATGCTGTGCAGATCATGAGCATTACAGGATAACCATTGTTACGGGCTTCGCTCTGCTATACCTAGGATTTCCTGTTCACAAAAGCTGAACTGCAGGGGATAGCCCTTATTAGAGTGCTTGTATTGGGTCAGCTGGGATATGTTTTGAGAGAAGATGGTTGGATGAATCCTATTACCTGCCTACACATCGAGAGCAATTTAACCCTGAGAGTGCATGGGTATGTGTGCATGTGTTTGTGTGAATTTAAAAGAAGCAATAATATAAATTCTCAGGAGAGTTCTAAGAAATTTGATTTTGTCATTTACAGTAAATTCCTTTAAAGAAGAGAGAAAATCTAGATTGGAGTATTTAGGGCAATTAAGAGCAGTAAAATAGCCCCCCACACCCAGATACTCTGGTCCACTACCCCTTCCTTCCCCATCCTCATTGCCAAAGTTTCATTCCCTAAATTCAAATAAAAAACGATCTAGTCCATTGCATACACACACACATACATACACACACACACAGACTTCCTCCGCCCCACCCCCAACTGCAGTCACATACTGCTGTCTCAGCAGCGAACTGTTGGCATCATATTGCTTTGGGGAAGTAGTGCTGAACCAAGTTCTGGCATCTCCTCAAAGACACCTCAACAGTGTAGTAGGAATTCCACAGAGACAACCTGAGCCTTCCAGGAGAGGCTATGCCACAAAGGCATCCTGGTCAGCCCCCAGCTCATCTGGCTTTAACAATGCTGGGACTACACGGACCAGGGGAACATCTTGCAGCACTTGCTGGCTGTGCAGAGAACTCAGAAATATTAACAGATGGCATGCAGAATACAACCCTGAACAATCAGCAGGGTCACACTCATTAAGAGGCACCATTTAATCCATTTCCAGCAAAATCCCATTCCAATGAAATATCACTTTCCAAAAAATGTCAATCTGCTTGAACGAAAGTGACTATAGAGTACCATAATGCCAGCCCTGGTTGAAACTCTGCAGATGACAAGATGTCTCTCAGAGCCTCAGGGGCTTTCTGTCTGTAATTTATTTCCTCCTGGGTGGGTCTGGATTAGATCTCCCCTCTAGACTTCTCAGTCTCTGCAGGTAGACAGGAACCCAGGAAGCCTTCAGAATTCCATCCCCTGAGCCACTCATTGCCCTGCCTACTTTCCCTTCTCAGCTGAATACCTGGGGAGGCAGCTGGTGTGTAGAGGAGGGATACAGGGAGCTCGTTGTTCTGTAGGTAAGAATGTATTCCACAGTGGAAACGTATTCATCCTCATGTTTCTTCAAGTATAGTACTAATTTGTTTCTCAGGGAAAATTACTCCTTCCCTCCCTTCCTCTCTCTTTCTTTTCTTTCCTAAGGAATGCATTGTTTTATAAAACTATATTTTGTTGTACTTTAGATGTCCTCAATGGATTAAAATATTGATATGTGAAACTCAGGTCACTTGTATATAACACCAACACTGGAAAATGATTCTTAGGTTGCAAACCCAAAATTGCTGTGCACTCACTGACAGAGAAGCCAACATCTCCCCTTCAACTACTGCTCCCATAGTAAGAGGTAGCCCCTCTAAGATTCACAGATTTTCACACTTTTAGGTCTTTGTTCAGGCTCTTCGCTCTACAAGGCACCTCCCACTCACCCATTAGTGCCCCATTAGTGACCCCTGAAATCCTAAGCATTCTCCAAGACCCAATCAACATTCCATGAAGGCTCAGTTAGCAAGGGTTGCTCTTTTACCTGTGTTCCATAGTTCTTTGTTAAAACATTTAGATTCGGATTTGTCTAACTCTGTCCATAATTTCCTGCTACTGCTACTACAATGGAAATGTACTGAATGTTGTATTTAGTGACTAGCATGGTGAATCATTTAGATGGCTTAACAGAACGATGAACCTCTTGAATTGATTTCACTGACCCCATTATTAGGAGTGAGGTGAGAAGTCACATGAGTGAGGCACCTGACATTGTTTAGAGGAGAGGGTCATATCTTAGCCAAGGAGCTAAGAGATCTGGGTTCTAATTCCACCTCTGCCACTAACTTTTTTCCCCATGCTACACCATGTTTAATCTTTGGTTTACTAATCATTTATTTACTTGGCAAATCTTATCTGTAAAATTTGCCTTGGTTACACCATTAATTACCAACAGTATTCATGCCTTTTACATACATTGTTCCCTCACAAATTTCTTTTCTCACCTACCCAAGGCATTAGGTCAAGAGAACACCAATAGTTGCCTAAGAGAAAACAAACTCAGATTTCTTTCATGAACACAGACACCTAAGAAAACTCTTCTGGGTGACCTTGGGCACATTACTTAACCTCTGTGAAATAAGGATAATAACCAGGAAAGCTTAGATTGCATGGTTACGAGGCATAAAAGAACTAATGTCTAGAAAGCACTTAGCAGGAAGTACCCCCAAAATGTTAGCTATTTTTGTTACAAACATACAATCTCTTAGTTATAATCCAGCCTTATAGTCTTTCCTTATTCTTGTTTGTTGACAGTAAATCCCCAACAGATTTTCAGTGGGACACTTCTTGTCTTTAACGGGCTTTTTGAAAGATTATTATTATGGTTCCTATTTTCTTAAGAAGGGTGGGGACAAACATGTACAGATATTATTTCTGAAAAACACAGCTTTACTGTGATAAGCTAAAGCTCCTGCAGATACACAAGAAAAATCTTGCAGAAAATGGTTGGTCCAACCAACCATAATTATATTAATTTTATCCAACTGCCAGTAAAGAGATTAAAGGTTAAGTCTAGTCTCAGCTTCACATGATATATGAATGATAATGATAATAAGCATAACTATTTTTAGCAACAAAAGAATATTTTGCAATTGTAACTGAACACCATTTGACTTTCATTTTTTTGTAAGCTAAGTAATTTGCAGTCCATGTAGCTTAGTAAAATCCCCGTTTGCCTGGCATGACCCACCTTCCTATTCACAATTTACCGCGTGAGAGCATTGTTAACAAATACAAAAAAGAGCTTTCAAAAATATCTTTTTCCTTTGAAGACCCTGGAATTGCATATCTTCTCCAGCTCTCCATATTTTATGCACTTTTAAGTGTCACCACCTCTCTATTTTCTTGAATCATTACAGGATTGAGCATTTACTATGTGCCAGGAACTATACCAAATGCCACATATAGCAAAATCATCCCATTTATTTCCCCAACAACCATAGGATAGGTGTTAGCATCACCCACAGTTTACAGAAATAGACAGTTGCTCCAGGTTTCACAGACTGAAACTAGGTAATGGATCCTAGATTTGAAACCTCCATCTGTCTGATGCTACGCTCTCAACAGCTATCCTCTATTGCCTGGCTGACCATAACTTGCTTTACTTCCACATTTCAGGGCCTGGCAGAGTTCATTATGCGTATTAGGAATATAATCAATGATTGTGGGATAATCATAACAGCAGCCAACATGATTTGAGCATTTGCTGTGTCAGTGTTCTAAGAGCTTTACATGTATTAACTCATTCAAACTTAAAAAGTCTATTAGGTAGGTACTATGTCCCCATTTTACAGATTAAGAAACTGAAGCACAGACAGATCAATTAATGTGAGGGGTTGTGGGGAAAGACATAGACCATCCCTATATTCTATCCTTGGTCCACATCCAAACTAGGGGGTCCGCAGGAGTCCAAATATTAAAGGTTGCAATTCTAGCCCACTTCCTTGGGCTTACAGTCCCCTTACCCCCTCCTTGCCCTACTGAATCTTTTGATAATGTCCCCTAGGTGATGTACATTTAGTTGTCTGAGAGGCCAATAGGTTTGATTTTCTTCTCACAGTCTTACTTATCCGATATGGCATGGCAGTGGAGCTCTCTCTTTCTTTGTGGGCAACAAACCTGACTAGTAGGGATTATCCTCGTTTTAGAGATGAGGAAGCTGGGGAGTAGAAAGGATAAGTTACAGGTGATCTGGGTTTAGAGAGTAGACTTTCTGGCTGGAGAGTCTGGCCTTTAATCCACACACTGTATGATCATGGATTAATCACTTTCTTCCTTCTCTGAATTCTCATGTGGTACAGTGGTTAAAATGCTCAGCTGCTAACTGAAAGTTCAATGGTTCAAACCCAGCAGCCCCTCCACAGGAGAAGGATGTGGCAGTCTGCTTCCATAAAGACTACAGCCTTGGAAACCCTATAGGGAAGTTCTACTCTGTCCTATAGGGTCACTATGAGTTTGAATCAACTTGACAGCAATAGTTTTTGGTTTATAGTAAATTTTATTGTATTGATCTTATACTAAATTACATTGTTAAACAATTACTTCTAATACATGGCCTATTTGTCAACTGTTTACGGGCAGAAGTTATGTCATTCTCTCAGAGTGCCTATCTCAATGCTGGTCTTGGTATTATTTGCTAAATCCTAAATTAGGGGTTCTGTCCCAGATTGAAATGGCTGCTAAAGGAGAGCCAGAAAGTCTTTTAATTTAAGGTCATTAGGAAGGGTTTTCCAAGTTCTAAGTCTTCTATTACTCTCATCTCTCCTCACTTGATACACCCTTCCTTGAATGTTCTATCCTCTCCTATTCAACTACCATCCACAGCTCACAGGTCTCGAGGCACTGTCTCCACCTCACGCCACTCTCCCACAGCTTTAATATACCTAACTCTACTACACACCTCATTCTGGTGTCTTTCAGACACCTCAGCATGTTCAGACTGAACTAATACCTCTAAAAACCTGTTCCTTGCCTATGAAGGCACTATGAACTTTACCCAGTTTTCCAACTCAAAGATGTCAGCAGGAATCAGCTCTTGAAATATGCCAAAGGTCTAATATCACTAATAATAATAATAATAAATACCAGGACTATATAACAAGCTTACACTTTCTACTCTATTTTTCTAATTTGGGCCTACATAATTCTCCAAATATGGAAAAGTTTTCCGTATGTACTCGAGAACCATTTCTATTTCTGCTTCTCGGGATCAAATACATAGTCTCATTTCCTATGAACATATAGGCTTAAATAAGTCAAAGATGTGAGATGCTCTCTTTTCCTCTAAATAATTAACATTTACTTAATTTGTATTTGTGTGAAGGGTCACATGTACATTACTTAAACCTGTGAGGTGTGTATTATTATTCCCGTTTTATAGATGAGGAAACTGAGGCCTAGACAAGTGAAGTGACTTTCCCAAGTTCATGTGGCTGACAAGTGACAATCACAGAATTGAAACCCACATCTACTCCCGGAGCCTCTAGGTACTTTCCTTACACCATGCTGTCTCCAAATAAACCAAATATGAAAGCAGGACAAAGACAAACCCATTGCTATTGAATCAATTCTGACTCATAGTGACCCTACAGGACAGAACTGCCCCATAGGGTTTCCAAGGCTGTAAATCTTTACAGAAGCAGACTGCCACATCTTTCTCCAGCAGAGCGGGGGCGGGTTCAAACTGCCAACCTTTTAGTTAGCAGCTGAGCGCCTTAACCACTGCACCACCAGTCCACAGAAATCTGATAATGATTTTTGTTTATTTTTCTTAAATCAAGTAGACCGTAAATTCCTTAAAAATAATAACTGCCAAGTTTCCAAACTAAAACATTTTATGCACATGTTGCTTATTAAGTGTTACTACTGTGACTTATGATTACTCATATAAGGACTTTACAAATAAATGTTGTAAAGCTGAAAAGACTAAGATGCAAACGATTGCTCCTGAAGGGGGAACAGAAGCTCACACTTGTAAGACTAAGGAAGTCTGCAGAGGCATAGGTTTCAAGTGTCTAGTGTGTTTACATATTTTGAGCACCTGCTATATCCCAGGCACTAAGGTCGTCGATGATCTTAGAGAAGTAAGATACAACCCAACCCTGAAGGAGCTCTGAACCCAGTGGGGAGAAGATACAGAAACAATAAAGCATAATTTAACATTGTTCAGGTTCTATGACAGAAGATTTTATGGAGGATGTCACAAATTGGTGTTTTCTAGAAATATAAATCAGGGGTTAACATTTGAAACCTGAGAAATTTCACAGCTAAATCCACATTTGTAGCTACTCAAAAAGCAAAAGGTTTGATGACACTGAGCCCCCATTCCTGTGTGGCAACCATCAACTTGAGCTCAGTAGCTGCTGCCTCCAAGGTTGGTCTGTAGATATATATGTGTATATATATAGATATGTATTTATAAAGTCCTATGTTCTTTTTTTTTTTTATATATAAAGTCCTATGTTTCTTGCTCCTTAGAAGCAAGGATAGTGAGACTTCATCTCATGTACTTTGGACGTGTTATCGGGGGGATCAGTCCCTGGAGAAGGCCATCATGCTTGATAAAGTAGAGGGTCATTGAAAAAGACGAAGACCCTCAATCAGATGGATTGGCACAGTGGTTGCAACAATGGGCTTGTTATGGATTGAATTGTGTCCTCCCAAAATATGTGTCAACTTGGTTAGGCCATGATTCCCAGTACTGCGTGTTTGTCCTCCATTTTGGTTGTAATTTTCCTATGTGTTGTAAATCCTAATCTCTGCCTGTGGTTAATGAGGCAAGATTAGACTATGTTAAAGAGGATTAGGGTGGGACTGTAATACCCCAACTAAGATCACGTTCCTGATCCAATGTAAACGGAGTTTCCCTGGGGTGTAGCCTGCACTGCTTTTTATCTATCTTACAAGAGATAAAAGGAAAGGGAAGCTAGCAGAGAGTTGAGGACATCATACCACCAAGAAAGCTGTGCTGGGAGCAGAGCACATCCTTTGGACCCGGGGTTCCTGCACAGAGAAGCTCCTAGTCCAGGGGAAGACTGATGACAAGGACCTTCCTCCAGAGCTGACAGGAGAAAGAGCGTTCCCCTAGAGCTAACGCCCTGAATTTGGACTTCTAGCCTACTAGACTGTGAGACAATAAACTTCTGTTTGTTAAAACCATCCACTTGTGGTGTTTCTGTTACAGCAGCACTAGACAACTAAGACAGAGCTCAAGCATAACAACGATTATGAGGATGGCGCAGGACTGAGCAGTGTTTTGTTCTGTCGTACATAGGGTTGCTGTGAGTCAGAATCTACTCAATGGCACCTAACAACAACGTTTCTTTACAATAACAATTTTCAGAAGAGTTGCCTATAACCATTTTCTACCAGGGCACACTTTATTCCTCCTGCTCTCCCTTGGCCCTTTCCTTCTTCGTCTTGGTCCTTCTCTCCTTTCCTCTATCCCTAGGTATGCACTTCTCCTCATGACTCCCTCATAATAATAAATCCCATGACCCTGTATTGAGTGAGTACCTCTTTAAGTTTTGTGAACAATCCTGCGGGGCTGATATTATTTTACTACAAAAATGTGCTTTAAAGTTGTCAGTCATCACTTTCTTTACATTATACACTCTGCTCTGCTCTTGGTAACAGAACTGAAATAACAAATGCTCCACTCTTCCTCCTTTGCACAAGGTCAGTGTCTGGTGTGGTAGACAGTCTGGTACTGTGGAGGAAGTGCTGGCTCTAGAGTAACAGCAGTGGCATTCAAATTCCACCTGTGACACTCACTTAGCAAGTTATTCAACCTTTCTTTTGCTTACGTTCTAATCTATTAAATGGGAATAAGAATACCTATTTGCATAGTTAATGTGAAGATGAAATGACACATCCATGTAAAACACTGTAAACATCTACTAAAAACACGTTGCTGCCCAGTCAATTCCGACTTGAAGTGATCCTGTAGGACAGAGTAGAACTGCCTCATAGGGTTTCTAAGAAGTGGATGGTGGATTCAAACTGCTAACCTTTTGGTTAGCAGCCGTAGCTCTTAACCACCACGCCACCAGGCCTCCAAACATCCACTAGTAGGTATTATTATTCATATAAAGTAAAAATAAATTAGAAACCTCAGTGAAGGAAATAACTAAGGCAACATATTACTAGTGGGTAAAGAAATGAACATTTGTGGATCACCTACAATACGCTATGTAATTTATATATTTCATGTCATTTGAGCCTCATGATACTGCAGTGGATTAGATTTTATTACTCCCATATTTCGGTGAGGAAACAGTAGCAGAGAGAAGGTCTTTGCCACTTACGTCTCTAACAGGTGAGCCAGACTATTCCAACCCCAAAGTTTGTGATTTTCCTCCTGTGGCCCACAATTTGCATTTAGGACACAAGCAACCACGAGTTCCCCAGACAGCTTCAGCCCCAGACTTTGAAGGGCACTGCAGAACTGCGTCAGTGTGAAGTTAAGTGAATCAACTACACCTTCCATTTTTGGCTCAAGACGGGACAAAGCACAGTGACCTCCTGTTGGAAGTAGATATGAAGGCAAAACTTCAGGACACAGCAAATGAATCATTTATGTAAATAAATATATTAATACATGCCCTGACATGCTCATCTCTCACCCAAGGCACTGCAAGAAAGCAATGTCTGTATCTCTGTAGGACATTTGTATTTTAGTATACTTGGAATGAGATAATTTGCACACCTACTGATAGATCTCTTCAAAGATAGTCTATGTTATCTATTGAGAGAATATATGCATTGAAGCATGTCCAAATGGCTGTCAAAGTCAATACAAACTGATACGTGGCTCTGTCTGCAAAAGGTAAGCACTGTCAATTAAAACTTCATTTTTTGGTCCCAAAGGCACATCCTCAGTCCTTCCCTCTCAAATCTCTCAATTATCTACATTGTCGGGAATCTCACGGAGGGAAAGCAGAGTGTTACACTTTCTTGGGCCAGTATGGAATTTAAAGTGCCTACTATGTGCCTGAGTCTATCAAATGCTTTACTACATTAACTCATTTAATCTCCCACCATTAAACGTGAGCTACATGATGGGAATATTTTTCTTTTGTTCATCTCTGTATTCCCAAACATATATGAGGTGCATGTTCTGGCTGTTATCTATTGGTCCTCAGCACCTTTCCCTTCTGCCCCTGCCCCACGTTCTCCACTTATTATAGGGGCTGGAAGCCTGCAAACTGTATTCACAGAATCTCTCATCAGCAAGGTTACAGTTTAGAGTCTTCCAACCAGAGTAACTTGCATGAGTCTTGGATGTGAAGGGCAGTGGCAGACTGGCGTAGAATTTTGCAGCTACTACCACTGCTGTGGCTTCCTATAGTCTCCTTCAACTCCACAGTCTACTGTTGGTCTCCAGCTTCAGGGCTGCAGGAAACTATGGGTCAGGCAATGGTTTCCTGACATTTTCTGATTTGGGTATATCTTCCCCCATCCTATCTTCCAATATTTTCTAAGCACATTAATATCCTGAATTACATTCCTTTCTGCCTGAAATACCTAAAGTGTTGTCTGTTTTCCTGAATGAATCCTAACTGATTTCATGTTCAATAAACATTTGTTCAACATTTAAATGAATAAACAACCCACTTTGCAATTGTAGAATTGAGCCTTCTAGAGATGAAATAATTTAGGATTATACTGCCAGTTATTAAATGTCAGAACCGAGATTTGAGCCGTGGCCTGTCTTTTGCTTTTTCCACTTAGGCACTGCCCTCAGTGGGTATAACATACCACACCACTGCCAAAACCTTATCTCAGAGCTGTTGTCTGTCCTGTTCTTCCTGCCAGTGCACCACCCTGGCTGGAAACCTCCCTATAAATTGGAAACATAGATTAATTCCAAAAACAAACTGTTTATTAAATATGTATTAGACCTGTAAGACTCCCTGTTAGAATATTTACATTGTATTCATAATGTCAGTGTAGATAAAATGTGTGTGTGGCACACAGTAGACTCTCACAAAGTGTTAATTGAGGGAATGAATAAATGAATAAATGTTCACTGCTTTGCTTGACAGACGTTCAGTTGCAGATTGTAGGCTCTGACTCACGGGATCTTTTTGGTCATGGAGATCCACGTGTTGATAATTCATTGGTCTCAAAGTCTGGACCTTTTCCACTGTTCAGCATGGTAGCAATACTTGCTAGGCACTTACACAGAGTGACTGACTTTCCTTGAACAACTTCAGTTTTCAGGTACATTGTAATTCTGAGACAGGTAGAGACAAGAATCTATTCCTACTTTCCAAATGATGAGATTAAAGCACTGAAAGCAACCAACTTCTATTGTAATGTAGTAGGAAGAGCGTTGTGTTTGGAACCAAACAAATCTGGATTTACATCCTGGTTCCAGGCACTTATTAGACTTGAAAGCTTGATCAAGCTGTTTCTGAAACCTCAGTTTTCTCATTTATATAATGGTGGTAATGATAGCTCTCTTATGGAGCTACCGTAAGGATGAGCTGCTGAAGACAGAAAGCACGTAGCACAGTATCTGGGTCATGGTATGGATTCAGTGAATGATAACAGCATTGCCATCATTAACTCTGAGTAAGAGTCTATCGATATATAGGTTGTCATCCTGCAGGCTAGTCCATGTCAGTCAACGAGACTCTTCAGTCCCTACCAGGCAGCAGTAGTATGGAGGAACACTTAAAAGCATGTTTTTCACAGCCAACAGCTGAACTACCCAGAAACACCAAACCTAAACCCATTGCCGTTGAGTCAAGTCCAGCTTATAGTGACCCCACAGAAGTTATGTAATTACAAGGAATTATGTGTCTGCATATAATACCTTTTGTGGGTTCACTGTTTCTGGTGACTTTGGGTGAGGGGGAGTAGGAATGGCCGGCACAGAGTGGGTAGAGCAAAAACACCTCACTTTCTCTTAGGACGAGATCCAAAATTAGACTCGCTAGAAGAATCTGGGGGTGGACACATAGAGTTAGGGGCCTTTTACACACTGGGAGATAATAGTTAAAACTGCAGGAATGAATGATGTCATGGATGGCTTGGAATTAAATGAGTGAAAACTGAGACACACTTGACCTCAGAAAACTTCCTGTACTGGTTGGTATCCAAGCTCGATGCTTGGCACCCAGCAGATGCTCAATGCATATTTGTTAAATAAATAAATATCAGGTTGGAAAGTATGTCATCCTTCCTTAAATTGCCTGTGTTCTCCACTTCTCCTATGATCTAGATTCAACTTGTCTTTGAAAAGCTAACTGAAGTCTGTGTGCTCCCTGAAGATTGCCGATCTCTTGGTCTGGAAAGTTCCTTTTCTGAAAGCCCATCAGCCTTTTGCCAGCACTAATATTCACTGGCAGGCACTATGAGCTTTCTCATCCCAATCACATATCCTAACCCCCAGCTAGACTTACAGGCAGAGGACATGTTTTCTGCAGCGCTCAAAATTCCTCAGTGACCAGCAGGATGCTTGGCTATAGCAAGCTCTCAATAAATAGGGATTATTTGCTTGATTAATCAGGTAGGTGTTTTTTTGTTTTGTTTTTTTTTTTTACTTATTTATTATTGCACTTTAGATGAAGATTTACAGAACAAACTAGCTTCTTATTAAGCAACCAGTACACATTGGTTACGAACTCCACAACATGTCAACACTCTCCCCTTCTCGTCCTTGGGTTCCCTATTACCAGCTTTCCTGTCCCCTCCTGCTTTCTAGTCCTTGCCCTGGGCTGGTGTGCTCCTTTAGTCTCATTTTGTTTTATGGGCCTGTCTAATCCTTGGCTGAAGGGTGAACCTTAGGAGTGACTTCATTACTGAGCTAAAAGTGTGCCCAGGAGCCATACATAGTCCTGGGGTTTCTCCAGTATCTGTCAGACCAGTAAGTCTGGTCTTTTTTTTGTGAGTTAGAATTTTGTTCTACATTTTTCTCCAGCTCTGTTTGGAACCCTCTCTAGTGATCCCTGTCAGAGCAGTCAGTGGTGGTAGCTGGGCACCATCTAGTTGTGCTGGACTCAAGTCTGATGGAGGCTGTGGTAGTTGTGGTCCATTAGTAATCGAGTAGTTTTAAAGTATTGTCAGGGGAGGGAGAAATAAATGGAATGCTTTGGAACCTAAGAAGTGTTGAAAGATGAAGTGTGTGCATTTAAGAAATGACTGGCACTCAGCTTGGAGAAGAGAAGGCTTAAGGAACCAGAAAGAGAGCACTGAGCTAGTGGGAAAATAAGAGTAAGGATATAAGGGGGAATCTTGCATGGAGGAGACTGGTAGCATTGGTTCTAGAAGAGAAGGCATGGGCTTTCCTTCATTTCTCAATCATCCATAGACTACCTTCTTATGACAAGTTCTGTGCTAGGCAATGGAGAACCGACAGTAAATAAAACACAGTCTGGTCTTAAGGGCTTTACAGTTATGCTGCAGGAGTAAAACAAACAGTCAACTACAACATAGAGCAAGAGCTTAGAGTGAAAACAGAGTACAAACTGTACACTCCCTTAGAGGTTTTCTCTGTCAAGGATGTCCAGAAGGAAAAGACAGATATCAGGATTCGGGGGTTAAACAAACTCAAAGGAAGAGAGAACAGAGAGAGATTTCAAGACTATTGGAGCTTACCATTTTCTTTGATCTTTTCCAATTTATTTATTGTTTAAACTATAACAATAAATACGCAAATCATAATATGTCGCAGATTGAAGGAAGTCAGACCAGGCATACGTCTGGTCAATCATTAGCCAACTTGCCTAAAAGAAAATGAATACTCTTGTTCTGCCCTTTGGAGATTCTCTGGGTGTTTTTAGGGAATGGGGAATGTATTACCAGAGAAACATAAAGTTGGAATTCTCTTTGTCAGCTGTACAGGTTTTAGAAGTGAAAAAGATAAGGAAGTGACATAAACAGGTGTACATGGGTGTTAGAAGACAAGGTGAAGGCTGACTACCACACTTCCACTGGGATTTTTTTCAGGTCCCTCCCCAACTTAACTCACTACCTCCCCCAAGATTTTTAGCAAACATTTATATGTCAAGTGCTCTGCTTCATGTTTTCACTAGCACTATTTTTCAGATCAGCCCAACCCATTGTGAGACAGATCTCATTATGAAAGAGTTCTTTTTAGAGAACTGAAATCTCTTTAAATGTTACCTGTCAGAACTACTTCTGACCTCTGGAGTTATATAAAATAGGTTTATGCTCTCTCAAAGGAGCCCTGGTGGTACAAATAGTTAAGTGCTCAACTGTTAATCAAGAGGTTGGTGGTTCGAACCCACCGGGTCGCTTTGCAGGAGAAAGACCTGGCAATTGCTTCCGTAAAGATTACAGTTCTACTCTGTCACATGGCGTTGCTATGAGTCGAAAATGACTTGACAACACCTTACAACAGCAATATGTTCTCTCATCCCCCACAAAAGTCTCTCTTATATTTGAATAATGCCATCATTTTATTTGTTGTACTTACTTTCTGAAGCAAAGCATCTCTGGTTCCTTTAACCAATCCTTATCTGATAAGATTTCCAGAATTTTGCTCCCCAAGTGTTTACTTCTAGAAACAGCCTGGTTATAATTATCCAGTAACAAAGTGACACCTGTACTGAGCACAAGACCCCACCATGGGCTGAGAAGCTTTGATATACAAGAGAGGTTCAATGACTTGCCGAAAGTCACACTGGTGGTAAGCAGAGAGGCATAATTCAAACCTAGGGCTTCAACCTTCTAAGCAAGTTCCCATCCAAGCTCAACATGCAGATGAAGAATAAAACCCCCTTCCTTCCTTGTACAACCAGATCTTAACCAGTCCAGCACTGGTTAAGTACATTCCAGCCCTGTTTGCCTACCATCAATAATCTTCCAAATCCAGACATACGCTGGAACTGCCTTGGGCAAACTGGGATGTACTGACACCCTTTTATATTTCCTTAGACATATCTGCCTTTCCAAAATTAAAGTCTTATCTATTTATAGGCATAAGCCAAGATAATGACAGACAGAAAAATAAGAAAAAAGGAGACTTATCTAAAGAAAGATTTCTTAAAATAAACTTCTGTCTTTTGTCTATGACAGAGTTTAGATAACCTTTTCTTGGTGCATCCAACGAGTTTTCAAGTGCTTTTTCATTCATTTGCCCTTTGAAATGGAATTATTGCCATTTAAAGGTGATATGCAAACTCTGTTCTACCTACGTTTATTACAGCTGTCTAAGGATATGACATTCAGACTGAAGTGCATTGCTGGAGGGTGGTGGACATGGAGCTGGTATGATGTTAATACGTTCTCTGATTCACTTGTACACAGAACTCTGTTTTCACTTCTGTCAATCCTCAGGTTTGAACTGAACTTCAGTTTCCCATTCCCCAGCATATACCTTGTTGTTGATGACGTTGCTAGTTGCTGTCAAGTTGATTCAGCATATACCTTAAAAGGGTCATTTGAACGTGATCTTCACTGATACTTCTGACCTGACTATAGAGTTCTTAGCATGGCAGTTGGCCCAAAAATGCAACCAGCTTGTTCAAAACTTTGAGAGTCCATCTTGGGGAAATTAGTGATGGACTCTCCAGAAGTACCTAAACTCCTTCTAGATTGTATGGGGCCCGCTACTATGCATGTGCAGAAATCAAAGGAAGAGGGAAGCATGGATCCTACCTGCCAGTCACCTAGCAATCTCCTGGAGAAATAAAGCAAAAATACAGAATGATGGAGCTCAAGCTGAAGTTGATGGAAAGAAGAGATCTATATGAACAGCAATGGCCATGTCCGGCATCATAATGAAGTGGGCATTTAAGGTAGGTAGAATTTAGGTAGAAAGAAGGTAGAGTGGAAGAATGGAGAACATTCTGATTCATACGTAGAAACATCCAATTGTCTTTTTGTAAAATGGTAGGAACAGAAAATCTATTTTAGATCCTTCCTGTCCAACCTCACTTACCACTCTTCTCCGCACCGACAATATATATTGCAGCATAGGAATAAAAAACTGTTCATGAGCCCCAGAACACAGCTTGCTGTTTCATGTCTCCATGCTTGTATAACAGGCTGTTCCTTCTACCTAGGATATACTGCAGAGACATCACTTTCAGAGAAGCTTTACCTAGCCTTACTAAGAAGAGTTAATGGCTCCCTTCTGTGAGTTACCTCTGTACTTTGTTAACACCAGTATAATTGTACTCATACCATGTTATTGTAATTTAAATTACAATAAAATAGAAATAAAATTGTATCTATGTATTTGTCTTCCTGCTAGACTGTGAGTTTGTAAAGCTTAGGGATCATGTTTCACTCATCACCAAATCCCTAGTCCCTGGAAGAACTTAGAAGATACTACAAATTTGCCCAGTTTAACTGGATCTCCAGGCCGCTATGAGTTGGAATCAACTCGACGGCAGTGGGTTTGGTGGTGGTGGTGTTTTTTTTCAGGCAGCAAAGATTTTTTTTCCTTCTCTGGGCAAAGAATTTCCTGGCCCATCAAAGTGCACTATTAGAATATTTTCCCAATCCTGAGTTCACATTAATTAACTGGTTTACTTGCTGAATGCTAGGCAGAGTGTTAGGCTCTGGGAATACAGCAGTGGACAAAATAGACCTTCTCCTGCCCCCTTACTCAAATGTATTCAAATTACTGATTCCTATTAACTCCCCTCAAATTAATACTCTTGCCTCTGGCAATAAATTTTCAGTTGAGAAGTCTGTGTATAAAGCAAATTGGTGCTGAGTATGGCTCAGCTGAGAAATCTGTAAAGAAACATAAACTGCCATAGTGATTGGAAGATGTGCCCTATCTTCATGTATAAATGTATGTGCATGTCTATGTACATGTATGTTTCTATGCCAAATGTATACATATATTCAGATATGCAATATGCCCTTAAGGCCTACAGCAAAATACAACCCATTTAAAAATCAAAATATCCCCTAGCCCTTAAAACATAAACCAGAAACCAAACCCGTTGCCATCAAGTCAATTCCAACTCACAGCAACCCTATAGGACAGATTAGAACTGCCCCACTGGGTTTCCAAGGCTATAATCTTTACAGGAGCAGACTGCCACATCTTTCTGCCACAGAGCAGCTAGTGGGTTCAAACTGCTGACCTTTCAGTTAGCAGCTGAATTCTTTAACCACTGTGCCACCAAGCCTACTTAACTAAAAAAAAAAATAGAGCATGATTTGTATCCTTAACAGCTTATAATTTTCAACTTTGAGTGTTTTAGTGGTAGACTGTTTGTTTGCTTAACTCCATTTTGAAGTCTCCACAAGTTTATTTATGCCCCGAAACTGAAAGAGGGACAATTTTCTAACCTTGAAAATAAAGAAACAAAGAAAACACTAATATCAAACAAACTCCAAGAGCAATAATGTATTTTCTAGTGCCCAAAATAGTACTAAGTACACAGTAAGCACTAAATGAATACTTTCTGAATAACTGAATGAATGCAAGAAGTAATACTTGTGATTACAGAATTCATTAGTACAAGCCAAAGGAACAGGTTATAGTTTTAATGGGAAAAGATGGTTCAAAACCAAGTCTTACAGAGAACTATGCAGCCAGTAGGAAAAATGAAGCCTTGATACATGCTACAATATGGATGGAGCTTGTAGACATTATGCTGAGCAAGATAAGCCAATTACAAAAGGACAAATATTGTATGACCTCACTTATATAAAAAGACAAGAAAAGGCAAATGTATAGAGACCTAAGTTTATTAGTGGTTACTAGAGGTGGGAGGGAGGGGGAAAAGGGGAGTTAACGATGATGGAAAAATCGCAACTGATTAAGGGTAGGGTTGCACAGCCGATTACTGTAATTGTTGTAATTGGACACCTGTAAAAAGTTGAACTGGTAAAAGTTGTGTGATAGATGTATTTACGACAACAACAACAACAACAACGAAAAAGAGGCTGCTATGTACAACCAAAACCTCATGGGATTTGGTTCCTTAGTTTGGAGGTTTAGGGTGACGGTTTCATGGGATATCTCAGTTACTTGGCCTAATAACATGTTTAATGCTTCTGTTCTACCTCCTAGTTCACTACATAGTGCCCGGGGTCTTAAAAGCTTGCAAGCAGCCACCCAAGTCACGACAATTGGTCTCTATGCTCATAGAGCAACAGACGAAGAAGAGGAGTCAGGAACAGGAGGAGGAAATGGTATGTGTGGCTAATCGCCTTCATGAATAACTGCCTCCTTTGCCATGAGACCAGAACTGGATGGTGACCCTCGACACTTTGATCAAAGATTTTTAGAAGAATCCTGATCAAAAGGGGGGAAATGCAGAACAGAATTACAAATTCTCATGGACTCTAGGCTTTTTGGAGTCATAGAAGGTGGATGAACCTCTGAAACTATTACCCTGAGATTATCTTTAAGTCTTAAACCAAAAATCTTCCTTGAAGGCTTCTTAAAACCGAATAATAGTTTAACTAGTAAAAAGGTTTGCCTTGAGCATTATGCTCTTTTAAGAACTATCTATATGGGATCAAACTGACAACAGCAACTCGAAGGATTAGATAGGAAACTTAGGGGGACGTGTACTTATTTATTTATTTATTTATTTAGATGAAGGATTACAGAACAAACTATCTTCTCATTAAACAGTTAGTACACATATTGTTTTATGACATTGGTTAACAACCCCACGACATGTCAACACTCTCCCTTCTTGAACTTTTCTGTCCTGTCCCTATTACCAGCTTTCCTGTCCCCTTCTGCCTTCTAGTCCTTGCCCCTGGGCTGGTGTGCCCCTTTAATCTTGTTTTGTTTTATGGGACTGTCTAATATTTGGCTGAAGGGTGAACCTCAGGAGTGACTTCATTATTGAGCTAAAAGGGTATCTGGGGCCATACTCTCAGGGTTTCTCCAGTCTCTGTCAAGCGAGTAAGTCTGGTCTTTTTGTGATTTAGAATTTTATTCTACACCTTTCTCCAGCTCTGTCCAGTCAGTGGTGGTAGCGGGGCACCATCTGTTTGTACTGGACTTAGTCTGGTGGAGGCTGTGGTAGTTGTGGTCCATTAGTCCTCTGGACTAGTCCTTCCTTTGTGTCTTTAGTTTTCTTCATTCTCCCTTGCTCCTGAAGAGGTGAGATCAGTGGAGTATCTTGAATGGCTGCTCATAGGCTTTTAAGACCCCAGATGCTACTCACCAAAGTAGAATGTAGAATATTTTCTTTATAAACTGTGTTATGCCAATTGAGCTAGATGTTCCCTGAGACCAGGGTCGAGGGAGCAGTGAATTTTTGTCAGTGGGGGAGGAATAACTCAGAAAAGGAGAGTGAGAATGGTTACAAAACTCAAAGAATGTAATCAGTGTCACTAAACTGTACATGTACAAACTATTGGTATATGTTTTGCTGTGTATAATATCAACAACAGCAAAATAAACTTTGGCAAAAGAAAAACAAAACAAAACAAAACAAAAAACAAACAGATTTTGACCCAAATGGTGAAAGGAGCTCTGCTTAAATGATAAAAACAGAACGAACAAGCCTAATCTTACAACTGTGCTTTAAATCCTTTGGTCTCCCAGCTCTCAGGGTAGTAATAGATACTTTGGTGGGTTTTACATCCCATGTTTTTCTTATCTTTGTGTACAGTCTGGTGGACACCCAGTAAGCCACAGAAACTGTCTGCCTAACCCCACCCGCTTATCCTGCTAAGATCAGGAATCATTTAACACACTAACGAACTACCAGTGAAGATTAGGAGTAAGCAGATGTCCAATTAACCTCTACATTCCCCAGTAGTCTTGCCAGGCTCTGTTGACCCTCTCTAGTTACTGGGCTTTTATTGGTCCTGGGGGCTGGCTCTATATGTCAGAAATAAAGTGGACGGTTGTGGTGATAAGCAATATTGCTCACTGGAGAAAGTGAGAACAGGTAGAAAGGTCAACAAACATTCAACTCCTTGTTTTTTTTTTTCCCAGGCTGTCTGTTCTGGACATACGAAGATGAAAATAACAGGTCCCTGCCCTAAATAAGCTTGTGACAATCCCATCTTCTATTGAAACATCTGGTAGCTGCTCTCATTTTACTCCCTAACTATACTTCCTTGTTGTCAATTTCCATTTGACTTTTGCCATGTGCCCCTCTAATACTAACCTATCCCCTGGCACCCCACACCCTTTATGCCTACCCTGGGAATCCAGCCTCTCAGTAGAATGCTGCCTCACATTTACCATAACTGCCAAAGAGCGCTGGATAGGATCTGTGTTACTGTGGGTTAGAATGCTTCTGTTCACCCACCGACTCCATTTAACACCAGCACTGAAGGCTCTGTTTCTGGATACTCGATATCCATTATTGGACAGCATGGTAGGCCTTGGTAAGCATACTCCCTACTTGTAGTTTAATATCAGGAAGTATGTCTATACCACAGCAGGAAACAAATGCCTTTGGGGTCTCCCCCATACACAAATTTATAAAATTCTAAGATGTATTGTCATCAGTGAATAAATTTAGTGTATTGTCATTGATGAATAAATTTAGTTAAAAACAAACAAACAAAAAACCCCAGCAAATTCCATCTGGTCTGGGAAGCAGCTTCTCTAGGGATGTCACACATGCCTTTAAGACTTCATCTCACTGAATTGCTCCTGGGTGGGTAACTTATCTTAGAACTCTGAAGGACAGATCAATTCCTTTCTATTACTAACATATATACAGTAGTGCCCCCTTATCTGCGGGGCATACATTCCAAGACCTTTTGTGGATGCCTGAAACCACAGATAGTACCGACGCTATATGTATTATGATATGTCCTATATGTACATACCTGTGATAAAGTTTAATTGATAAATTAGGCACAGTAAGAGATTAACAACAATAACTAATGAAAAATAGAAGAATTATAACACTATATTGTAATAAAAGTTATGCGAATGATGGAGCAGGACAGCATGACATTTCATTATGCTATATATTCATTTAATATTTTTGAATTGTGGTTGATCTCGGGTAAGGGGGAGGCTACTGTATGTCCAACATTTACTTGAGAAAATATTTGGTAATGTAGGTAAATTAATATTTTTGATACTAATGTCCTAATGAGGAATGATTTTATTAAAATCTTCTCCTTAAAGCAATAACAATGAGGTCAATTTCCATTTATCTAGGCTGCTTTGAGCACAGTTTGGATCAAAGGCAAGAGGACTGACTAAATCCCCTTGCAAAGTCCCCTCCAGTCCTTCCATTCCAATTTCTAGAAGTATAATTTCTACAGATACAAAATAAGCACCTGCAAAAGGGTGTTCATAGGAGCATAACAAGGAAGCCCCTAAAAGGCTCCTTAGAATTTTTGTTATAAATTTACATCTAAATACCAGGTTCAGATAAGCCATTAATTAAAATAAATAAATAATGTTTTTCTTTGTATTTTCCTTATCTCTATATGACAACTAAACTGGTTTTAAATGAGTTTTAAATGCAAATACGTGAATTATCTCCTTTTAATTAGCTTGCTAGAGTCTTGGTTTTCAATTGTGAGCAAATGCTATTTTGTATATGCAACATGAAATTGGTTTCTTAAAAATTAGATGAAAGTAGGGGAAGTGAAAGGGAACCTCTTTCCTGAATCACACATTCTCTGATGTAGAACTTGGAAGTCTGTATCTATTCATTCATTTATCTTTTCATCTATCAATCCAACATTGCTGAGACCCTCCTATGAGCCAGTCAATGGTATGACAAAGACAAATCGCTGTTCTTGCTAATGAGCTCCCTCTAGTGACAGCAAGGGACACACAAACAGATAATTAGAATGTGGTAAGTACAGTCACAGAAACACGTCCAGAGCATTTGAAATACAGCAAGGAGATGGACCCAGCTGGTGAGGAGGTAGGGAAGAGAGACGTCTTCCAGGAAGACCATACATACATACATATATATATACATACATACATACACATGACTCATTGCCCTCGAGTCGATTCAGAGTCATAGCGACCCTACAGGACAGAGTAGAACTGCCTCGTAAGGTTTCCATGGAGCGGCTGGTGGAGTTGAACTGCTCACCTTTTGGTTAGCAGCTGAGCTCTTAACTACTGCGCCACCAGGGCCCCTACATACACATACATACATAAATTTACCTCTTGTTTCATCTATATCCCTACCCATTTTCACTTTCTTGTATTATTTTGAGGCAAATCATTTCATCGGTGATTATTTCAGTATGTATCTCTAAAAGATAAGGACCTATTTTTAACACAGTCACAATACCATTATCACATCTAAAACATCAATAACTCCTCACCAAACATCCAGTTGGTGTTTAAATCTCCAAATGTCTCATGACTGTTAGAATTGTGTTGTCTTTTACAATTTGTTTGAATCAGGATCCAGTAAGGTTCACTCATTACAATTAGTTGATGAGTCTTTTAAGTGCCTGCCCGAAACCAAAAAAACCAAACCCGTTACTGTAGAGTTGATTCTGACTCAGAGCGACCCTGTAAGGACAGAGTAGAACTGCCCCACAGGGTTTCCAAGACTGTAAATTTTTATGGAAGCAGACTACCACATCTTTCTCCTGTGGAGCAGCTGGTAGGTTTGAACCACCAACCTTTAGGTTAGCAGCTGAGCGCTTAACCACTGTACCACCAGAGCTCCATAAGTGCCTCCCCTGTCTTTTTTTCTTCGCCGCTTATTTGTGATGAAACCTGAGTTTTAAAGGATGAGCAGAGGTAAGACAAATAAAAGGGAGGGGAGTAGGGAAATAAATCCAGAAAAATGAGGTGCCGGGGGAAAATAATAATGCAAAGGCATCAAGGCCTTCTTTGCCTTCCTTAAACATACAAACTCCATGAGCATTCTTATTTTAGAAACGTTGCTCAACTCAATATACTCTACCTCTTTACAAGCCCTCCTCTGTATCTAGTAAATTCCTGCATTATCATCAAGGCTCAGCTCCAAAAATTATTCCCCAAGTTTTCAGTCTCACATTTTCTCCATTCCCACGTGAAGGATGTACATATTATCTAATGTCTATCATTTAGCCAGCAGTGATAAGGGCCTACTTTGTGTCAAGACACCATGCTAGATGCTGGGGATACAGGAATGAATAAACTCAAACCCCTGCTTCAAGAAACTCATTGTGAGTTATTTTGGCAAGAAATGAGATGACGTCCATATTCTAGCTCAGAAACATACATTTCCCGTATAATTTTTAGTCATGGCAAGGACACGCACATTGTTGTGTAAGGCATAATCTGGAAAGCAGAGTCATAAAAAAATTTATTTGCTGTAGAATCAGTAATAAATAGTCTTGCTCTTTCAGTTTCCATTTGGAGACAGAAAGTAAAACTTTGTCAATAGGCTAAACATTAGGATGTGCTTTATTGCTCTTTTTGACATTTCTATGTTATGCAAAGGTTATGAGAAGACTAACTGGGAACATTAGACAGTCAAATTATGATGAGTTTAGTTAGTTCCCTGTGACTCACATTTCTAGTCTTTATATTGCTATTGAGGCAACTGAAGTGAGCAATACAAAAATACATCATCCAGTCATATTTTAAAATGACAGCCTTGATTGTGGAAGGCCCACTAGCACTCTTGTTATTCAGTAAAGGAGCTGTCAATATTTCTTTGGGTTTGCTATCAGTCATTACCAGAAAAAAAAATTTTGTTTTCATATTTACCATGCCAGCAGTTAATACGGTGTCTTGCACGTAATAAACAATAGTGAAAAACATACGATCTTTTCTGCCACTTTCCAGAGGTGTGACCACATCTTACGTTCTCCTCTGTTCTCATAGCTCTGTTATGAGAGGTAAATAAGATAATGCGTAAAAAGTGCCCTGCAGTAAACAAATGGGAGGTTTTATTATTATTTGCTAAATGAATGAATAAAAACAAGTATACATTCTGCACTCATCCTACCTATATCCCAGCCCTGTTCTAACCCCTGACCAATCTTTCCAAACAATCTAAAATAATTATCTTTTTTCTCACCCTTTAAAAAGAATAATACAGGGCTGAGTCTCAAACATCTTAGCATTTAATTATACATTGGTTCTGTGTCTGAATGTTATTCCCCCCAGTAGTATCCATAAGTTCTTTAAAAATATGATGGGTCTTAAACAGAAGTTATGTCAAAATATTTAGTCAGCTGTGGCAGGCATTAAAACTTTGGTTGCTGATCATGGAGATGCGTGAAAGTCCTGGGGTGGAGGCGGTGGTGTGAAGCAAGCAGATGGGGGCCGCCCAGAGGGCCAGGGTAGAAGGTATTTACCAACAAGAATGTTTAAGTATTTAAATATTTTAAGAACTGTAGCATTGTATGCAGCCTGAATATCAGCACTGGCATCCCCTATTTATCAGGAGAAGTCCCTGGGTAGTGTAAATGGTTAATGTGCTTGGTCGCTACTGGAAAGAGAGGTTCAAATCTACCCAGAGGTGCCTTGGAAGAAAGGCCTGGTGAGCTACTTCTGAAAAATCAGCCACTGAAAAGCTTATGGAGCACAGTTCTACTGTGACACACAGTGGACTTCAGCTGGTTTGTTAGCAGGAACTCAGAACAGTTATGGATTAGGTGAGACATTCAGTCAAGAAAGTTTCTCTTGCCATTTCTCTACTTGTACAAGGAAGCCCAAAAACAAAACAAAGAAGATCGTACCTAGTTTGTGCTATGAGGTAATGAGGTATGTCATGGGGTAATGGTACCTTTCAATCCTTGGATGACATGTGTGCTTTTAAGTCCACATTACCCACGTCCTTCCACTATTTTTAGTTGTTTCTTTCTCTGAACTGAAGTGCTGTCTAATTTGAAGAGAACGAAACCAGTGACCTGGGGAGCATTTCCTGCATGTCCGTTGCATCCTTCTCTAACTTATATTTTTTTTAGTAAGTCTCAGATTCCTCACCCACACAGCTGGGCTTGGACCACTTACTTGTACCTGGCTGCAAGTTGTCCAAACAGATTTGCTGCACCAGAAGCAAATGTCAAGAAAATATATACTTTCATTCTGTTTACTTCCGCTATTGAGTGTTCTTTGGGAAGAAGCTAGATAAATGAGTGTTTAGGAACATGTCCATAAGAACGTAGATTGACAGCATGGAGACAAGCCTCACGAGGAAAAAAGAATGTTTTATCATTGAATTTGGATGCCAGAAAATCATGAACGCTATGAGCACACTTCCTATAGAAAGTAAATAAATAGTCTTGTCACTTCCTTGTCTATAATGCAAAACTGGAAAAACAATCCAAAATATGGCTAATTAAATTTAGGGTCAGGACATCTGGTGGAAAACTGTTACCAAGCCCTTTGAGTACAATCTTTACAAAGAAGTATTTTATGTTTTAAAACGGAAAGAAAGTGAATATTGCCAAAGGCAGAGGAACTGAAGAGCTTATAGATTATATAAATTTAATTTTCCCACTGTGAATCACACAGAGACGAATGCTAAATCTAATTTTACTGGGGAGCATTGATATTTGGTTAACAAATATTTTACTCTGTTCAATCTCATTCCCAATGTGATATAAACTATAAAATTGACAAGTGCAACTATTCAAAAGGACCGCCCCCCTCTGCCCCACTGTTTCTTTTATCACAATTTTTAGCATCACAAATTCCATGGCACCAAAATCCAGATAAACTTGGAGGCATTGGGTGAGTGGTTAACCTTCTTCAGGCAGGTTTCATAGGAAGCAAAAAAAAAAAAAAGATGATATCAGCAATGATGATATGGTCCAGCTCTAAAATACTATCATTCTGAATGAGGAACATAAATTTTAGGTTTCATATTGAACTGACTAAAAATCTGTATGTTGTGAAGAACAAGAACATTTGACTCTGGTTTGTGTTAAACCCAACAGCTATCATCCATGGTTGCTGGTACAGCAGGTTTTGGTGAAACCGATACTTTTGGGTTTCTGTTAATTATACCATTGGGCAGACGCTTCTGGCTGGTGAGTTCTGCTATAGTGCCAATGTAAAGATAAGCAGAGAGATGAACCAACACCTTGTTTTTGTGACTGCAGACAGCTATGTTTCTCTGCTTTGAAGCCCTCACCTCTTTATTTTTATTACCTGGCAACCCCCTACTCATTCTGGAAGGCATTTTAAGGATACACACCAGCATATATTCCCCTGTGTTTCCATTATGTTATATACTAACTGCATTTGTTTGTTGTACACTGTACAATAAACCAGCATCCATCACCACCACTATCCCTTCTCAATAGCAACAGCTGGTAGATATCATTTAACCAAATCGAGTTGATTCTGACTCATAGGAACCCTATAGGACAGAGTAGTGCTGCCCGTAGGATTTCCAAGGACCGCCTGGGGGATTCGAACTGCCAACTTTTTGGTTAGTAGCCATAGCTCTTAACCACTATGCCACCAGGGTTCCCAGATAGCATTTAGGGACACATAAAGTCCTGGGGAGGCTGTCTTTATCCTGTCTAAGCTCCAGAATGGGGCTGGTGTGTTGGCCTTCTGTTCAGGAGTGGATATAAGCCTGTCCACTCAATGTGAATTCTAGGGATCATTGCCAAGATCTCTTTGTGGATGGACGAGACTAAGAAAACAAGTTGCCCCAGGGGCCACTGACGGTTGTGGAACCATGAAGGCAATCAGCCTCAGGACGAAGCTAACGCCAAGACAGGCAACATGGGAAGACTAAAAGAAATGGATTTCTTGACAACATGGTAAGTCACAGAGCCAGATCTCTTGCAGATGGCCTAAATGCTGTTAAGTTACAATCACTGATACATGCCCTTTATTATGCAAGTCAGTTTGAGTCATGACTTCTGTTACTTACAAAGCAACCTTACCTGCCCCTACTGTGGCAGAGCAGGAATCACACCATGTTGGTAACGTGGGCTCATTTGTCCCTTTCTCTTGGATTATGAACTCCTCGAACTCAAAGACCACAATTTTTCATCTTTGTAATCTCAGCACCTAACACCTAGCACATAGTTCATGCTCATTAAATGTTTAATAATAAATAAAATAAACAAAGCAAGCTAATCTGGATTATTCAGACTGGAAAACCTTTTTTTTCCCTAAGTATTTGAGGCCTGGTGACACAGCGGTTAAGACTTTCGCTGCTAAGGCAGAAAGGGACAGGAACTGGTTGAATGGACACAGGGAATCTGGGGTGGAAAGAGGAGTGTGCTGTCACATTGTGGGGATTGCAACTAATGTCACAAAACAATATCTGTATAAATTTTTGTATGAGAAATTAACTTGAGCTGTAAACTTTCACCTAAAGCACAATTAAAAAAAAAATTACTGTAAACGCTGTGATAATATGTGTAAACTGCCTGATATAATCAGTAAGTGTTTAAAGAAAATAAAGATAATTATTACTTAAAAAAAAAAATAATTCAGCTGCTTACCAAAAAGGTCGGCAGTTCGAATTCACCAATGGCTACTTGGAAACCCTATCGGGCAGTTCTACTCTGTTCTGTAGGGTTGCTATGAGTTAGAACCAACTCGACAGCAGTGGGTTTTATTTTGCATATATTTGATTGATATTTGACTCTACTCTCCCCAGTTCGAGGTTCACAACAGAAAATCAGTCATCATCAAGTCAGTTCTGACTCAAGGCAGCCCCATGTGGGTCAATGTAGAACAGTGCTCCAGAGGATTCTGATTGGCTGATTTTTCAGAAGTAGATCTCCAGGCCTCTCTTTCGAGGTATTTCCAGATAGACTCAAATCTCCAACATTCCGGTTAGTAGCTGAATACGCTAACAATAACTCCCTAAAGTGTTCTTTCTTCTCCACAATGAAAATAGTCTTTCTTCCTAACTATATAAATAACGCATGCTTATTACAAAAAATCCAAATGATACAAAAAGCTTTTTTTTTAAAAAAAAAGTAAAACTCAATGGGAATACCACCACCCAAGGTATACACTATTAAGAGTTTTCAACGCAAAGGTTAAATGATGATTTTTACTTTGTCCTGTTTTTGTTTGCTTTTTATCTCTCTGCACCATCCCTATTACCAAAATAAATGTGGCACATACTTTCTTCTTCCCAGAGTCATGAATTTAACTGACGTATTTTCCAATTGGGTAAACATTTAACATAGGCCCGCTATGTGCTAAATATGTGCTGAGCCAGATGCCTTCACATGGATGAAAGAATAACTATTTACTGGGAGCTGAGGTATTTCAGTGTACAGCCTTGTGAAGCAGGAATTACTCTGACTGCTAAGGAAAGCAGGATTCCAAGGTTTGGTCATACTTCCCAAGATGTACCTTTCCACCTAGAAAAGTACTTTGTGAAAACGAGAAGAACAGAAACAAAAGCAAAAGCAAAAAATACTCTGTTAATTGCATAATAGCTTTCATGGCAGTAGGAAACAACAAAACCCTCAAGGTTCTTAATAATTACTGAGGTTTGCTGCCTGGCACACTTGGCTGTTAGGTCTCCTTAGGTGGGTCTTTGTCTCTAATACAGGATTAGACAAAAAGGAGTTATTGGGAGAATGAAACACTGGACAAAAGGGGAGCTGAAATAATGGCGGGAAGACAAAGCAAAGTCACTGACTGCCATCTCTGTCGTTCGTTCCAGCCCGTAAGGCAGGGTTCCACACGGATCCTTCAGGCAGCCTTCCATTAGTCCCTAGCCCTAAGGGCTACCACCAAAGTTTAAAACGAGAGATAAGAAAAAAGCACCAGAACTTAGCAGTGGTCTTTTTGGACAACTATGTTTTCGAATAGCAGAATTTTAATCCAGTTTACCCTAACATCACCTTCCAAAGTCTGTCTATGCCTCTGAACTGGAAGAAGGGCCAGATGTCTACCCCTGTTTGATCAGGTTGCTGTCAATTCCAAATTGACTCTTAAAAAGCTTTTTGTCTGAGATCTTCATAGATTTTACCACTTTCTGGTTTAAGTGATTTCTTTTGGCTTAATGTGGAAAGAGGTCAAAAGCCAAAACAAAAACCTCACAGAACATGCTGAAATTTTAGCTTCACTACTCGGAAATTTAAGTAAACATTCGACATTCAGGATAGGTCTGCCCCTAATAATTGCGGGGCCACGGCAAGAACACCTATGGAGGCCCCCAGCCCTGCAGCCAGCCCCTCTTCTCTTCCATAGTTCCTTCCTGCACTACAGATGGCCTTCCACACAGACGATGGACACCCCATTCATGAGTCCAAGCCATGTTCAACAACATCCCACCCCTAGCCATACCACAGCCCCCATGCAAAGAGCAGCCTCTTGGTTTTCCCTCAGACCAGGGTACTCACACTGTACAACTCCTGGAAGTGAGCTCAGGGGCATTTGGGGAAGGAATTCTGGGATCCTATTTACCCTGAGTAAGGAGCCCTGGTGGTACGGTGGTTAAGCCATCAGCTGCTAAATCAAAAGGTAGGTGGTTTAAACCCACTGGAAGCTGTGCAGGAGAATGATGTGGCAGTCTGCTTCTGTAAAGATTTCAGTTGTGGAAACCCTATGGGGAAGTTCTACTAGGGTCACTATAGGGTCACTAAGAGTTGGAATCAACTAGATGGCAAGGAGTTTTGTTTGTTTTTTTTTTCCAGTGTATCCTGAGTGTTATCTAGAAGGGACATAGAGCAAGATCCATATGGGCCTATCCCTTGGCCCACAGACTCCTCCAAGTCTCAGGGAGCAAGGGAAGGTAGGGTAGGTCTTATAGTGGTGCCAGTTCAGGATAACTTTTATATCTGATCCTGAATTTGATAGATTTACAACTTTTTTTTCCATATCTTTTTAGATCAAATTTCATATTTTGATGAGAATGGGAAAGATGGCTCAGAAAAATATAATCTTGTTTGGAATAGAGCAAAAATGAGAGCAAAGGAAATCCAGAACTTCATTTTTTTGTATCCCCTCACCTCCAACAAGGGTTAAATAAGTGGTGAGAGCAATCAATGAAGGCATAGGGCTAAGATCCCAAAATGGAACTATGAAGAGCTAAGGAACTCCCATGGGATAATTCTGCCAGGAGGGTTATAGTGCTGACTGAAATCCTAGCTCTGTCATGTGCCAATTTAAATTACTATTGTTTAAATTAACTTTTTTCTAATCTTTAGAGTCCCCATTTGAATATGGAAGCAAAACAGAACTTATCTAAAACGGGAACCTAATTTGCTATGTAAACTTTCACCAAAAAACATAATAAAATATGATTAAAAAAATAAAGCCTATCTGGTAGGGTTGTGATGAAGATTAAATGACAAAATGCATATGACACATTTAATACAATATCTGTGACATAAAAAATGGAAGTTACTATTATAATCAGACACTTGAATGCAGTCCAAGGGCTGGAATTATGATCTAATCCTTGTTTACGATATAGCTTAGAAGGGTATGATATATTATTTCCAACAGTTTATTTCCATTCTCCCCATTTAAAATCAAGTTTATTCTTTGAATAATTACATAAGGAATTTGAATGACACTCTAGGACGTAGTTGAAAGTGAACTGCAAGGTAGTAACTTTGTCTTTACTAGGTTTTCAAAACAAAAACAGTATTATTTACCTGTAAGAAGCATATCTTGCTACCAAGAAAAATTTTATAATATTCCTATTTACCATGCATATTTCTTTCAAAACCAACATCTATCAGAATGAGTTAATACACTTTACAAAATACAATAATGACTACCTCTTACTGAGTGACCCTTTGAGCCAAACAGTATACTGTTTGCTTTATATACCTGGTTTCACCCTCCTGACTCTTCCCTTCCCCATTTCACAGAAAGAGAGAGTGAGGCACACATAATAACGCTTGGTTGGTGTCACAATAGAGATGGATGGAAGCTGGTGACACAAAGCCCTTGTCCTTCACATTTACACCTTCCACAGCTGGGTCCCTGGAACAGTGCCTTTAAGCCTTGTCACCTCTCCCCTACACTCTTCAACCTCGATCAAAGGAAACTGTATGTGTCACGTAGATACAATGTTAATGCCTCTTTGGCTTTTAATCCTTTTTTGAGAGACATGTTTTCTTTAGTGCTTTCTTAGAGGGTTCTTGTCACAGTTTGCATTTATTTTGCAGTAAATTTAATTGGGACTAACTCGTGCTAAATTTTCTTTTGTCACTATAAATAGAGCTTATCCTTGGTGAGTAGAGAAGATGGAAAAACCACGAAACGAGAAGAAGCTCAGTTTATTGAGACTGGTACATTGGTTTATTTCTACATAAAACCACACTGAATCAAAACCCAGATACGTTTGCAAAATAAACCACGGACTCTGGTGTGTGCTTTAAAAAAATGTGGTACAATATAATTCAATGGATAATATGTCTCAAAGGTACCTTACAACTATATTGTTCTTGGTGTTGAGATATAGTAGCACTTTTAGGAACATTCAGCTGCTTGTCCTGAGCTCTACAAAGCATCATGGGCTGGTCGGACCATCAAATGCAGATGTTCATTTATACCTGCAATGATTTGCTGAATTTCCTACCTTAATCATTATTACTGTAGCCTGGAGGCTTTGAGTTGAACATAAGACAGAAAGACATTTTACAGACGCCTCCTGGGGCAGCCGCTTATAGATTAGAAAACCAAGTCTCAGGTTACACACCCCTAAGCGCCAACCACATCACTCCTCTGCTCTTTCAGGAGAACTTATTCAGAGAAATGGAAAATATGGAAATGCTATTTAAGGACAAAAGATATTCCCAAAAATGGTCTTCTGAGGAAAAAAATCTGGATTTCAAATCTGCCAAGTTTTTGGTGCAATCAAAAAGTGCACTGAGAAAGGCAAATTAACTTTATCAGAAGTGTGCTGGTTCTGATAACAACAGTATGTATCAGGAAAAAAGCAAAGAGCAATCTATATACTGCAAGCTAAGGCTCTAGTGAAAAAAAACACATACATTTTTTTCAAAGATATGCTAAAATGAGTTTCCTTGAAAATAAAGAGAATTTTTTTTTTTTTTGGTCAGAGCTACAGATTCTATATCTAAAGAGAAAGTGCAATAGTGCACAAGGTAAACACTTTGAACATACAACAGTTGTGGGTTCAGAAGACAGTAGCTCCTTGCCTGTGAAAAAAAACAAATGTTAACAAGCCAGGCACACTTGAAATGTTCAAAAAAAAAAAAAAAGTCCTTGATATTCCTTTCCATATGTAATATGCCATATGACACCAAGTTAAATCTGTTACTGCAAAAAAAAAAAAGTACGTCAAGCTGTTGGTTTCCACGAGATTTGGACAGAGACAAAACAACACAGCAGTAAGGAGTCCGGGAAGCTACAGCTTTTGCTTCTCTTTCTTTCTGAGGAGGAAAAGACTTCCCACAGACAGCTAGCTGGCCAGGAGTTAGCGCTCACCCCGCCTGGAGCGAGGACCTGGAGCACACCGGCTGGGGACCAAAATGCAGCTTGAGGTACTTGTTAATAGGAATAGGAAACTAGAGAAAAGAGCCACAAATCACTGCAAATACAACAGTCATGCCTTCTCCAATTGTCTTTCCTGCGGGTGGCTTCTACAGCCTCTTTCCGTACGATCCAGGCTTTTCGTTTGCTCCTCACCCACATCATCAACAGGCGTGCCAAATGCGAATCTCATCGGATTCCAATCCCATCCCAGCAAAATGCAGGCACTACCACCATACCGAGTTTCACAATAATCTCTACAATGCCAATTATTCACAGCCCCTTAGTTCTGTTCACACAAAAGATTGCAGTTTGAATCTTGCCTTGCACAGGTTCAGCTTTGTTGGAGCTGGTTACCAGGCAAGCGATCTGTTTTAAGATTTTACCGATCGCTGGGGAGGGTGAGTGGGAGAGGGGAAGCCATCGTGGACAAACCACCCTTTACATACCTCTTTTTGGCAGCAAAGAAAAACAATTTCGTGACAAAGAGACTTGTTCTTTTCAAAGCTCACCCAACAAATGAAACTGACAGAATGAAACCTGAGAAACTTTAGCAACCAAAGAAAGCAGCCTTCCAAGGATCAAGGTGAATAATTGATTTGTCAGGTTTTGTTTCATCTTTTAAGCTATTTTCTCATTAAAGAGAAATTGTGTAATTCGTCAGAAGCCCAAACACTGACACACACTTCTGACAGCAAGTACATACTCCAAACTACGAATACATTTGCCAAGCTTATTCAAGAACAACGATTAGCTGCAAAGCCAGGAAACTTACCGAGCACAAAATTATTGGAACAAAGCAGGGAGGAGGCAGGAGGCACCACAGGCAGCTTCTCTGTCTCCTTGGTGCCACGTTCTCCTATATGCTGTCCGGTTCACACTTGCCTTTATAACTAAGACTCCGACAGAACTCACTAGCGGAACCTGATGAATTATAAAACAGCCCCTCCTAGACTCTCATATTTTACATCACAGGGGGTGAGCAGGCAGCATCCGCGCTCCCTAGAAACATATATTTCCTTGTAATTCATTCTGAGAAATGTATCAGCCTTAGAAGCAGTGGCAATAACTGGTGTTTGGTATGCACCAGCATTAACCAATAAGATGCTTTCCCACCATCAGTACCGCACCCTCATCCTCCACTGTGTTCCCCCACACCTTGTTAAGGTGGATCCATCCAGGCCAGTGCGGGGTAGGCAGAGACGGCAAAATGTGGAGGAAGACCCCTACATCTCAAATGCACGCATACCGGGGTGTATTACTTAGGGTTAATTCTCATAATAGGCCTGTAAAGATCACCCGTCATATTTGTAAAGCACGTCACAATGTACCAAACACTTCTACCCTCACCAAGTCCCTCAGCAACCTGGAAAGGTATTAGCAGCCCTCTAGTACAGATGGGTCACCAGAGCTCAGACAGGTTATGCGATTTTTTCCGGTGTTCACTGAATTTGTGGGATGCAAACAACTCTAGAGATTAAGGACTCCAACCTTCCCACTGTGCAGATGAACTGTGGCAAGAGAGAGAAAGTGACTTGCCCAGGTAACACAGTTGGTTAAGTTTAATTTGAACTTGAACCCAAACCCAGGTCTTTTGACACCAAGTACAATGTCTTTCTAGCCTACCAGGTTACCTCCACGGGGAGCCCTGCAAACGGGAGGGTATGTGGAAATCAGAAACAGGATTATCAACCAAAAATCATTAACAGGGAGGACTCATGGAGTGGCAGTACCTATGTTTTTTGTTTCCTCTCTGACAAGGTCAGTATAACTTCTCTAGGTTCACTGAATATGAACCTGGGAAACTGGAAAACACTTTGGGTAATAGTAGTTACTATCTACGGAGCACTTACTACATGCCAGGCATTTTCCTAAGTGCTTTGCCTGCATTGACACATTGAATCTTCAAAACATCCCTATCACTAACTACAAAGTGCAGATGAAGAAAGTGAGATTCAGAGAGGTTAACTATTCTGCATAAGATCACACAGCTGCTAAGTGGCAGAGCTGGAATTTGACCTCAGGTCACTTGGCTTCAGAGCCCACACTCTTAAACATATGTCATCCTACCCAAGCAGTTGTTTTACTTTAAATTGGCAGAGGCAGATGAACAATGAGAGCAGATTTATTTACTTATTACTTGGTAGAAGTTATAGAAATATATTTACATACAGGTTTTCAAAAAGACCTGTGTTTAAACCCTAGTTTATTAAACCACTTATTTACTGTAAAATATGTTTCCTTATCTGTAAAATAGGTATACTGATACCTACCTCAAAAGATTAAGAAACTATAGTATGCATGCAAAAATAAGGGCTATTATTCCTGCAATAACTTCTCTCGGGAAAATGGATTTCTGTTCCACCCTCTCCCTAAACTGTCTTTTAAAATGTCAATTAGTACTCGCCAAGGAGTCTTCTAACCCCCCAGCTTGTGAAAGAGGGTAAATAACCTTGGAGGGACCTATCATCCAGGCTGCAGAATGTTGCCAGAAACACATGGACTTTCTGCCAGGGAAGGGAAAGCCTGTGGGCTCTGCTCTGGGATGCCCATTCAGCTCACCAGCTTCTCTCTACTTCATTTCCACCATAAGTAAAATGAACACACTAGCCCAAGAACCATACTCACAATATAATTGCTATCCACTGTGAAAACCAACTTTGCTTCCCTTGCTTGTTCCAAACAAGCACCCATTACAAAGCCCACGAGAAAAATGAACTTTTGCATGCAACTATGTGTTTTCTGCCATTAAGTCAAGGTGTGAGGATGGCGCAGGACCAGGCAGTGTTTCATTCTGTTCTACACAGGGTCACTATGAGTTGGAATCGACTCGACAGCACCTAACGACAACAAGTCAAGGCGTGCCGGATCCAGGACACAGATATCTCTCAGTCTCAAATGTTCCACTGGGAACTCCTGCCCTAAATCGGTATATACTAGTCTTTGGCCACCTATGAGGTCCCAGCAGGATGGACTCATCCATCTAAGAAACTGCCCTCTTCAAGGCACGCAATCAGCATGCCGTGAAAAATGTAAGCAGTAACCTTCTGTGGGACAAGTTGATGTGTAATGTTCCAGGATCTTCAGGTTTGACCGTAAGAGGTTTCCTTCACTCTGTAGTTCCATAGAATAACTCTGTGACTGACTTAATTTGCCCAAATACAGACTACTCTCTCACTGTATATTTTTCCTCTAAGTATCTTACTAAGTGGGTCTGGAATACGCCTGGGTGAGTTGTCCCCTCTTTCATGACCATACTTAATACTGCAGAGATTAGCAACATAATGAGGAAGGAGGGAGCGTGGGCTTTTAAACCGGCAAGAAAAGCCAATATGAAGCCCATATGTAGCAAAGAGTAAAAAACAACCACAAGATCAATGGTTACTTCCTATTTATCTATATGTGGGTTATCCACATATTTCCTTAGGTGGCATAGTCTATTCTCCTGAATCTTTCCACAATCCATCTGGTATCCAGCTCCTTCAACTTGTCATGATCCCAAAATACAATCCCTTGAAGCCATTTCTTCCCAGCCATGTTTACCCCTTAAGCAGTCTCTCCCTGCTACCTGGTTATTCCACCACTGTACCACATTCCATGAAAAAATTAATGTAGATGAGTCTTCATAACTTTAATATTATAACACTGCTGTGGCTCTTTTGTCAAGAATAATTGTAACTTAAAACATACTCCATCATAATTACCACCCACCTCACACCAACATTTATGCTCAGTTATAATGAACTATGTGGAACCTTGAAACTGTACCAACACTTTTCTTATATTAAAGACAATGCTAATGTTTATTGAGCATTTATTATGGGCTGGTGATGTACTAGAACTTTACTGGCATTTCTCATTTAGCCCTCACAATACCTTATGAAATGGGCTGTATTATTTATAGATGAGGACTCTGCGGCCCGAGAGTACAGGCAACTTCCTAGCAAATGGCACAGTAGCATCCCCACTGGCAAAATCAATGGCCAGTTCACAGTCCTCTGTTTGCCTGAACTCTTCCCAGTATTTTGCAAAATTGATTATAACCTCCTTGAATTCAACACTTCCCTCACCTGGTTTCTGAGACCCCCTTGGTTTCGCTCCTACCTCATTAATCCATTCTCTTAAGTCTCTTTGCTGGATCCTTCTCTATTTCTTGACCTTTCAAATTTAGAGTTACCAGGGCTTGTCACTGGACTGCTCCAGTTATACTTACTCCCTAGGCGACACCATGCAGTATCGTGGTTTAAATGCCATCTATAGAGATGGCCACACATAGATCTCTAGTCCCAATCTGTGCCCTGAAATCCAATCTATATATCCAGCTGCATACCACATTTAAGTATCACCATTTGATTGTCTAATAAGCTTTCTATCTTTAACACGTCCAGTACCAAACTCCTGATTCTCTCCCTCAAATCTATTCTATTTCCAGTATGTACCATTTCAATAAAGGCATAATCATTCATCTGGTTGTTCTGACCAAAACTCTCGGAGTCACTATTGAGTCTTCATCTTACACCCCACATCTTATATAGCAAGAAATCCTGTCAGCCCTGTCTTCAAAATATATCCTGAATCTGACCTTCTTCCTCCATCTCTACCCTTACTACCCTAGTCTATACTAGTATCATCTCTTGCCTAGATTTCTGCAACAGCCTCCTAACTAGTTTCTTTGCTCCTACTCTTGCCCTGTTGTCTACATAGCAGCAAGAGAGATTCTTCTACAACAAAAGTCAGGTCCCAACACTTCCCGCTCAGCTCCCTTCAGTGGCTCCCATTTCACTTAGGATTTGCTCTTTCACTGCAGTCAGAATTCCGCTCAAGCGTCTCCTCCTCAGACAAGCTGTACCTGACAGCCTGTATAGAACAGCACCATCTATTTCTTTCTACCCTCTTACTAGACTTTATTTTTATTTATAGTACTTAGCTCTACTTAATTGGAGCTCTCGTGGCTCAGTGGTTAAGAGCTTGGCTGCTAATCAAAAGGTCGGCAGTTCAAATTCACCAGCCGCTCTTTGGGGCGGTTCTGCTCTGTCCTATAGGGTCGCTATCAGTTGGAATCAGCTCGATGGCAATGGGTTTTTAGCCCTACTTAAATTCATATTATATACTTACATGTCTATTTCTTTAACTTTTGCTTTCTCCCACTCAGCTCCATGAAGCCAGATGCCTTGTCTGCTTTGTTCGTGGTTCAATCTCCAGCACTAGGACTGGGCCTGCCATATCATAGGTATTTAATATTTCTTAAATCAATGCATTTAAAGTTCTGTCTTTACTACATCATAGTTATAGATCCTTGGATAAATTGCTCAATGTTCCTAAATAATAATATTCTCATATATAAATTTTCGTAAAAACCAAAACAACACTTACATTGCTCTAGAACTTTACATGTATTTCACAATGTATTCAGCCTCTCCTGCGTATGACTTTGTAATAACAATTCCATTCTGTTGGTCGGTTGGATATTATCCTTATTTGGGAATCGCAGCTCAAAAAACCCAGGTTTTACAGTTAGGAATTAGTAGGGCAGGGATTTAAAATGAGACCTGCCTGACTTCAAAGTCTGTGAACAGCAGCCATGGTTCCTAGGCCCTGGTCCCTGACCTTTGTTGGTCCAGAGCAGAATGAAAAAAGGTCACAGAATATACTGATTTTTCATCAAGTTAAAATGACCTTCTTTATTCTGAGATTATGTCCTTCCTACTTTTTTTTCCCCTAGAGTTCCTGCTATTAAATTATCCTTTTACTTATGAAATGATGGTGAGAATAGATAGGAGCTTTTTTGTTTTTCTTTTTTTTTAATGTTCTTCGTAAATGTTCTGCACCATTTCTGGTCTCTGAAATGGAAAAGTCTGGGAACTGCTCTAATGCTGTTTCCTGTATGAAATAAGACCAAGAAAGCTCTTCTCACATGACTGCATTTGGTGGTGGGAAGAAAAAAGCTTTTTATCAACTGAATAGCCCTTGCTCATGTACAACATTTTCCGTACTAATGGCCACAATCCCTTATCGTACTCCCACAAAATTAATCTGGCATAATTCCATGCAACAAATTTGTATAACTGAATTTAACAATTTTCATTAACTCAGACTTTTCCTTAGTCTTGCCCCCTCCTTCTTTCAATGAATCTGAGTTAAAGAATATCTACTACCATTTTTCAGTAAAATTCTTGACTTGATCCATTTTCCTTTGGGTTCAGGATCTGTGAGTCTGTACAAATGTCTGAGGATTCAATGAGATCACCTCTGTTAAGTATCTAGAACATCACAAAAGCTCTCAGCAAATGCTAGTTCTCTTTCAAGTAAGAGGTAAAGTTTTAGGCCTCCAGGAAGGAAACTGTTTTAGGACTAATGTAGATTTAGAGCAAATGAATGTCTTGGCAAGATCAGCCAGCCTGGAGTGTGTTAATGAACTCTACCTTTTTGCTGGGCATTCAGTGATACAGAAATTGTGGTCGTCTATTTTTATAAATTCATGTTAACGAATATGCACGTGCATATATATGTGTACACATATAAATATGTGTGTAGATAGATAAATCATATATATCATTAATAGAAATTTGATTAGTGTGAGGTATACATTCTATTCAGTTTTTAAGAAACCCGGGAGAGAAAAGCCTTTATACTCTTAAGTGTTTACTTTCTTTGTTTTACCATTACCTAGTCCCCTGTAGTCTAATTTATGGCCACCAATTTGACTCATCTTGGGAAACCTTGGAGCTCTGGTAGTACAGTTGTTAAGAGTTCACTGCTAACCAAAAGATTGGCAGTTCAAATCCACCAGGTGCTCCTTGGAAACCCTATGGGGCAGTTCTACTCTGTCCTATAGGGTCGCTGTGAGTCGGAATTGACTCGACGGCAACCAGTTTGGTAACAGGTTTGGTGAGACCTTAGTGAATACAAACTTCAACCCATCTCTTTGCCAAAGTTATTTCAGACTCCAAATCAGTGAAGGAGGAATTCATTTATTCTATGAGCATTTATGGAGGGCCTACTATGTATGTCCCAGGCAGTGCACAATTATGTTGGATGCCAGAAAAACAATGTAGTCAAGGTCAGATTTTCTGTCCTTAAGGGGCTCTCAGTCCATGGAGTAACAAGTAAATAATAGCTAACCATACAGCTGCATAGCATATTTTATGAGGACTTTCATTAAGAAGCTATAAAAGCCCAGAGGAAGGGCACCCAACTCACTCTGATGGGGTGGGTCAAGAGACTTCCTGGAGGAGGTGATGTCTGAGCTGAGTCTTGAGGAATGGGAAGAAGATATCCAAGTGAGAAGTGTTCTAATCAGAGTGAGAAGCACATGCAAAGGCCAGAGGACAATACATTGATCAAGGAACTCTGGAGGAATGCATGGAACTTTATCCATTTAGCACTTAATAACTTAGGTACATGTGATGGTAAAAAAAGACTAACGTCAGAGTTTAGGAATATCAGGAAGTAATCTTCCTTTCTCAGGAACTTCTTCAGTGTAATGAAGGCTAGAAAGGAAATGCCACGCTTTAACGTCAGAAGTCTGGTTCATTCAGCTGACGTTTGCAAGTTGCTTAACCTCTTTGAACTGAAACTCAGTTACTCCTTTGTAAAATGGAGATAACAGTACCTATCTCATATAGCAGTTTTAAGTGTTATTATGATATTAAAAACGTGATGTATCTTGTTTCCTGCCTGGCACAAAATAGACACCAGAAAAAAAAAAAAAAAAGACACAGAGTGAATATTAGTTCATGTTCTGAAAATACTTGTGGCATTGTAAATAAGAACCTACATCACTCATACCAACTCTTGTTTTCCATTGAAATATATTCATGTATTTTCATCCTAGACCAGCAGTCTCAAAACTTTGCTGACATCATTTAAAAACATTTTGAGCACAGACTCCCCCGTCCCCCCCAGTTATCTGAATTTATATAGACTGTGGAACCATATTACTATGGTACTTTATGTCCATTATAAAACCTATACCAAACGGAAATGTAAAGGCTAAGGTGAAAGATTCACGTAAGGAGAAGGTGTATTATCTTGCATACCCCTGGGACACATATAGCCACTTTGGAGACTATTGAGAGCTCCTCAAGGGAAGGGATCTTACCTCATTCATTCACAGAGCACCTAGCAGCACAAACTAAGCAGGAAAGAACTGTTTATGGAATTGAAGAGGCAACACTAGGATGTTAGGAGATAAACAAAAACTGATGCTGTAACACCACTACCCGTCCAAACCAACTTTTATTTTCTATATATATTGATTATAATAAAAATTTAATATAGGAGAAAAGTTAAACAACCAAAACGTAACTGCCTCCTTCCTCAGAGGACAGGGACAAGCAGAGTTTGTAGGCTTTATTTTTTTTAAAGTACAAATAGTCATAATAACCATTTGCTGAACACAGATAACCAACCAAAACCAAACCCACTACCACTGAGTCGATTCCGACTCATAGCTACTCACTCCATGGGGTTTCCAAGGCTGTAAATCTCTGCAGAAGCAGACTGCCACATCTTTCTCCCGGGGAGCCACTGGTGGTTTCGAACTGCCGACCTTTCCATTAGCAGTCGATTGCTTTAAGCACTGCGCCACCAGGGCTCCTTGAACACGTCTAAGGAGCAGGTATATGCTAATCACTTTACTTGCACTGTCTTATTTGGTTCTTACAATAATCAGGGTACCACACTGTACCTTTCTAGAAAGTATCAAACATATTGTAGTCTATGTTGGGAATCTGCAAACTATGGCCTGAGAACCAAATCTGGCCCACTCTGCTTTTGTTCGGCCCACAAGCCAAGAATGATTTTCATATTTTTAATTGGTTGAAAACAAAATCAAAATAAGAATATTTTATGATATATGAAAATCACATGAAATTCAAATTTCAGTGTTCATAAATAAAGTTTTATTTGAACAAAGCCATGTCTTATTTGTTTACCTATTATCTATGGCTGCTTTTATACTACAAAAGCAGAGGTGAATAGTTGCAATAGAGACCACATGGCCAATAAAGGCTAAAATATGTAGTATCTGGCCCTTCACAGAAAGGCGTGCCAACCCTGGTTTATGTGAACGGAGTTGCTGGAATTGTGCAGGTTGCAGCCTGTATGTTGTAAGTCACAGTCCCAATAACAATCCTATATGGAAACGGAAGCTCAGAGGGGTTAAGTCACTTGTCCACACAATTAGGAAATGGCAAAAACAGAGGCTTTTAGGACCAATTTTTAAGGCTGAAGTATTTCTCTGATCTTGACTAGAATTCAGTCCCCTTTTCTCTGATGTTCTCTTCTATGTGACTGAGCTGTCTCCCAATGTAACCTCCCCACTGTCTCCTCTCTATTCTCATGCCTAGATTTTAATAATGTTATGGCTAAAGAACAAGGTAGGGTGCAGAATGGGTCAATGGAACAAAAGCCCAATTCATTCATTCACAACACCTTTCATTCTGCCTTCTCAGTCTCTCAAATACACACTCGGCCCATGAGTATGAAGCTCTGCTGTCTCCAGCTGAGCTGAAAGTGATGAAAAGAACACGTGATGGAATGCTGGAAACCTCATTACTGGCTCTTTGCCTACAGAAACTCAGCCAGCTTATCTTCTTTCCCAAGCAACTTCAAACTTACACTGGCTCAGCTGGTTCTTTCCAGGTGCTTCTAACAAGCTGCCCTTCCCAGCTGAGGTCAGAAGTCAATGGAGGAGACTCTGCATATTCTTTTCTATCCTGGAGAATATGTCCCTTTCTCCTAACCCTCCTTGTACAAGATCCTCCCAGGGTCTCAGCCACTCCTGGGCTGCAATCTGGATACTATAAATTGCAAGTTAGAATAGTTTCTTCCAGGACAGTATTCTGGATGCCCGGGTACATTAACATAATTTCTGCGGCTGCCCAGTTACAGCCAGAGTTTCACTTTTCATCAAAAACAACTAACCCAGGCAGGGCATCAACTGTGTACAGTGTGGGAGCAGTTTTCACATAAATTCATCTCATTTAATCCTCATAGCAAACAGGGTCTCCTTAGTACCATTTTATAGACAAAGACACTGAGAAAGTAAATTGGTTGTTGCCTGGGGTGGGTGGGTGGGTGGATGCTGGGAGGAAATGGGAAGTGACTGTAATGGGTACAGGGTTTCTTTTTGGGGGTGATAAAATGTTCTAAAATTGATTATGTGGTAATAGTTGTACAACTCTGTGAATATACTAAAAACCACTGAATAGTAGACTTTAAATGGGTGAATTATATGGTATGTGAATTAAGAAATAATGTAAGTAAAGTGCTTAGCACAGTGTCTGGCACAAAGTAAATGCTTTATGAATGTTTGTTTTTGCCATTATCATCTTGAGGCAAAGATTGGCTAGTTGACCAAACCATTTCCTCTTCTCGCTGAGCAGAAAACTAGACTCCACCCTGGAGGTTAGGTGTGGCCATGTGTGTGATTCTGGCCAAGGGAATGTGAATTCTGGCCAAGGGGATGGAACAGGCCTTGCCCATGAAAACATTCTCCTCCCAAGCCTTCATGTTCTCTTTCCATCCCATAAGTGTAAATGGATCCTGTAGACTTGGAAGCCACATGTTGAAGACGGTGGAGCTACAGCATGGAAAAAGCCTACGTCCCTGAATCACTGCCCAGAGGAGAGTTGCCCACTGGCCAGAAAGATCAGCTTTGGACTTTATGAGGGGAGAAAAAAAAGCTTCTATTGTGTTTAAGCCATTATTTATTTTGGGATTTGATTGTAACAACAGTATTACCTTAACTAAAACATTATTGTTAGAGTTTTAACCCTTCCAAATTGAGGAGAAACCTCAGCCCTTGCCATATGACTGAAATAAACAGACTGTGGTCTGGTGGCCATGCTAGGTCTGGGGCCCGGAGGAAAGACAGGAAATGCTGTCTGGAGGATCTGATCATTCTTTTTCAGTACTGTCAAATAGTTAGCAGACAGTCTGGGGAGTGTGCACAGCTTCTAACTAGCATTCCCAACTTAGGGAAGCTGAGTCCTTGTTTTGTCCTCCAGTCCCTTCAGGAAGGGCCAAATAATAGCAGGCCATCAAACCATGAGCAGTGGCAGGGAGTGGAGAGACGAGTGTAAACCTGAGCAACTCTATGCCTGCCATCCCATGCTTCTCTCCTGCTCACGGAGGACACCTTTTGATAAAACGGAAAACAGTACAGATCACACAAATCAAAGACGTGACGCAATTAGATTATGTGCTATCCTTGCTCAGTGCTTTCTAAAGCAAATTCCTTCATTCTCTACATGGAGAAAGCAAAGACAGCTACTAGCTCTCCTGGTGAATAATGCCAAAATATTTGATTGTTATTGTCTCTCATTCAGGGGATTCTCTGTCAGAAGGAAAAGCTCTGAGTCATGCTTTAAAACAGGTGAACAGAGGATATTCAACCACAACCAAAATGTGACAGAACTGAGAGACAGCAATCACTAGTTCAGGTCTCAGGTTTAGGAGTCCCTTTTATCTGCAAGTCTGTCAAATGGAAACAACAGTGCCTTCCCTGTCTTTCCCACACGGGGACACTGTGAAGACGAGTGGTCATTGAATGTGAAAGTATACTCAGAGTTTATAAAAATAGCTAATGATCCCTTAGTATTTACCGTGAAGCCGTTTTACATAGCTTATTACGTAAGTACTATTATCAGCCTTGCTTAAGAGATAAGGAAACTGAGGCTTAGAAAGGTTAAATGTGTCCCCACAATCACACAGGTGGTAAGCAGCAGAGCTGGGACTCTAACTCAGACCTGACGGATACCAAGAGCCCACATCTCTAAACACCATAATCTTTGTAACTCTGGACAAATGAAATGCATTACTCAAGGTGAATGGCTCTTCTGCTGGAAAATCCAGGATACCCAAAGCCAAAATGCCTACCCTTCCTCATTGCATAGGCAGAATGTCCTAGAAGGCTGCCAGCATTCAGGCATATGAAGTGCCCAAGAGAATAATGTAACAGGAAAATGGAAGAACAAAGGCTATTGTTCCAGGCCCCACAGACTAGCCTGCCTGAACATAATTTATAAAGTCATTTATAGACTCAGGCCTCATAGATTTTGAATATCAGATTATTGCAGGTAGAAATGTGAAATTCCAGATAGAAATCACATCTTCTTGCTGAAAATAGCTTCTCTCCTGCAGCACAAAATCTAAGAAGAATCTGAATTTCTCTCTGCTTCCTGTTTGCCAGACTGTTTCCTTCAACTTCATAGTCCCATTGTTTCTCTTGTTTCTTCTTCGTATGCTCCATTTAAACCAGATGGAGCAGCGGCATTTTAAGCTAGTTCTGAAGCCCAGGGGACTCACAGCATAAATAAATAAACAAATGAACAATTCAGCAATTGCTAAGTCAGGAGGGAATGAGTTTAGCAACTGAGCTGGAAAAGTAGCTGAAAATCTACTCCAAGCTGAAAGATCTGAGTGTGACCTAAGTTCCCTTTCAGGTTAACTGAAAGACCTGTACTGACATCTTTCAGTAAACCAGGACGTTAGAGAGAGAAGCAGTGAGGAGGCAGTTATAAAGGGTCCCTCTGGCCACTTTGCATTACGAGTATGCTGATATATTATCCCATGGTTGCTATGAAATATTTGTTCACCACCTATAAAAACAGGGCATTTTCAAGCGCTGGTTTTCTTTAAGTAGTTTCTCCTTTCTTTAAGTCTTACATAATTCAACCATCATCCCATGTGAGACTTAATTTATGGGAAACAGTAAGTTGAGTTAATTCACTGTGAAGGGTTATGGAAGTTATATTTATTCCAGAGAGTCAGCAGCAATGTAATGGAGTGTCTATTACATGCCTGACCTAGTGCTAGGTTCTGGGAATACAAACGTGAATAAGGCCCAGCCCATGCCCTTAAAGAGTTCTTCGACTCCTAGAAGAGAGAAGAATTAAAAAGCTAAGTGAAAAGAAGAGCTACAGGCATTACGATAGACGTGCCTGTGGGGTTTAGTGGTCAGTTCTAATGAGGGAGGGAGTATGTTTGGGGAGGGTCAGAGGATGGAGATTGTTTTTTCAGGAAGGCAGACCTCTGGAGAGATAGGTAGCTTTCCACCAACAAGAGGTTACAATGACGTGCTGGGCAGAGGGGACAGGAAGAGTGGGGGTGGGAGCACAGAGGCATGAAATACCCTGAAGGTTATGGACACTACAGACACATTAACCAAGCTGGGGAATAGGCTCCAAGGGAGAGGAATGAGAGGCAGGCCTGGAGTTGGGAGGCAGGCCATTCACTGCCCTGGGGGTCATAAGAAGGAGTGTAGGCTCTATCAGGTACATGGTGAGAGCCTCTGAAAGACTTTAAACAACAGAGTAAACATGATCCGAGTTGCACTTTAGAAAAATCACCTTGGCAACCATGTGGAGGCTGGACTGGAGGTGTTGAGACTGGCAGCAGAGAGAACAGTTAGGAGGCACTAGCAGCGGTCCAGGTGGGAGGGATAAAGGCAGCTCTTAGGCAGCGCAGCGGGGATGTAAAGAAAGGGAGGTAGAGGCTAGGCTGGGGGTAATGAAATCTGGGTTCTAGTTGCAGCTTTCGTACAATCTCTATGTGACTTTAAGCAAGTCCTTCCTTTTCTAGGCCCCATTTCCCAACTTGTCAGGTGAGGGTGGCAGTTTGTGGCTGCATGAGAATGCACTTTATTCATGCATTTGCTTATTATTATTCATTCATTCATTTGGTAAATCAATCAGTAAATGAAGTTAGTCATGGGGTGGGGTGGGGTTCTTGTTATAAAGAAGCAAAATGATAGTACAAAGAACCCAACCAAAGGAACAATGAGACCTTAGGTCCATAAACATTTGCTGATCGTGCTAGGTGCAAAATGTGTGCCACAATGTATTAAGGATATAATGGACACAGAAAAGACCAACATGTGGCCTCTGCGCCCCGGGAGGAAAATGAAGCAGTCTGTGATTAATTCAATGCAACAGATATTGACTGAATGCCTATGTGAGGAAACAGTGAGGAAACAGAGAGGAATAAGACAAGGTCCCTTACGTGAAGGAGCTCACAGTCACAAGTGGAAGAACGGCTATTGCATTCGAGAAGTGGGAAGAGCTATAGGTGGCCCAAGATAAGAGAATTTGTACCAAGTCAAAAATCTACTTTTGATCTTTGTCACGCAAACAGAAGTATAATCCCCCTCCTGTGGTCTAAAACGACTAAAAGTCCATGTCACAAAAGCAGATGGGGCAATAAGTCACTGATTTTACCATAAACAAAGACTTATTCAAGGGTGAGGTCCTATACTAGGTGTTCAATATAAGAGCACCAAGATATGCTCCTTGCACTCAAAAGAGGTCAGTGTTCATAACATTTTGGATTGTGGCAAGGAGGAAACAGAGAAGGTTGGGTTCTACTCTTTCTACCTAACAAGCCGGAAGTGCCTCGAACAGTGCCTAGCATATAGCAGGTACTCAATAAATGCTCAACTGGATTGAATAATCAAAAACCTGTTATTTAAAGAAAGAAGAAGATGACTCTAAAATAACAATAAATATTTTGATATTTAATTAGCCAAAGAATACACATAGGAAAAATAACTTTTATCTAAGAAGCAATGAGTACTTAAACCACAGGCAACTGGCTTGTTGTACTACTAATCAAACAAGATATGTTGAAGTCCTAACCCCCAGTAACTATGGATGTGACCTTATTTGGAAACAGGGTCTTTGCAGATGTAATCAAGTTAAGATGAAGTCATACTGGATTAGAGTAGGCCCTAGTTCGATATGACTGGTGCCCTTATAATAAAAGGGGAAGAGACAGAGACACAGAGGGAAGACGGCCTTGTAAAGAGGCAGGCAACAATTAGAGTTATGTTGCCACAAGCCAAGGAATGCCTGGGGCTACCAGAAGCTGGAAGAGGCAGGGAAGGATCCTCGCTTAGAGGCTTCAGAGGTAGCACGGCCCTGCCAATACCTTGATTTGGAATTTCTAGCCTCTGACCTGTGAGAGAGTACATTTTTGTTGTTTTAAACCTCCCAGTTTATGGTTCTTTGGTATACCATCCCTAGGAAACCTCACACTTCATTCCTTAAGCCAGGTTAAGTTCAATTTTTGGAGCTCTCCTTAAGAGAAATTAACTCCCAACCCCTTAAATATAATAAACTGTTTCTAAGTATCTACTCTGGAAAGACTATATTTGACAGTGGTCATATTTAGAAAGAAATGGAGTGTACTGGGGGAGGGGGAGGAATTCCACTAGTAGCTTGACTTAGAAAAGTTGCTGACTTGGCAAACGAGATAACATATGTAAAACGCTTTGAAACAAAATTAAAAGTGCTAACAATGCAGATGAGAGTTAAAAAAACATGCACCACACTGTGATGTTTTTCTACTAACAGAGAGGCCCAGAGCGCTGACATCACAAGTGGTTAAAGAATTATGACATATAATTTTAAATCTTTGGTGGGAAAGAAATGATTCTAAAGGACCTGTGATAGGCTTCACTCATAGACTCTGCATCATGTCATAGGCTGGATGAGGTAGTTGCTGCCTACCACCGGGAAGAGGAGGCTATAGCAAAGCACAGCGATTTCATGTAAAGACTTCTGGTCACAGACTGGCTCTTTGCCTCTGCCACTTACTAGCTGTTATGACCTTGGAAAAGTCACTTAACCTCTTAAGCCTCAATCCCTGCCTGTATATGAAAACAATAATGCCTGTCTCATAGGGTTGTTATGGAGAACACATGAGCTAAACAGATGTAAATGGCTTGGTACAGTGCCTGGCATATAGCAAGTATGGAGGCTATTAGTATTATAATTAGGTTAGCTGAAAGGGAAATGTTCTTTCCAAAATTGGCTAAAAACTTGTTTCAAACATTTCTGAGACTAAAATAAAATATATGGATGATGGATCTGCAGAAATTAGAGTGGGTGTTTCATTTTAATATAATTGTAATGTGCTGAAGAACATAGCAGAATCTTGTGCCAATCATGTAGCCTTTCTCATAGTAAAATTATTTTATGAGTGAACCTGGGCCGTATGTACAGTGCTTTATTAAATTAGTACTTTAACGTGTCATTTGTTAACATGGGTCTCTTCTGAATGCTACTTAATGATATATTACGAAGAATACTAGCCTAGAGGGACCTCAGTTTGAATCTCACCTCTGTCACTTAATGACTACGTGAGCTCTGGTAAAAAAAAAAAAAAAAAAAGAAAAAAAAAACCTCTCTGAGCTTCAGTTTCCACATCTGTAAAATGTAGATAATAACAGTACTTACAGCTCACATAGTGGTTGAAAGAATTACATGAAATGATGATGATGATGATGATATCTTATCTTCTAGAAGTGTGACAGTAAAGTCAGGGTCTGCAGCCAAGAGTTCATAACCAGCAGACTGGGATCAGATGAGTTGGCAGGCAGAGGAGCGCTAAGTGATTGTCAAAAATGTCGGTAACCTTTGCTGCTTTAGAGATAGCCAGAGCTTTACAGATGGTCTGTGGGTTGGGGATACAGGTCTTGAGAAGACAGAGAAGATAGTCCTAAATGTACACAAACATCAGAAACTTTGAGACCTGAAGCCAAGTTTCAAGTTTCCAAGGCTTACATAAACAACGTGCTCCAAAGATGTCTAGAACAGACACCTAAAGGGACCAAATAAAGGCAGACATGAGCAGTGTTAGGACGCCCAGAGATGTCAAATGGGTTGAAAAAGATGGAGAGAAGAAAACAAAGTATGTCAGTATGCCCCCACCCCCAAGTAGTACCCCCAAGACTGAGGAACAGGGCCTTAAGAAGGTATGACAGGGAGCAGAAACAGACAACCGCTGAACCGAGGAAGCACCATCTTTGTCTGCTGGTCTTCAGATTTGTATGGTACTCAGAGTTAGAACGAGACAGTAGAGGGGATTCCCTTTCCTTCTCTTGGTAAGTTGCAGGAGGCTAGCTGCTGGGGATCTTACTGAGGCTTAAGAAGCAGCGAGGCTTCCTCTTAAGTTATCTAGCCCCCATTCACAGGGATTTGGGACCATATGCTCACCCAGTCATAAAGATGAGCCTTTTACTCAGAAACCTGAGCACAGTGAACTAATGGGAATAGAAAGGTAAAGAACTGGAATCCCAACACAGACCAGATCTGTCCATGACTCCAAGAGTTAGAAATAATTAAAAAATGAGCATATCTCAGAACAAAACACAGACAAAAGATGAACAGATGCCAATGAAATGTCACTCCCTTTCACTGTGTTTCTAAAAAAAGCTTCAATGTCCTTAAAGCATACATCTCAGTGGATTAATTAGAAATGTCACAATGGAATGAGGGCAATAAAAAAAAATTGGCTCTGAATAGAACCTTTTATACAGTCACAAAATTATTAATCTACATTTTTTTCTCCATCTGCACTGAAAAGAAGATTTAATAATCAGATACAAAAGGCAAGAAATTACAATGAATCACGAGTGTTCAGATATTGTAACCCGACAATTGTTCTAGGATTGCCTGTTTTACTTAGGGTTATACTAAGTGGCTGACAAAATAAAGACTCCGACTCTTTTAGTTTCTTTAGGATGAAAACACCCAGCATTTGGAACACAGAGAAGTACCATTCTGGGCACTTGTTGGGGAAATAGCACACTATGGGAGATCTTGACTTTGTCAGAAGCTTCCTCTAAGTAGATTCTATAAAAGAGAGAAGCAGGCAGGAGGCTGGGAGATGGTGATGAGGCGCCCCTTGTGTAGCTGCCACATTGTTAACTACAGTGGTTAAGAATTCCAGCTTACAAAGTAGACAGACCCAAACTCAAATTCTAATTCTGTCAATCATGAGGTGAGCAACTTTGGGAAAGTTATTAACCTTGCAGAACCTCAATTTTCCCATGAGTAAAATAAGGATAAATAGAACCCTTACTTTGGAGACCTGGTGGCACAGTGGTTAAGAGCTCGGCTGCTAACCAAAAGGTCTGCAGTTCGAATCCACCAGCCGCTCCTTGGAAACCCTATGGGGCGGTTCTACTCTGTCCTATAGTGTCGCTGTCAGTCGGAATCCACTCAACAGCAAAACATTTTGGGATTAAAAGATAATGTACTTAAGATGTATAGTATACTGCCAGGGATATAGTAGATGTTCCATAAATGTTAGCCCTTATTATTGTCTATCTTTTCATTCATTTATCCACCGATTAAATCATCACAGTAGACATTGTTGTTTCAGTGGTAGAATTAAAAACTAGCCAATGAAAACCCTATGAATCACAACAGTCCAATCTGCAGCTGATCATGGGGATAGTGCAGGACCAGACAGCGTTTCGTTTCATTGTACACCGAGTTGCCATGAGTCGGGAGCCAATTCCATGGAAGCCAACAACAAGCACAAACCACCGCTGATGAGGGACCACTTCAGGTCAAGTTCTGAGGTAGGCAAAGGAAATTCAAGAAAACTAAGACACAGTCCTTGTACACAGGAAGTGTTGAGCCCAGCATGGAGAGATGAATGAAGGAAGGCAATATGGCATTGGGGATGCTATGACAGAAGACAGCAATCAGGTATACTGGGGCATAAGGGGAGAGTGATTGATTCAGCTACAAGGATGAGGAAGGAGCTTCACAGAGCTGATGCTGACATCGGGCTTGAAAGATGTATATATACAGGCATTCAGAACAAAACAACAGGAAGGACACAGACACTGGAATAACGGCATTGTAAGGAGGGGCTAGAAGCCTAGTGGGGCTGGATCTTGGGGAATAAGCCACTCTGAGACGTAAGGCTGGTGAGGGCCAGGAGCCAGATCACATAAGACCAAGTATACAATGAAGTTTCTGTAATTTGGTGTGTTTGACAACTCAATTTCTTTAATTACAAGTTGAGAGGTAGTCAGCATTACTCTGTCAGGGCAACGTCCTGAGGGTGCTCCACATTATTGTGGTGGAAGGATAATTTTGTTCTTCCTTTGCTAGTTTTACAAGAGACCAGCTGAAAATGTGTCTTGCCTGATCTTGCCAGGAACTTATTCTTCTTTGCAAACTCAGTGTTGGCTTAGGATAATGACATGTCAGCAAATCTCTCTCTCTTTTTTTGCTTACAAATATTCTCTTAAACAGGTAGTTAACATTGGTATAAGTGAATTTACAGTGTCAGTATTAATTAAAAAATATGTATTTTTTAAAAGAGGTGTGATGAAATGGAGAGGATCCAGACACACAGGGTTTCAAAAGCCTTCTGAATAATGATGTAAATGTGGGAATCCTTTTTTTTTTTCTTTTTTTTAAACCTTTGTGAATCTCAATTTCCTTATCTATAAAGAGGTAGAATTCGACCTATCTCATAGGGTTGTTTGGAGAAGCAAATGAAATAGTTATCGCTCAGTATCTACTACCAAGCCTGACACATAGCTCTATAAATGATGGCTATGATTTCTGCCTATAAAGGTAAGTGGGTGATTTGGAAGGCAGCCTTGGGAGAGAGAAATCTGAGTCTCTTGGGGAAGCAAGGTGTGGGTGGAGGCAGAGGGAGCCAGGTCAGCTTGCACTGCTAGATTGTGCCCTGCTATAGGTGGGCTGGACCCAGAGAAAGCTCTAAGCCTGTGTGTGGAACTGAGGTTAGAGACAATGATCTCTCTCTCTCCCCTCTTCAGTACCCGTGAAAGTTTCACTTAGCTAGGCTGAGCTTCAAGGACCAATAAAGGTTTACCAAAGCTTTTCCTTTTAGAAGTATTCAAGGTACTTCAGGTCTCTAGAGCTAGAGCAGAAAAACAAGCTAACAGGCAAGGCTTACTAAATATAAGTAATTTTTCTGCAGTCTATACAAACTTTAGAAGAGAATGTGATGGAAAGAAGCAAATACACTGTCAGTAAGGAATTACATTTCCTTCCAAACACACAATCAATGACAATATAATGATAAATCAATCCAGTCCCCAGTTGGGAAAATATATTATACTCTATGGTACATCTGTTCTGTTGAAGCATTTCTTAGACAGGACTGAGCTCTCATATAGAACTAGGAAAACCACGTGCTTTTTGCCTTTTAACCCCACTATCTTTAATCTGGTAAAGACCTCTATAGCCCATAAATGTGTTTATAATGAAGGTCACTTATGATGGAATATAACGGGTGTATCTCTAAATACATCACAGAAATCCTATAATCTGGATCCTATAAACCAGGGACCAGGAAACAAAAAATATTTTATTAACCTAGGTACTTGAATTGGAATGTTTAATCCTAAGTGTTAATGTGATAGTATCCATGAAAATGTCTGCAAGAATTTTTTTTACATTCCAAATATCTGTCTTTTGTTTCCATGACAGCCATCTTGAAAGCTTTAGTTTCTAGAGGAGACCTCTGAAAGGCCACCACCACATCATCCGACATAAATGACCCATAACAAACAAACCCAATATCCGTTATTACAATGTTATTTACAATAATGATAAACAAGGAAGTCCAATAATGCTAAATTAACTAAACCAACAGTGTCATATCTGTATTACGGAATCCTAGAGAGTTGGAGCAGACACAATAGCAAGTAACAACAAAGATCTGTTTAAAATTCAATAAAAAATAGAAAATGACATGGGGAAATACTCACAAAACATTGTCAAATGTAAAAGGAGGTTATCAACTACTACACGCAGTATGAGTCCAATGTTCTAGAATGCAGAAAAAAGGTTGTAAAGATCTACAACAAAATCAATAGGACTTATTTTTGATAATTTTAAAAAAACAGTTTTCACTATTTTTTATAATTAAAAAATCCCAGTAAAATATTTTAAAATATTTAATTTTCTAAGGACACTTTTGACAGGCAGTAAAAGTATGGAAAGAAATGAATGTGACAACATGGAAAACTTTGCTGACATTAGAAATAATGTTTGTAACATTTTTAAATGACATTATTAACTGCTTATGCTAGGAATGAAATAAACCAGCATAGAAAGTTGCACCTATAATATGACCTCCCATATGTATTTCATGCACAGAGCTATGACTGAAATGAAATAAGTCAAAATGTCTAAAAGTGATTACCTCTGGGTGGTAGAATTATAGACTTCTTCCATCTTTTTTTCCCTTGTATTTTCCAAAGTTTCAATAAGCACCAATACCATTATAATCAGAAAAATAGTTACTTTTTAAAAAAGACGTAACTGAACAGAAAAAGAACCTACCCCTAAAGTCACTCAGCTATTAAGTCAAACAAACTAACCTTCCAACCCTCTGATTCCAAGTCTACTTTACTTTCCACACTATTGATATTTTTAAATACTATGTAAATTCAAGAAAAAATATTCCTACATCATTTAAATAAGGTAGAAATATTCACAGTTCCTACTTACTTCCATTAATTTATTTTTTAAAGTACATCATTAAAAAGAGATCCCATGGCAATAAATTCTCTTTATGAAAAGCCATACAGACTCAAAGGCATATGAAGGCATATTGTGCATGGTTCTTGGAAAGCTAGATCTAATGCCAGGAAATCAAAATGTAGATTTGCAGTCACTGTTCAGACCAACAAAAATTTTTATTCAATAATATTTATTAGGCTATTCCATGTCAGGCATTGTTTCAGGTGCCAGGGATATAGAGGTGTCTGCAAATGGAATTAAAGATGGTGTATTCCTTTCACAGGATGAATTAAATCAGTGGCTGGGTGGCCATTTGGCAAAGATGTTATAGAGGGGATCAAAATAAGTGAGGTGGTAATGATCTAGATGACTTATTTCTTCAGGTCATTGCCCCCACCCCACCCACATATGTTTCCACAATCCCCTGAAAAGCAGACCCTGATTCAAAGACTTGTAATAAGTTGATTGAAGGGCTTTCATGCAATAGTCCACTTTGAGAAGGCATGCTATACCCTTGTTTGCTGCTCATCTATCCCCTAGGAACATGGCCATGTTCTATGATCCGTTACCACAGATCTCTGCAGATAAGACCCACGGGTGCCATTTTGACTTTGTTGCTCATTACACGAATCATGCCCACCTTTCCTCTGATGCAGGACAACTGGGGGGAAACAGGAGTGAGGGACCAGGGAGAGTGACACAGAAGGAGGCAAAGACAATACAAGGATGTATCATTGAGCTATTCACAGTTGTGGGCAACTGGGACTCAATTCCTCCAGGACTTCTAAGCAATATATAAAATGCAGTTGAGAACTATCTAGTCAAAGGATGAAGAGGAGAGCCTTTCACCAGTTCCCTTCCCCCCAGTTGTCAGGGGTTGCCACATGGGTGTCAACACCCTTGCATTTCCAGCTTTGTGCATGCCAGAGTTGTGAGTGGACTTCTTGGCAGAAAGGGAGAGATGGGTGGAGTAGCTAAGGCAAGGCAGTATCAGGTTACACCTGCATGAAGCTGGTTACTACAGCCGTGCCAGAGTTAGTTTGGCAGCAAGCAGCGAGAATGCGAGGCTGAGCACAAGAGATGACATCACCTGTAAGGTTCCTCTAAGCCACCTGAGGGAATGATAACAACAGTAACTAACACTTGTTGAGCACATACAGACACTTTGCATACATTTTATCACTTAATCCTCAAAATCAACCCCATTCAGTAGATTTTACTTTCACCTCTATTTTAAAGATGAGGAAACAGGTTTTGAGCAGCTAAGTGGTCTAGCAGGGGCCGTCAGTAAGTGGTAGACTGAAGATGAGGCTGAAGGATTGGCTGCAGAGCCATAGTACAACAATGCCTTTCTCAGTGCCCATGAGCATATCCAAAATGAGAAAATGGAACTAGGAATCAGTTGCCCTTCAGGGTTCCTTTTCTGTGTCTGTCTTTCTAACCAGAGTATGAGTTCCTTGAGAGCAGAGATTGTGTTTTATCTCTAGTACCTAGCAGTATATGAAATATGACAAGTGCACTATGATTTTTTAACCTAGTTGACTGTCTGTTTCCTCATTAGACTAGTGGTTCTTGAGAACAGGAAATCATGTCTTATTTATCTTTATATCCCAGCACCCAGCACATAGTTACAATCAATGTTTGCTGACCCTAACAAAATGGAATTTTCCAGAAGGCAGAACACATATTGGTTAAAAATGTGGACTTAGTCAGATGGCCCTGGGTTACTGTCTCATCTTTAGCTATGCAATTTCAGCAAACTATACTAGTAATAATATTTTTTCTAAGTTGCAGTTTCCTCATGTGTAAAAAGGCATGGTACTAATTGTACTTCTATCATAGGGTGTTGTGAAGATTATACGAGATATACACAAAGTAGTAGTAGTACCTGACACATGGCAAATATGCAATGAATAGCTATTATTATCATAATTGGAAATTCTACACTGCTAGTTTTTAATATAATAATTGAGTTTCCTGAATTAGGTCCAAGGATCTTTGAAATGCCCACTGTGGCACCTACAGAGAAATCTCAAAAACCTAAAGTACCTAGTAAAGGGGCAATACCTGGCACGTAGCTGGTAATCAATAATATTTGTTGAATGTTGAATGAACAATGAACCACATATGCTTTTGGCAAGAATCATCCGCCCATACACTGAAAATGGGTACAAGCATTTCAGATTGTTAACATCTGACAGGGAGTGAGTATCAATGGCCCAAGGTCTGACTGTAAAAAAAAGGGGAAAAACAGTTACATAACCTATAGAAGGTGTGAAGCCATAAAAGAAAGCCAGAAATTTAAGAATCATTCTCAAGACAATATGATCAGAATTTTCTTTTAATATTTAACCTTTTATACCCCCCAAAAGACTCACTTTGCAATATTTCCTTTCTTGTTTCTATTACAGAGCTATCCATTTTCTTAAAGTAGTTGCTTAGTTAATGACATTTTATTACAATTTGAGCTTCCATTCTAAAGGTTTAGGGATCTATTTTAGAGCCATTGTTTGATGAGATGTGGAGCCTAGATGCTGAGAAAGATATTGGGTGGCGAAGGTCAACGTCCAAGGTGGTGTGGGAAGAGAAGTTACTCTCTTAAAATCATGACAAAAAGACCTGGTCTGCAGTCCAGCTCTGCCACTTAACAGTTGAGTGACATTGGACAAATTATTTCTTGTTTCTGAGTCTGTTTTTCACAATCTCTAATATGAGGCTGCTGGCATCCAAAGTTCTCAGACTTCACCTGATAATTTATTAGAAGAACATAGGCAGAGTGCAAAGCATGTGGCATTGCTCAATCACTGCTGGTTCCCGTCCCCTCTTAAAGATAAGTGATGAGAATGAGTCCTGGAAAGGCTGCTAATAATATTCATTCTCTTAACCTCCCCCTCCTCAGATCATGTAATCTTTCATTAAGAGTCTTCCTGAAAAGAGAAAAACATTCTCAAACAAATCAGAAGAGACTGTGACCAATTTCTGCAAATATATATATATATATATTTAAACAAGATTGCTCATTAAACAACAAACCACATTTGTGATGTTCAGTTCAACCTTAGCGAGCCTTCTTGCCAGCTAATCTGAGCAGACTTTTAAATCACACTGGCTGGAAGATGAATACAGTGTTCCATTCAGCATTATGACAATTATCACCCTGGTGTTGGTAATATTCTTTAGGCTGCCCATGATGTTTGGTAGCTGAGCTGCAAATCGGGAATTTAATTTAGCGTTCTGAACAGCTACAGGTTTTGTTTTCAACAGAGAACTTCACGTTACATAACTGACTCTGCCTCAGAAGGTGAACCTTGACTTTCTAAATTAAATGTCTACACAGGCCCTCAGGAGCAGAAGCTGTACCTGGAAGAGATTTTACCCAAATCACCTGCAAGATAACAAGATGGTGCTTGACTTCTTGGACATCTGGCAGAAGCAGCAGGAGAAGGAAGGTTCTAAGTGTAACAAGGTAGTCATTGAAAGGAGAGATACAGGCTCTAAAAATCACACTAGGCTTTCTTTTTCCAAACCCTTTTTAGCTTTACTCTATTGCTGCCCGTAATCCACTGGATTGGTCTGTTTCTCCCTTACCAAACCCTGTGTTGAGAGAAGGGTGCTGAGAGAAGGATGTTAAACAAAGGGAAAACGTAACAAGATGAAAAGGGCCCCTGGGAGCATATAGGGAACCCCGGCGGTGCCATGGTTAAAGAGTTCAACTGCTAACCAAAAGGTTAGCAATTTGAACCCGCCAGCGGCTCCGCAGGAGAAAGATGTGGCAGTCTGCTTCTGTAAAGACTACAGCCTTGGAAACCCTATGGGGCAGTTCTGTCCTACAGAGTCACTATGGGTCAGAATTGACTCGACGGCAGTGAGTTTGGCTTTGGGGAGCATACGAAAGTAAATGAGAGAGAAATGTGAGGTGCGTATACTTTCCTGAACTGTTCTGCTTAACACATGCAAAATAAGAACTGAATTAACACCAACCTCAGTCTGCAAGGAAATCCTGGTAGCATAGTGGTTAAGAGCTACGGCTGCTAACCAAAAGGTTGGCAGTTCAAATCCACCAGGTGCTACCTGGAAACTGTATGCGGCAGTTCTACTCTGTCCTATAGGGCCACTTTGAGTCGGAATCCACTCGAGGGCAATGGGTTTAGGTTTTTTTTGTCAGTCTCAAGGTACTTTCTATCTACTCAAGGAGAAGGCACATCAAAGCAGACAATTTCAGTATAACAAGATGCATGCTAAGATGAAGAATTCTTAGGAATACAGAAGAAGAGTACTGGTAGGAGAGAAGGGGATAATTGAAGACTAACAATAATATACAGTTTGTATAACATGTTCCTATTTGCAGATATAGATGATGCAATCAAATCTTGTAATATGGTACAAGGACATTCAGGTAGTTAGTATAATTCAGAGCTTAGTCTTATATCAACATTTTCTGACAGTAAATCCTGTGTACTTGTCCAGTAGCGATAGGAAGCTAAGGTGATGCAGAGTATGTTCATATCAACATATTCCTAAATTAAAACTAAAATGTAATACTACAGTAATAAAGCATTAGAGTAACATAAATATTTTAGTTACTACCATTGATAATATTAATAAATATAGTTAATATTTATGGAGTGTTAACTGTATGCCAGGGACTATGTTAAGCACTTAACAGAGATTATCTCGTTGATTCTAATAGTCCCTTTTGACAAATGCAAAAGCTGAGACCTAGGTTAGATAACGTGCCTAAGGTCCCACACAACATGAGCATGAGCAGGCCTGCCTGTACGACGCGGCTGTAACAATCACCTCCCACCTCAACTCCCCTTATTAAACTATGTAATTCAAAATCAGACACAAATTCTTTGTCTTGTTCACACAGGGTGAACTAGATGAAGATGATGACTCATCAAATGTCAGAATGAAGTCACTGATAAACTGGTTAAAGGAAGGACCACATGGGACAGGGCCGTAAATGCTATGACCCCTCTGGTCACAGAGGCTCTGCACTGCCGAGTGCTAGTCAGATGATCAGCTTCTCAGTGTTTCTCCTCCTTTAGACAGCTCTTTGGCGTCATTTGCTGCAAAAGGAGGTCTCCCCAGGTGACAGGATGACATCCATGTGTGACTTGACGTCAAATGAGTCATTTGACTGTCGTCATGTAGCAGGCACCTCAAGACTGATCAAGTTCACCCTGTGGGGGCCCTGCAAGTTTCCTGAGGAATTTTATATTTATTCTGAAGTAATTGCATTTGACACCCCAGGCTGACTAATATTTATGTGCTACCAAGACAAGTACCCAGCTGACCAGCTTTTGCAGTTGAGGAGAAAGTTATAGGCAGAAGAACAAAATTGGACACTGAGACAAAGGTTACCATGCAAACACCATGTCTAGACTCCAGCTAGAGAGGGCAAACTAAAAGCATGGGTGCTTCCATTGCCTGCCATCACATTAGGGTTTATAGACAACCTCACTACTCAAAGTGTGGTCCACGGACAAGCAGCAGTAGCAGCTCTCTTTGTTGTTGTTAGGAACACAGAACCTCAAGCTCCATCCAGAGCGAGTGAATCAGAATCTGCATTTTGACAAGATCCCCAGGTGATTCAGATGCACATTAACGTTTGAGAAGTACTCATATAGAATATACACATTCTTACTTTTAAAGGACTTAAAATTTACTGTAGAGTTTTATATCTAGCAAAGGCTCCCTAAATGTTTGTTCAGTTGCAAACCTAACTGCCATACAAAAAGGAAAATCATATTAAGCAGATCATATTAGTTGCACGATTCTCTCACGTATCTTTCCTCTTTAATCCTTATAACTACCTTTAGGATCTTATCTTCTCTTACTGATAAGAAAATTGTCATCTAAAGGAAGTAAAAAGTCACATCACTAGTAAAGGATTTGAACCTAGGCATTACAGCTCTAGATCCCAAAATTTTCCATGCCCTACCTCACTAGATAAATTCACTGGTAATGGTCAGGAAAAGGAGGATTTGAACTAAGACTTGAAGAGAGGATGAGATTTGCATAAGAGGAAATTCCAGAGAAGAGGAAAAATAAGACAAAAACTTAGAAGTAGGCATGTGAAAGTCTTTTTTAGGGGGAGGCTGAAAAACTATTCAAATGTAGGGTTCATGTCTCCACATGAGCAGCAGGGGAAAAAAAATGAGATGATGAAGGAAATCCGATCTTGGAGGGCCTTTAAAGCTAGGCCAGACGGTTTGCACATTTGGTAACTTAGGGAAAGAGTGGCATAAGGAATGCATTTTCAGAAGATAAATTATTCCAGTTTTGTTCATTAAGCCTTTATTGTAGATTTTAATATGCATTAGTAAATATGCTTTCAAAGTGAGAGCTAGATTAAATTCCAAGAAACACTTTAGAAAACCCTCTCTACCCAACTGCACTGTGGCAACTGCACCTTCTGTAATTCTGCACCTGCCTCATCAACTGCTGGCTGTATGTATCCCAGGAGACCTCACTTCACTGTTTCCTGGCATACAGTATTTGCCAGAGCTCTTGAGAATGTGCAGGGAGAAAGAGAGCATTGGCTAGGAGCACAGATGTCTTTTAAGTGGGACATTGGGTGGATGATTCATCTCTAGAGTATCAAAAGATCACGGAGTAAGTAAAGTTGCCAGACTGGACCTGAAAATACACTATTAGGTGAATATTGTCAGAGTGGAAATGTTTTTCTACTAAGTGTCACATATACAGAACAGCTTGATTCCCAAGCAATTGTTTAAAAAGCACAAACACTTGGCTGCTGGCTGCTGTTTAAGAATAGGAAACACAAATATAACTGTACAAATGCTAGCAAAAGCCATCAGTTTAATAGTATGGAAGGTTAAGGAAAAGAGAAGAGGAAAAACAAGGGGAAGGGAAATTGAGGAGGAAGAGAAGGGACTAAAATGTAGGCAGATGGAGACAGAGTGGAGAGAAAGGAAGAAAGAGGAAGAGGAAAAGAAGGAATGGTGGGAAGGCAATTTATTGATGGTTATCAAGCTTTTTCACATCCATTATCTCCTTTAATAATAAACAAACTGGTAGATATTATTATACCCATTTCACAGATCAGGAAATGTATACTGTCTTAGTCATCTAGTGCCGCCATAACAGAAATACCACAAGTGGATGGTTTTAACGAAGAGAAATTTATTTCCTCACAGTCAAAGTAGGCTAAAGTCCAAATTCAGGGCATCAGCCCCAGGGGAAGCCTTTTCCTCTCTCTGTCGGTCTTCTCATCAATGTTCCCCCGGACTAGAAGCTTCTCGGCGCAGGGACCCCGGTCCAAAGGACGCGCTCTGCTCCCGGCACTGCTTTCGTGATGGTATGAGGTCCCCCTGTCTCACTGCTCACTTCTGTCTTTTATGTCTCAAGAGATTGCCTCAGGACACAATCCAGTCTTGTAGATCATGTCCTGCCTTACTAACACAACTGCCACCCATCCTCCCTCATTAACATCATAGAGGCAGGTTTTACAACATATAGGAAACTCACACAGTACCAGGAATCATGGCCTAGCCAAATTGATACACACATTTTTGGGGGGACATAATTCAAACCATGACATTCCACCCTTTGGTCCCCAAAAAATCACATGCTTGAAACATGGAAAACATATTCACCCCATCATATCATAGCAAAAGTCTTAACTCCAAGTCCAAAATCCAAAAATTCCTCTTCATCTGTGAAATCTAGAATACAAGTTATCTGCTTCCAAAGGTACAGTGGCAGAATAGGCACAAGCTAGACATTTCCATTACAAATGGGAGAAACTAGAGGAAAAGAAGTGATAACAGGCACCAAGCAAGTCAGCAGAACACATTAGCCCTCAAGGCTTTGAAAGTAATCTTCTGTTCTCTGAGACAATTACACAATGGCCCTGCCCTCCAGACTCTAGGTATTGGCCACAGTCTCCGGATTTTGAGTGGAGGCCCCTCCGCCCTGGGCTTCAGCTCAGCCTTCCAGGCCCGCTGGGACAGCAACTCTGCTCCCTTGGCTTTAGGCGCACCATTCTCCTAGTCCATCGGAGTGACAACTCCACCCTTAGAAGCACCAGAGGCCATGGCTCCACCCTTTGAAACCCCTGAGGTCATGGCCATACCTTTTGAGACTGAAGCAGCTCGGCTTCTTGTGTCCCTTGTCTCTTCAGCTTCTGCTTCCTATGGCCTCTCGGCCCTCGGGCCTCACGCCCAAAACTGCCCTGCTGGGGCAAGTGTTCTAAAGCTCTGTAGCTCCACTGGTATAAGTGCCCGGAGGCACCCCACTCCACCAGGAAGCCTCCTGCACGCAGGCCCTCAGCTCTCTCGCTCCGTGGGTCGGCTCCAGTGCCATCTCGCACTGGTCTCCTGGTTCTGCTGCTGTTGGTTCTCTGCTGCTGCCGCTTCTCAGCTGCTGTAGGTTCTCTGCTGCTGCTGGTCCTCTGTCACTGCCGCACGTCTATCCGTTCACAGTTTTAAAACCACTTCCACATTTTAGGTATCTGTTAGAGACGCACCCTACTCGGTACCAAATTCTGTCTTAGTCATCTAGTGCCGCCATAACAGACATTTTTGGGGGGACATAATTCAAACCATGACAGATACGAATAAAGATTAAGTATTTGCCCCAGATATTGATGGTAAGTGGTGGAGCTGGAATTCAAACTTTAATCCATTTAATTCTCAGGGGATACTGAAGTGAATGTTAGTCAACAGCTACACCACATAACCAACATGAATAGATACTCTAGTGTTTGTATTTCGTTGATGATGTTTTCAGCTTCTCTTTCGGTTCTTCCTTTTTGTATCTGGTCTTCAGCGGTATTTTCTAAGGCACCTAGAATCTGAGGGTACGATTCCAGGATTGCAATCATTGCTACAGCATACACTTCCCAACGTGTATTAGAAAGACATTTTAATACTCGACCATTGCCTAAATATGTTTTAAGAGCTGCCTGTTGGTAAGTAGAGGTGGCAAAAACGTGTAGAGTAACTGAATAGTAGGAAAAAAAAAAAAAAAATCAACTACTCCTGGACAGCAATCTACTGCACTAAGTCCTACAAGATTAAGTGAATGCACAGCACGTGGTATGAAAATGGCATATTTATTATGTTCCAAAATTTTCTATTGCATGTGTTTTTAACACTCTGACATATTGGCAGCATTGTCATGGGACTAACCTTTGCACTTCGAAAAATAAATTTTGTAAACTTCACATACATAGTGAAATACTTGATCTGCAATTTCTTCACGGGTATGCCTTTTCAAGCTAGTAAATGTGATAAATCATTTGACAAGTTTTCCATCTGTTGGAGATACATATCTAAAAACAATGCTTAGTTGATCTGTATGAGAAAGATCAGAAGTGGAATCTACAAACTGAAATGTCGAACTATACTTATTTCACTGAAAAAGATTGATCCAATTTTATCACTTACTAAGTCTATTAATTCTTCACATGTTGTTTAGACATATGCAATGGGTTGCCCTTTCCTGTGTTACCATATTTTGAGATGCGACCTGCTAGAAATGGATCAAACTGATCAACAAGTTCAAGTAAACCTCCAAAATTCCCGTTTTGTGGGGACCCAAACACTTCATTCCTTCCTCGAAAAGATAGTCCATGTGCAGCGACTGTTATATTGACAGCAACAAGGTGTTGCAAAATGGCTTTCTAATATTGCAGTTCTTCACTAATTTGTGTTTCCATTTTATGAGTTAAGCCAAAGTCATGTCTTCTGTTTAAATATGACAACATATAAATCTCTGTGAATTAAGCTCTTTTCATGTGTATCAGTCATATTCGAGTTGCACCAATTGCTAATCCATCGAGCAAATTGAGAATTAACGATTTAGGACTGAATAGTTTGCAAACAAAACAATACCAGAGCCGACTGTTGGAGAATACAGTAGCCACTCTTATAATTTTTACCATTAGCTTTGCATCCTAGAAATATATTCTGGCTACAGAACCTTGTTTGTTTACCATCTAGAAATTTTCAAATGGTCCACTGTGATCTTGACAATCACTTGGCCCTCTTTTGATCCAATAATCATTGGAAGAAAAATTATTCCATAAAGCAAGATCTGTATTTCTGTTATTTATGGGGTCTGCAGATGCGATTTCAGATTCTAAAATTATTTCACTTTCTAGACCATTATTAATTTTTTTTACTACAGCAAGGAATGGATGCAGAATTTGGAACAAATTCTGTTATATTTGTATTGCTATTGGTAATTTTAGCACTAGTGGTACTAGTACAATGATTTGCACCCATTAAACCCTAGCGTTCAACAAAAAAGTCTCTTCTGAATCACTGTGTTTTAAAAAGAAAGTTAATTTTGGAATGCTGTTTAGGAATTCACAAATCCTCTCCTTTTTATCTTCTGGGAGCTTTTGTTTTTGTGCTCCACTTAGTTGTTGCCATTTCATTTTACCTGCATATAAAATTATGTAACTTTTTAAATTTGGTTCTACTATAGCAAATACATTTGAATAATTGAAAATAAGTAAAATTTATAAAATAAACATTTACTTTTGAATTTGGATGTTAACATAAAAATCTATATTTGAAAATTAGTTAAGTAAAAGAAATTGATTTGGAACAATGTCATTTTGTTCTTCAGGTCTGAGATGGTCAAAAGAAATAGTACAAGGCAGTCAGAAATAATTTCATTCGTCATATGATGTTTGTTGGCAGGCCCTTTGCAGATCTCCGCAAGTGTTTTTCGTCTTGAAATAATACTTAGAAACTCGCGCACTCATTTTCTGTCCTTTGATGCTGCATCGTCAGAGTTCACTGGACTACTGTTGATACTCAACGAGGTGTGATCGATCTGAAGATGGATTTCGGTTAGCTTTGCACAGGACCAGATATGTCATGAGTCACAAGATTACACTGCCGTTGGCACATTCTCATGGTGGGTCGAGGAGAGACAGCTTAATGTGAGATTATACCTGATCAGTCCGAAATGAAAAGGAAAATATAATTGTTATTGTATACAAAATTCATAAAATGCTATCAGTTTCATTCAGCGTCCTGCCAGTTCCCTTCCACTGAGGTAATCGTTTTTCTTTGTGATTTGTCTGCTTGACATCGATGGGTCTTTGCTTTGGACAACTGGTGTTCCTGTTTTGTTGATGCCCTAAGCCCATGCTTACCTTGCTGCTTGGGTAATCTATCCCTGGTTTTAGCAAAAAATCCTCAAATCCACCAGTCACCAAACATTCTACAGACTGAATCAATAATGCTTCCCACATATAAAACCAAAACCAAACCTTGCTATCGAGTTGATTCTGACTCATGTTGACTCCACGTGTCTCAGAATAGAGTTGTGCTCCACAGGGTTTTCAGTGGCTGGTTTTTCAGAAGTAGATCTCCAAGCGTTTCTTCCGTGGTGCCACTGGGTGGATTCAAACTGCCAGCCTTTCAGTTAGTAGCCAAATGCATATAGGTTATATTGTGATTAATTAAATACACATTAATTTAATGTGTCACTGTATCATTAAGTATTATTGCATCAATAGATACTAAAAATACAACCACCCTCTGGTAGTTAAAAGGGGTTGGGGGAAGCTTATACTAAAAAAACCTAGGAATGACCATGGGTGTGATCCTTACACTATTTCACGCTGAAGAGGGGAGTGCCAGCAACCAGCTGAGGCCCACATTTGACCTCTCTATGCCCTTAGACCAATGAGTCCCATTCTTATCTTCTTCACGATTATCCTCTCTCCTATCCATTCTTCTCACAGCTGTGAAGTGATTTTTTTTCTAATGGCAAAATAGATCCTGTCATTTTCCTGCTTAAAAGAAACAAAAACCAGACCCATTGCCATTGAGTCAGTTCTGACTCATAGTAACCCTATAGAACAGAGTAGGACTGCTCCATAGGGTTTCCAAAGCTGTAGTATTTACAGAAGCAGACTGCCACATTTTTCTCCCACAGAGTGGTTGGTGGGTTTGAACTGTTGATCTTACAGTTAGTAGCCAAATGCGTAACCGTTATGTTACCAGGGATCCTCAGTTTCCTGCTTAAAACTCTTTCAACTGTCCCCACTGCCTTCAGGTTAAAGACCAAACTCCAACTGGACACAAAGCTTCTTCTGTGATCCGCCCCCTCCTTAGCAATCCAGGCCCACCAGACATTTGTCTGAACTCCAGACTATAAACAGGAAACCCTGGTGGCATAGTGGTTAAGAGCTACAGTTGCTAACCAACAAGTCAGCAGTTCAAATCCACCTAGCGCTCCTTGGAAACCCTATGGGGCAGTTCTTCTCTGTCCTATCGGGTTGCTATGAGTCAGAATCAAATTGATGGCAATGGGTTTGGTTTGGGTTTCTCTTTGTTTACATCCTTCGGGGCAAACTTCTTGATATTTGATATCTTAGCTTTGACATTTCATCTTCCAGGAAGCCTTCTCTGACCGCCCCGTCAAGTCAAGTTAAGGGCTCTTCCCTTGGGAGCCTACAAGGTCCCTGGCAGAGCACTGATCACACTGTACTACAATTGGATTCTAAGCTCTGTGACGATAGAGACCATGTATGGTTTTCCCAATTCCTAGCACCTTGCCTGGCACATAGTAGGTGCTCAGTAAAGATCTGCTGAATAAATTTTAAAACTCCATGAAAAAAGTCCTTTCTCCAAAGGTCCAGGAGCACAGCTTTTTGTTTTAATTCCCTGTGGAAGAAAACTACACATCAATAAATCTACAGTCAGAGCCCCAAGCACAGAGACAAGGCAATGATAAAAGGATTTCCTATCTGCAAAATGGGTATAATCCTTGCCAGTGACCTAATTCTTTTTGGAATGCATTTTGAAGAGTAATTGGAGAGGGCTCAAATGGTTGTGCACCCCCAAGGATTGCTGTTGTTAGGTGTCATCCAGTTGGTTCCAACTGATCGTGACCCTAGTAGACCAGAATAAAACACTGCCCGGTCCTGCGCTGTCCTCACGATCGTTGTTATCTATAAGTCCATTGTTGCAGCCACTATGTCAATCCATCTCCTTGAGGGTCTTCCTCTTTTTTGCTGACCCTCTACTTTACCAAGCATGATGTCCTTCTCCAGGGACTGATTTCTCCTGACAACATGTCCAAAGTATGTAAGACATAGTCTTGCCATCTTTGCTTCTCAGGAGAACTCTGGTTGTACGTCTTCCAAGACAGACTTGTTCATTCTTTTGGCAGTCCATGGTATAGTCAATATTCGTCGCCAGCACCACAATTCAAAAGTATCAATTCTTCTTCAGTCTTCCTTATTAATTGTCCAGCTTTCACATGCATATGAGGTGACTGAAAACACCATGGCTTGGGTCAGGCGCACCTTAGTCCTCAAAGTAACTGTCTCAGTCATCTAGTGCTGCTGTAACAGAAATACCACAAGTGGATGGTTTCAATGAAGAGAAGGTTATTTCCTCACAGTCAAAGTAGGCTAAAAGTCCAAATTCAGGGTGTCAGCTCCAGGGGAAGGCTTTCTCTCTCTCTCAGCCTTCTGATCAGTGTTCCCCTGGACTAGGAGATTCTCTGCGCAGGGACCCCGGTCCAAAGGACGCGCTCTGCTCCCAGCACTGCTTTCTTGATGGTATGAGGTCCCCAGCTCTCTGCTTGCTTCCCTTTCCTTTTATCTCTTGAGAGATAAAAGGTGGTGCAGGCCACACCCCAGGGAAACTCCCTTTACATCGGAATCAGGGATGTGACCTGGCTAAGCATGGTGTTACAATGCCACCCTAATCCTCTTTAACATAAAATTACAATCGCAAAATGGGGCCAACCACACAATTCTGGGAGTCATGGCCCAGCCAAATTGATGCACACATTTTTGGGGGACATAATTCAAACCATGACAGTAACATCTTTGCTTTTCAACACTTTAAAGAGGTCTTTTGCAGCAGATTTTCCCAGTGCAATGCACTTTTTGATTTCTTGACTGCTGCTTCCATGGGTATTGATTGTGGATCCAAATCAAATTAAGCCCTTGACAACTTCAATCTTTTCTCCATTGTCATGATGCTGCTTAACAAGTGGGTAGCTTTAACAAACAGAAATTTATTTTCTCACAGTTTAGGAGGCTAGAAGTCCAAATTCAGGGAGCTAGCTCTAGAGGAAGGCTTTCTTTCTCTGTTGGCTCTGGGGGAAGGTCTTTGCCTCTTTTCAGCTTCTGGTTCTTGGTTCCTTGGAGACTTCGTGTGGTGCGGCATCTATCTCTCCCCATCTGTGCTTGCGTGCTTGCTAGCTTAACCTGCTTTTTTATATCTCAAAAGGGAATGATTTAAGGCACATCCTACACTAATACTGTCTCATTAACATAACAAAGAAAACCGGTTCCCAAATGAGATGATAACTACGGTGTAAAACCAAACCAAACCAGTTGCCATCAAGTCTATTCTGACTTACAGCGACCCTATAGGTATAGGGGTTAGGATTTATAACACACATTTTTGGGGGACACAATTAAATCCATAACAGGCATAGTGCCAGGGAAGGGTCCCTTTCTTGTGATTTACTGAAGAGAAATTCAGCTTTAAAAGAAACCTAAGTATTTTCTGATTACTTCCACCTCTACTCTCTCGATTCTACTAACCTTACACTCTGCTTAAACTCCTCCAGTGAAATAGAGCTCATTTCTTCTTAAGGAAGCACAGGGTACCTCTCAACACTAAAAAGTCCTAGGTTTTTCCTCTGAGGATACAGAGAAGTGATTTGCGCATAGCAGGCCACAAGTAACAACAACACATATTGAATAAAAGCAATCCTCTGCTATTTTAAATTTAAAACTTAACTTGTTTTATCTAGAGGAATTAAATTTTTGCTTTTCACTCTAACAACAGAGGACCTGCTTCAGGATATTTTTCAGATAAACAAGGACTCTTGGATATTCATGCAAAAGCAAGTCTGGAGATTACTGGGTTACTGCCACATCTTAAAGCAGGCTGCTAGAGAAAGAAAAGCAGATGAAGGTTTTGTAGGAGTTATTCACATGGTTCAATAGGAATGGTCCAGGGAATGAGTAGAAACGGGAAAACAAAAGCAACTCTTTAATCAGTCCAGATGGAGAAAACCAGCACATAAGCTAATTGATTACAGCTATCATGACAGCTGATTACAGTGTCTGTCTGTAAAAATACAGAAGAAAAAAAAAAAAAAGGCCTAAGACAACACATGACCCTGTTTGGCTGCTTTTCATTGGTGAAATACCCTCCAAATGGATGAGGCAATGCGATCCAGTCCTCCCTTTGGTAACAGAGCTGACTTGATGATGTGGCAGTGTGGTGGGAGGGCTGCTGAGTACAAAGTTAGGCAGCCTGGCTGATGGCAGCTTGGATGTCTTGGCAGTGTCACATTACTGTGTATGAAGGCGGAGCCTTGCTATGCATCTTTTCTGTGTCCAAATGGCTTAAAATGATGTATTATTAGGGCTACTAGTCCACTGTCAAACAGGCCATCCACTTCCAGGTGTTTCTTTGGAAGTGAAGATAGGTTTGCCCTCAAAGGCCTTCTCCTAATTCCCCTGGTAGCCCATGACTGCTAGTGGCTTACAAGGACAAACGCAGCACACGCCTGCAGGAGGACAGACAGGTTAAGAACGGTCACCTACAACTGAATGTATTAAGTTCTTTGACAGAGAAGAAATCAACCAACTCTGCTGTGGTCTATGGGGGTAGAGAAGGCTTCTCAGAGCAGGTCTTGGAACTGGGCTTCTAAGGTCATTCAGAGTTTGTCAGAGATACATAATATGCTTAATGCAGCATCTGGCAAAGAGTGAGTTTTCAAATACAGAAATATTTTGTATTTTATAAAAGCAATATTCTGACTGTTAATTGGGAGGAAGGGTTTTCCAATGTGTACAAAGACAGTAAGAAATATTCCATGCTCTGAAAATCACCTGGTTCTTTGCAGCTAGAAGATGAGGAAAGTGACAATGGGATTCTCATTTTGGCAAAGTAACTCTGTTGTCAGTGTGGGGAGCGGATTGAAAGGCTGAGAGGAGGTGGTTTGGTCAGGAAGTCCAATTAGGCAGCTGCCATAAAAAGTTCAGTTGAAATAAGTGGGTCCCGCTCTCTGAGGGGACAATGCTGAGGAAATATTGCCCTGGGGTAAAAAGCATCAGCAGCAAACAGGTTCTAACATACTGCAAGGCCAGTTTGCATCTCCCAGGCCAGGCCAGTCTTTGGCAAGTGAGGGTCACATCCACGTCCAAACAACTGTAGCCTAGTTTTGTTCTGAGACTCTGATTCCTATAGGCACAAAAGCAGCAGTTCTCACTCCTTCCTGTACCTCACCTGGAGATTATTGTTAAGACGCTGGTACATCGGGGCTCCACTCCAGACTGAATCAGAATCTCTGGGAGGACGTACATTTTTTAAATGCTCGACACACTCTGAACTGAGAGCCACGGCCTAGTGAGCAGTCAGGCATTACAGTGACTCTCTTACTCAGTGCCTTCCTCAGGAAGTCTCCATGTGTGTACATGTGGTGGTGTAGATACATTGTGAGCAGGTGCCTTGCTAGAGGTCAGATAAGCATCCAAAGCTAGCTGATCACTTCAGGGGAGGCGGTCACCATTAGCAGAGGAGTAAGCTGGGGGCCTGCTGCTATGTGACTTGAGTGCCTTGATGTGGTAAGCTTTGAAAATGCCTCTGATCTTACCCTAAAGAAGTGTTCCAAAAGAATTGGGAGACTTACTCTACAAAGGCAGAATATAATACAAATTTTAATCATCGAATAACAATCAGTAAGTAGGCAGGAGAAAACATGAGTCTTAGTCTTGGTCCTCCATGAACTGGCTAAGCAACTTTCAATAAATTCCATCTGTATGGCAAAAGGGTTGTACTGGAGGCCCTTTCCAAGCATCACTCTCTGACTCTTGTGACCCCAATACTCCCCAGCATGTTTTCTCCTTCACAAAATGAGCCACTGAGAGCTTGACATAACTAACACCATGAAGAACCTATAAGTTTTTTTTTCTTTGCCTTTTCCCCTCCGCATAGCTTTGTTAATGACTTTGTCTTGCTCTGTCCGGCCACCTGTGGCTTACCACCCCCCACAGGAAGATTAGAGCCCAGATGTCTAACATGTATCTCTTTAGCCTGATAAGGAGATGTCTAACATGGATCTCTTTAGTATGATAAAGAGTCTTTTGTAATTACCTTGTAATGAATAACTCATCCGGCCATGCCATCTACAGGCTACAAAGACACTTCTAATCTTTGTAAAATTCATATATAAGTTCTAGTGTGAAAATGTCTTTTGGGACTCCACAGAGACAGCCTGTGTTGCTGTCTGATCCCCGGTGGTGGACACCTCCTAAATAAACTTTCTCATTCTTTCTGACTTGGAGTATGTTTCATTGGCTCGGCTGCTCCAGGGCACGGACCCTAATCGGGCAACACTCTGCAACCTGGACTCTGTACACTAAGTAACGTCTAAGTCACTAAAATTGCTTGTTTCCCAAGCTCTTATATACAAAAGGTACTGCTCTAAGTACACTGCATCCCTTTGTCCTGTTCAAGACTCTCAAAAATCCTGGAAGATAACTGTTACATTTTACAAAATAGAGAGACAGAGCTAGGAAGTGACAGATCTAACTCATATCTGATAAAACCAGTTCTGGTACTCACCTACTGTAACTGCTTTCATATCTCCAGTTTTCATAGTCCATCTTGGAGTATAAACTCCCTGAGAGCAAAGCCTAAGTAACTTGAGTATCCTCTCTTCCAGCCTCCCCCCTCCCTTTTTTTTAATTACTGAATTTTAGAGCAATGAGAGAAGAGAACAAGGGAGGTTCCTCCAACTCAAGACCCCTCTTTCCTGCTGGCCACAGGGTCTGAGCATTCCTGGTGAAGATGGCATTCCAGAGGACTCCTCTGCCACGGGGGAAGAAACCAACCCACCCTGGGAGACTGAGAGTCCTTTTAGCATCCATGTGTGAATCCATCGATCCCATTAAGTGATTAACTTTTAGAGGTAAAGAGTTGGCACTGAGGTAGAGGAAATTTTGACACGGAAGGAAGTAGCTGGGCCTTTAGCACAAAAAACTTGAGGGCAATGTGAGTGTATGAGTTGATTCATTCATTCAACAGACATTTATTATTGAGTAACTGCAGGTAGCCCTCAGTTTGCATGGTTCTGATATCACAAATTTCCATCATCATGGTTTCATTAAATACCACCAGTTCTCCAAAAACATGACTGAAATTTCTGTTACTTTGGTATATTAACTATGAGTGAGTGATAGCATAAAATACAAACTCTGCTCTTAGCTCTTTCTTCCACAAATGACTACATTATAACAGATCTGCATCATGATCAGTGATCTACCAGGTTACTTCTTTCAAACTTTGTCAGTAATTGGTCACGGAACATCGATATTCAGTTTACGTGCAGACAGCAAAGCACATAATTGTTTTGTCTCTTTGTCTCCCAGTGATAAACTCCCAAGATAATCAAAAGAGGGAATTTGCCAGCAAAGATGAAAGTACAGCAAAGAAACAAAAATTGACAATGCTAGAAGTGAGGTTCAAATCAAACAGTGGAGTTATGGAAGATACAGCTGACCATGGGAAAGCTGACCCTGCCGCCTTTAGAGAGATTCTGGATGTGCAGCCAGAGGAACTTAGTGAAGGCAAACTTATCGACATACATGAGGAAGGTGGTTGGGATGGGGAGGATGAAGATGTCCCAGAGGAAGTGATGTTGGCAAAAATTTCACGTTCAAAGAGCTCTCAGAGATATCTGATGACGCTGGAAGTACGAAGGATAAAATGTTGAAGCTAATCCAAACTTAGAAAGGAGTATGACAATTAGACAAGGCAGAGAAAAGATGATCCATCAGTATCATAAGTTATACGAACAACGAGAAGAAAGACAAGCAGTATTCAACTTCTTTTTAAAAAATGTTTACAAAGAAATTCTCAATGTTTCTAATGTTTTAAATAAGTATACTAAGTAAATATTAGTTTCACTATTTTTTAAATTCCCCTATACATTTATAACCAATAGCAAGAGAGTTTCTAATGTTTCGACAAAAAAATTTAATGGTCATAGAAGAGTCGAAATTTTTCTCATTGATTAAGATGGCTAGGGGCAGAGAGTTTAAGTTAATGGTGGTGAAACAATAGGGGCAGAGACAGGGAGAATGGCGACGCAGTGTGAAGAATGTAGCTACTGTCAATGAACTGTACATGTAAAAATTGTTGAACAGGTGTATGCTTTGTTGTGTGTATTTCAGGGCTTTGAACTGGTTCTTCCTGGTTCAGTCATGGCTGAGGAAGCAAAACCAGAACAGACCAAAATTTTTATAGTTTGGGCGAACCAGAATGATAACTGGAATGGAAAAATTACAGCTCGAATCCCTGCTAGAAACTGCTCTTAGAAAACAAGGGCAGCCTACATGTTGGATAGCAACCAAATCTCTTCCCTGTGGAATTCTGAGCAGAGTCAGAAACAGCAGTGCTTGGCTCAAAGATGGCAGTCAAATGCGCCACTTTGAATGTCTGTTGCTTTCCACAGTCCTGCCAACAATCCAGTCTCATGCATCAGGCTTCCAAAAGGGTTCACTACACCTCTCTGGAATCTCCCATTCCAGGGCATCAAGCTGTAATTTTTCCTGTTCTGGTTACTGTTCCGGGTAATCCAAATTGTAAAAATTTGGGTCTGTTCTGGTTTTGTTTCATCGGCCATGACTGAACCGGTTTGAAATGATTTGAAGTCCTTGTACATTTTCACCAATAATAATTTTTTTTTTTTTTTAAAGGTGGCTTTACAGTCATGCAAAGTGAAGACTGCCTGTATCAGAAAACACTGGAAGACACAGTCCCGGCCCTCTTGTGGTCTTATATCAAACAAATTAATTCTAAAAACCTGTGATTAACTGTGCTATATTTAATGAGGTGTTAGCCTAGAGAACTTATAACAGCTTTAAAGGAATTGTGGGAAGTAAATTCGGTAGAGAGGATGAAGAGGATAAGGCAGCAAAGTGCTGACAGGGAGCAAGCTCCAAGTCTAAGGAGAATGCAAATCTCCCAATCTAGCAAGTCTACTTCCTCACTTCAGGGGCAGGGTGCAGAGTGACTCTGGGCTGGTTTTTAAACTGGCTGCCAATTACTCAGGTGTAATGTCAGATACATGTTAGTTGTCATCAGAATGTTGAGATACAGGTTAAAGTTTCGTCTCAAAAATAATACAGAAACTAGAAATGCTGCCAAGTGCAACCCTCAGCCGACTTGTGTGGATAAAGTGTCTTAAAACCAATACAAAGTGCTTGGATGCAAATCTTAAAGTCCTCAAAGCCATGGAAATGCAACATAACATCTGTGGCTGTGAGAATATATGTTTTCAAGGAAATCAAGTCATGGGAGTATATAAAATGACATATCTGGCTTTATGAGCTGGCTATGATTTTTAAGTCCAAAATGTATATTATATCGCATTGTTTTTCCATCATAAAACATTATTTGAATTTTTTTATTTATGGCCCCTGGCAAGGAAGATGTGAGGCTATGTGGTATGCATGTGGATGCATTTAACACAGCTGTTGAGAGGTGGAATACTCCTTAGGAACCATCTTGTCCAACCCTTGCATTTAAAAAAAAAAAAAAAAAAAGGTGAATTTTGTCCAGAGAGGCCAATTGCTTGGCTCCATAGTCAGACTCCAACCTCATACAAATAGCAAACATCTATTGAGTATTTACTGTGTGCCAGGCACAGTGATGGGGGCTTTACATATAAACATCATCTCTTTTAATCCTTACAACTCTATGAAATAGTTACCATTATCATTTCCCAGATATGGAAACTGAGGCTAGCAGATTTGAACTCAGGCAGAAAGATCTCAGCTGACACTCCTAACCACTAAGCTAAGATGGTTAATAAATTCCCTTTTCTGGACTCTTACCAAACCAAAAACCAAACCCGTTGCCATCTAGTGGATTCCAACTCATAGAGACCCTATAGGACAGAGCAGAACTGCCCCTTAGGGTTTCCAATGAGCAGCTGGTGGATTCGAACTGCCAACCTTTTGGTTAGCGTCAAGCTCTTAACCACTACACCACCTGGGCTCCATGGGCCCCAAAATAAAGTAATCATGCTCCCTGCCCCCTAGAGGACATTACAGTGGAGCTTGCCATGTACAACTACTAATATTTAAACAAACATATAAAGTAACCAATTTAATTCCCATCTTACAGATGACAAAATCGAAGCCATAAATTTCAGCGGTTTCCCGGAGGTTGCATGTGAGGTGAAATAATTGGTCAAAACAGGATTCCATACACACACCTATTTGGTTTCTTCAGACACACAAGCCTGTCTCCCTACACTGGAACTACACTTTGCTGGAGTAACTTCTGGCTCTTAATTTCTACAAAACTTGCTTAAATCAAAACACCTGACCTGAAACCAACATTGATCTAGGCATTTGTGGAATCCATTTAAATCTGTTGCAAAAATTTCACATACCTAAATCTCTCTCTGTGATTTACAGTACCAAGAACCTACCAGATCACATGACACAAACTTACTATGAAGAGGGCAGTGGTGACTCCAACTCCTGGAGTGTGATTTTGGAGGAAAAGAAGAATTCACTGATCGTTGTTCACCCAGAACATAGCAACACACACAAAAATAGAGCAGCCTGAAGAGGATGCCTGCAAGCGGTAGCTACTGAGAAATGACAGGCACTGCTGCTCTGGGTAAGGAAAAGGAATCTGCCAACCTCTTTTCATTTCACTGGCCACCATTCCCCCACATGGTCTGTCAAGAGAAATGAGTCTGAGAAAAGCAGCATGATTCTCACCACAGCTCCTTAGCCAGTTTTCAGAGGTTCTCAGCATGTCAGGCAGCTGCTTCCCAAATTCCGCTCTGCTTCCCTGGTCTTGGTTAAGTTGCACGGTGTACAAACTCCGCCCAGCCAACACACACCTCCTGACGCTCTTGAGTTGTGGCCAAAGCCTCTTAGGAGTGAAGCAGGTGGGGCTACTTTCCCAGGCTGGTTGCAGAGCTTGTTTGAGATGCTTTGCAACACGACAGGGCCAATTTAAGAGATGGTATTAGTTTCTCTATTCCATCCTCCTAAAAGCAGTAACAAATCACTTTCCACACACTGACAATTTAAGGCACCTCTTTTTCTTTTTCTTAAAAAGAGGTGGTTAAAAAGACTGTAGCAATGGAAAGGTGGAGGAGGTGGAAGCCTGCCCGAGGGGCCTACTGAGTAGAGCCTGGAAGACATCTTACCCCATCCCACCCGCTAGCTAGCCACTAGTGTTTGAAATTCTAATACTGAAGTGTTAGTCTAAGGATATTCTTTTAAACTGTAGAAGAGAGTAAACAAAGTTATTCACATGGTAGTGTTAATTCTTCAGCTGGCAGGCTAGAATCTGCTAGCTCCCCTAGGCCAGGAAATGCATTGCTTAAATGTCCCCTTAGGCCCGGAGAGTATCCAAAAAGGGATTCCAGCCTTCCCTAATTTCACTTTTTTGTGTGGCAATACCAAGAAACTAAATCCCCCTAATCTGAGAAATTAACCCTTCTTCTTCTTCTTTTTTTTTTTTTTAACTAGGAAATCTTCTAATGCCAATATCAAGAGTTGGGGGTTTAAAGGACCAATTACTAAAATTTGGAAATTAGGATGATGTTTGTCTCTCCTTATAAGCATTTTTCAAATATGCTTAAGGCTTTCTTTTTTTGATCTGTACAGTATATGCTTTTAAAGCCAAGGTGGACATATTGCTATTCATATATTGATTGATAGGCTGATATGTGAGCCCAGACATTTTAATTTCCTGTCTCAACTCAAGTGACCATCTTTGCAGTTCGGTTTAGTGATGGCACTGTTTTTCTCCCCTATCTGTTGCTACTGAAATCAGATGTTGTGGTCACCATGGTAACCGCCCACTCATTCTCCCTGTTATTTCATTTATCATACTGTTAAAGGGCACAGGCTGGAAAGCCCTGTTTTTTTTAAAAACTCAAATATGAGTCAATCAAGCTCACCTGAAATGAGACGTCATTTAAGTGTAAATGTTTCACTTAAAAATCAACTGTAAATATGTGTTCATCAGAAGCAAATTAACACTAGAATAACAAAACTGAGGGGTGGAACCTGCTCAGTGGCTGGCAGATTTTTTTCTTTTAAATTTCAAAATAGGATTATCACTAACATTTCTAACTGGTCTTGACAGAATGGCTGCCCTGATGGAATTAGAAGCTGTGGGAGTCTCCAGGGTTTTAGGCTGGGTCACGAAACAAAACAAGATCTCTTTAAACTGCACACCTGTGGGAGTGGGTTTGCATTTTTCGATATTGATTTCTCTCCCTCCCCCCCATCCCCCACCCTACACACAGAAAAGAAATTAGGGACAAAGTTAAAAAAAAAAGAATTTGCTTTAAAAGCCATAATCTGCTCATTTATTTTACATTTATTTATTGTGTCTGCCAATCAGAGTTCCAGGTGGCAAGGGAGCACACTGAAATCAAATGAGTCCCTGAGCCAGCGACTTAGAGTCTATGGAGGGAGCAGACAAGCAATCAATGAGTGCCCCCCAGAAGAACGAGGGCTGTGCAATCACAGATCACCTCTCTGTTAAGCACCGTTATGTGACCGCTATTGTCAACTCAGTCAAACAAAGGTGGGACTGGATCATTAGAGCAAGTTAATTATTGCAGACCCTGTGATACATCCCATGTGCCTTAAAGGAATACAGTATATTGAGGAGTTTTCATCATAAAGCCTCTCTCTCTTTCTCTTTCTTCAGGCAGCCTGAAATTGTTGCCTCCTTTGGTACCTAGAAATGGACAGCAATGACCTCTGCAGGTGGAAACTCTCTTCCTGCCCACAAATGTCTGTCTTGTCTTGCCTGTTCTCAATCACAAACCTGGACAGAAGAACTGCAAAATGACTCTCCTCCATTGTAAAATGACTCTATTACTTCTAGTAGAGATCTGGTGTTCAGGGGCCAAGACTTAACATATGCTTTGTTCCTTAAGGTTGAGATTCTATGTTGTTTTAAAACATGAGAACAGCTCCTTCTCCTTTTAAACTAAACAGACTTATTTAACAGGCTCTTCATGGAGAATCTCACCCAACTTAATCAACAAATCCACTTATTCCCTGGTTGAGATGGCCTGGAGACAGATCTTGAATGTGACACTGATTAGTAAACTACACAGGACCCTCTGAACAGACAGAAGCCTTGAGGGACCCAGGGTTTCAGGGACTGTCCTGAATAGAGGCCACTGTGATTGTCATTTGCAAACATGGTCAGCTAGTCTCCTCCCCACCTTCCATTCCTCACCACACAGGGTTAATGTGCTGTTCAGGGATGAGGGTGATAGGGAAACTCTGGAAACTACTATACTTGGATGCCTTGGAGGAATGTGAGTGATGCAAATAATGGCATCTGGAAAACCTGGAACACTCATTGCCACTTTGCTCCACTTTGCCACTCTGCTGCATGCCCCTTTTTCCTTCCCAGTAGCTCCCAGGATTTCTTAGTGAATTTTCCAAAGCTGCCTGCTTCCTACTTGATGCAAAAGTCTTTTCAATTCTAGTATCTTCTATGCAAAATAAAAATAAAGAGTGAGGGAACAGATTGGGGTACAAGGCTATCAGATTTGCAATTTGATTTAAACCTTAAAGCTCGGGAGCCTGGAAATTTGGTTCTAGTCCCAACTCGGCCAAATCCAGCTAGGTGATTTTAGTCAAATCACTTACACTTGACTTTTTCATCTGACAAACTGCATGTTTAATGAGATGAAACAAGTGGAAGTGCTTTGAAAAATTAAAAATTTAGTACAAATGTCAAATGCCACAGAACTATTATACAGTTGAAGTCATGTTATAAATTTGACAGGGTTTCCGACAAATTCACGGATTTTAGAGGTCATAAAGTCTTTCTTGGAGCCCTAGTGGCACAGTGGTAAAAAGCTGGGCTGCTAACCAAAAGGTTGGCAGTTCAAATCCAGCCGCTCCTTGAAAACCTGATGGAGCAGTTTTACTCTGTTCTATAGGGTCGCTATGAGTCGGAATTGACTCAACGGCAACAGGTTTGGTTTGGTTTCTGGTTAAACTCTTTCTTAATGGCATCACAGCTCTTCCTAGTGATCTAAGCTAGAACATTCAGCCTCAAACCTCTGTTGTTGTTAGTTGCGGTTGAGTCAGTTTCAACTCATGGCAACCCCATATGTGCAGAGTAGAGCTGCTCCATAGGGTTTTCAAGGCTGTCAACTTTCGGAAGTACATTGCCAGGTCTGTCTTCCAAGGTGCCTCTGGATGGGTTTGAACCCCCAGCCTTTCAGCTAGTTGTAGCGTGATTAACTGCTTGCACCACTCAAGACTCCGCTCCACATCTAATCAGTCATCAAATCGCATCAATTCTATCTTCAAAATGTCTCTCCAGTCTGTATGTCCCTCTCTGTTCCCACGGCCACTGGCATGAATGTCCTGCTCAGGCTATTACAACAGCATTTAAACTGGTTCCCTCTCTTTAATTTCACTTTCCCAACCCAGTCGCCACACCAGCTAAGAACTCTTTCTTAAATGCTCAACAGATCATGTCTTTCCTCCATTAAAATCCTTTGTTGACTCCCTATGAGCTACAACATAAAGCCCATGTTCTTAGTGAAGCACCTGGGTAGATTATCCAGAAAGTAAGGTAAGCATGGGCTTACTTGTGCTTACCTTGCTTACTGGGTAATCCATCCCTGCCAGGGATTGTAAATTTGAAAAGAGGCTTTGTTTCTGTAGAAAGGTGCTATAGGGTTGGGAGAGAGACAGATGCCAGCCATACCTAGAAGCAGAATCTTTGATGTGGTGAAAAAATCTGAAATTGTTCACTACAGATGATTTAGTAAGCAAGGTAAACACCATGCTTACCTTTGCTATTGGATAACCTGTCCCTGGTGAAACACTTTCTCTCCTTCTCAGTCTTGCTCTCCTGATAGCCTCTCTTCTCACCACCTTCTTTCTGGAAAACTCAATGACTTTACACAGACAGCTCTCTCTTCCTTGATTGTCCACTTACTCCATTCATTCTTCTAAAACACTCTCAAACAATGCTGTCTCTGGGAAATCTTCTGAACTTCACAGACTGTGTTAATGGCCACCCCGCTCTTCCCACAGCACCTCCTACATACCTTTTATTCCAGATTTCTCCCATTACCCTGTAGTGTTTTGGATCCTTGTTTGGCTGAAGGTACCACTGGTATGCAGCCAGCGTAGCATTTTGATGGTATGGTTTTAATGTATCATGAAAGACTCACTATAAATTCCTGGACACATCTGAACAGCTCTGGGGCAAAGAGCCATCCCTACCCTACTTTCCACAATGGCCTATGTCATTCCGGCAACACCCTTGGCTTAGGCCTGAATCACAGGCTTCTTCTCCATGAAACAGGTTCAGTTCCTGGGAACCCATCTGGTTCGTCCACTTTAACTAACATAAAACCAAACTGGGACTTTAGAGACTGTATGCTAGCATTTGCAAAACAGTACTACACAGGTGCCTTGCCCAGGAGTAAATCAAGGCTGGCAATTTATTGTTGCTCTACTTTTTGTTCTTTCCTACTACAATGCAGGCATAATTACCGTATTTTTATGCAAATAATGTGCGCCTTCTACATTTGTTTCCCAACCTTACCCCTCTTTACCGTAAGGTATTTTCATAAGTGCGCTATGCTAATTTTTTTACAGCAACATGTAAGAAAAATTGGCATCATGGCACTTATGAAAATACCTCGAGGTGGGGAGAAGGCGCAGTTGGCAAACAAACGTAAGAGGCGTGTGTTATTTGCATAAATATACGGTACAAACATTGTAACTTCCAAGTAGGTAGTTTATAGAGCTCTAAATAAATCATTTTAGACAATGCTAGATTAGAAACAGTTCCGCCTAGGAGAGAGTATATAATCTCTAATGCATATTTTTCTTGTGTATCAACTACTTAATAGGAAAGGTTAGAATTAAATTCCTCTGATGATTTGACTTAGCCTTATTTATTCATGGAGCCCTGGTGGCACAGTGGTTAAGAGTTTCGCTGCTAATCAAAAGGTCAGCAGTTCAAATTCACCAGCTGCTCCTTGGTGACCCTATGGGGCAGTTCTACTCTGCCCTGTAGGGTCGCTATGAGTCGGAATCGACTCAACGGCAGCAAATTTGGTTTGGTTTTTATTTATTCATTGCCATAAAGGGTGGTATTATAAGTTATTCTGTAAGTGACTCTAATACAAAGTCTAATGTTGGATTACTTCCATTCAGATCCAAAGCAAAAAAGAAAAAGGGGGACCTTAATAGGCAGAACTTTCAAGTGGCATTTAATGACAGTTAATGAATCAAAAACAAAGGTGGAGTTTTCCAAAAACAGATTTCAAACAATAACAATGTCCGTGTGGGACAGCCCAAGTCTTCCTAAAAAACAACAACAAAAAAAACCCCAAATCTCACCAGATTAATGATGCCTAGTCATATACAAATTGTTCTTCCTCAGATTCAAGGTGGGCACCAAACCCTGGGGCCTGGAGACAGTGCCACTTGGAAGGACTTGCCAAAATTGAATACAAATTGCATCACTTTGCATTAAGTTGTCCAAACCAGTCCAACCAGTCTTTACCAACCTCCGTGAGCTGAAAAATAAGGATCATAGTTTTCAGTGCTGCTGATAACGAACCCATTAGAAGTCAATTTAAGGGAGCTTCCAGGCCCTTAGACTCCATTCTAGGCAAAGTAGAATCGGCAAGCTTTATACACCTTAATAATTCGATCTTTACAGTAATTCTGAGTTACCTATTTCTATGCAGATTCATTTACTGCTAAATGAACATATGGCCATTTATCTTCATTTGAGAAGAGAGGGAATGAGACTTTATATACCAAATTGTCAGATCAGAAACTATGCAACTTGCACCAGAAAATTAAGCTTTCTTTATAGACTTGAAGGAAGAAAACAAACTTTTCTCCACCCAGTTGTAGAAGCAATACAAGGTCATCACGGAGAAAAAAGCAAGAGTTTTTTAAAGAAAAAAATAAAAGAATACAATAGATATTACTATCCAGGGTCAATCATTGTGAATACTTTGGTTTATTTCTACGATTTTTTTTTTTTTTTTACAAAGTTGATGTCATATTGCACAACAAAATTTACACTTAACTATTTCATGTGCTATAATTACACACATTTTCCTATGTTATTCAAAGCTTTTTGTCAAGATCATGTAACAACTCCTTAATACTTCACTGAGTAGATGTACTGTAAATTACTTAATGAACCATTTCCCCATTGTCGAAAATTTTATGAATACTTCAAATTTTAAGAACAGCTATTTAAACCACAATGTATATGTTCTTCCCAAATAATTTAGATGACTAAACAGATATCAGCAAGTGTCAGAAACATCTAAATAATTGGCATTATGCATAAGCTGGAGCCCTGGTGGTACAGCGGTTAAGAGCTTGGCTGCTAACCAAAAGGTCAGCAGTTCGAATCCACCAGTTGCTCCTTGGAAACGCTATGGGGCGGTTCTACTCTGTCCTATAGGGTTGCTATGAGTCAGAATCGACTCAACAGCAACGAGTTTTATATATACCCTAGTGATTATGAATTTATTCTCCAAAGTTAGCACACTGCCTTCACATCCTGGTTCTGACACTTTTGAGTGGCCTTATGAATCATGTAGTCTCTCTTGCTTCAGCTTCTTTAACTGTAAAATGAGAATAAGAGTTGTGCCACCTGATATGGTTAGCATTAAATCGGTGTCTTTTAAGCACTTAGCCCAGCATTTGCCCCGTAATAGTCAATAAATGTTAGCTATTTAAGAATAATTATTGATGTTATTAGTAATTGTTATTTGTTATTATTAGTGATTACTGCTATTATCAGTAATTTGTTATTATCAATATGATTTTGCTGATTTGGTCTGGGCTGTAGCAATGTTATCAGAGAAGACTGACTGAACGCAGTTACTGATTAACTTAGATCTGATTTTTTAAAAACGTGTTTATTTAAGGAGAAAGCTGCAGTATTTCGTATTTTGGGATGCAATTCCAGAGGGTATGTACAGGAGTCTATTTTCTAGGACAGAACCCATTGTGGGCTGGTGAAGTCATCATTTAATCAAAACACACCATCTCAGGGCTGGTAGGGAGCTAATGGACAATTTTGTGCAATATCTCTCTCCTCATTCCAAACAGGTGCCAAGTGACCTCAGACTGTTCTTGAATGTCTCTCATGTTAGGGTGCTTAATGCCTACCAAGGTAGTTCTTAGTCTTAGAAAATCCATTTTATATTAAACCAAAATATGTCTCTATATAACTTCAGCATATTGATAATAAACTCAAAGATTATCCCAAACAGGCTTTAACATTGAGTTCTCAATACAGTGAAATGATGGGGGTCACGGTTTCTAATGGATTTATTTTGGAGATTAAAAGTGATTGGTGAGAGCCCAAAGACGATAAAATCAGGACTGCATCACTCATACTTTGTGAGAAATTGAGATGATTTCTACATCATCATCATGTGTGCTTTTCTGCAAACTGAATCATCTGAAAGGAAAGCTTCATGCCTAAAAAGCTGAAGTTCAGTGGGAGCTCTTCTATAGTTTCATGTTGCATTTGGAGAGAGGAATGGGGAGGGGCAGTGTTGGGACAAGTTTTGGCTGTGTTTGTAAGTTTGCAGCTCATCTTTTGAAGGCATCTGTTTCTCCATAATTTTACCACTTTCTGCACAGAAGAGAACACTTAGAAGTATTAAGAAATTGACTTCAAATGGTAGCCCTGGTAAATAAGGGACTATGTGAGTCACTAAAGCCACTGAACAGAACTTAACAAAACTGATCACCTCTCACTACTGTGGATCATGTCTGTATAGGTTTGAGTTAGCCATCAGGCATTTGTTACTGTCACATCATTGGAAAAGCAGGGTTATTTTTGCATAAAGGTTACTTGACTATATTTTCTTTTATTTTCCTATTTGCAGTCTCTAGCACAGAAGGTGGTGTGTAGCTGGCACTCATTAAATGCTCAGGAGGCTGACTGAGTGAATATCCATCCCTAGGGACTATAGGTAAAAATGCCTATTTCCTCCACCACCTGGTTACCCTGGTGGGTGCTTGTCATGGATTGAATTGTGTCCCCAAAAAGTATCCATCAACTTGGCTAGTCCATGACTCTCAGTATTGTGTGATTATCCACCATTTTGTCATCTGATGTCATTTTCCTATGTGTTGTACATCTTACCTCTATGATGTTAATGAGGCAGGATTAGAGGCAGTTATGTTAATGAGGCAGGACTCAATCTACAAGATTAGGTTTTGTCTTAAATCAGTCTCTTTTGAGATATAAAAGAGAGGAGCCAGCTGAGACAGGGGGACCTCATACCACCCAGAAAGTAGTGCCAGGAGCAGAGTGCGTTCATTGAATCAGGGGTTCCTGTGCGGAGAAGCTCCTAGACAAGAGGAAGATTGATGACAAGGACCTTCCCCCAGAACTGACAGAGAGAGAAAGCCTTCCCCTAGAGCTGGCACCCTGAATTTGGACTTCTAGCCTCCTAAACTGTGAGAGAATAAATGTCTCTTTGTTAAAGCCATCCACTTGTGATATTTCTGTTATAGCAGCACTAGATGACTAAGACAGTGATTAAATATTTGAAGACAACTACGACATTCTGCCAACTTACTCTCCTGGCTTCTTCCTCCTGCTCCACCACCATCACTTCTCTCCTCCAGGCTAACTATCCCCAGTTCCTGACATTTTCTCTTATAACCCACAACTTCAAACCCATTCATCTAAGGAACTTTCAGGTGTGCTTTTGTTTGTTTGTTCTTAAAGTGGGAATGATCTCATTTCAGATCTCTAAGGCAGAAGAATCTCCTATGATATCCATGGAGGTCATAGTGAACTCACATCTGGGCAACATTCTATATTTATTATTATTTTTTTAATTGCAGTTTAGATGAAGGTTTACAGAACAAACTAGTTTCTCATTAAACAGTTAGTACATATATTGTTTTAGGACATTGGTTAACAACCCCATTAACATGTTAACAGTTTCCCTTCTCGACCCTGGGTTCCCTATTACCAGCTTTCCTGTCCCCTCCTGCCTTCTAGTCCTTGCCCCGGGCTGGTGTGCCCCTTTAGTCTCATTTTGTTTTATGGGCCTGTCTAATTTTTGGATGAAGCGTGAACCTCAGGAGTGACTTCATTACTGAGCTAAAAGGGTGGCTGGGGGCCATACTCTCAGGGTTTCTTCAGTCTCTGTCAGGCCATTAAGTCTAGTCTTTTTTTTGTGAGTTAAAATTTTGTTCTACATTTTTCTCCATCTCTATCAGGGACGCTCTATTGTGATCCCTGTCAGAACAGTTAGTGGTGGTAGCTGGGTACCATCTAGTTGTATTGGACTCAGTATGGTGGAGGCCATGGTAGATGTGGTCCATTAGTCCTTTGGGCTAATCTTTCCCTTGTATCTTTAGTTGTCTTCATTCTCCCTTGCTCCTGAAGGGGTGAGACCAGTGGAGTATCTTAGATGGCCGCTCACAGGCTTTTAAGACCACAGACACTACTCACCAAAGTAGAATGCGGAACATTTTCTTTATAAACTATGTTATGCCAACTGAGCTAGATGTTCCCCAAGACCATAGTCTCCACAACCCTCAGCCCAGCAATTTGGTCCTTCAAGGATGTGTCTATGGAGCTTCCATGACCTCGGCAACAGTCTTCAAAAGTAGGGTTTTTCAAATTGCAAATCACAACCTGTAAGAGTGCTCTGAAATCAATTTAGTATTTCATGATCAACGTTTTTATTTTAAAACTAGAGTTCAATAGAAAATATCAGATGATATTTGTACATAGTAATAGCATTTGTTTCATGGAACTTTTACTTCAGTTGTTTAAATGTGTGTGCCTGTGTGCTGTTATGTATATACACATTAACATATTTATATTAACACACACATACTCACATATACATGCAGGGCACTCCACAAGGTGCACAAAACCTGGTATAAGTGTTAGCCCCCACTCACCTGCCTGTACAGTCACCTTTGCGTAGGGCTTAACTGCACTGATATAAGTGGTGGCTTTGTGTTTGTGTGTCTTGGGTTTTAAAGTAAAATCTGTTGTTGTGAATTGGAGAGAGTTAAATAGGAACTGGAAGGTGAGGGGATCATAATCATGCCACATAAATTCTCCATTTGGCTCATTGAGGTAAATCACTTGCAATTTCATAGTTACTCATTTTCAAATGTGACCAAGAACAGCTAACCAATAACCACAAAGTGAGTTATTAAGGATTATTATTTTGGTACTTATAAACTCAAATTAGTGTATTACTAGAATTTATTGAGCACTGTAATTTGGTATTATACCAGGAAGGCTGGCTGCCATATGGTGTCTGGCTATGTTGCATTGCTTCTACTGCACAGGCAGAGAGATGGAATTTCCAAACTTTGGGGGCAAGATGCTTTTTTAAAAAGTCACTATATTTTCATTGTTTTCTTGGGTTGGTCATGGTTTTCAGTTATTACCACTTTTGACTTTTAATTATAAATTTAGTTTAGGTTTATCTTATCCCTTCAACTTGTAGTTTTATTAACCTTTAGTGATACATAATTTATATCAAGGATATTTTAGCCTAACATTTTCCAGTAATTAGACTTCAAAACACATGGAAATCATCTACGTCCCTATTGCTAAAGTTTATACAAACATAATCCTCCTCACTTTCACAAGCTGTTTTAAAGTCACATTTTTCATTACCTGTGGGTTTCTTTGTCCCTGGAAATTGAGAATGATTGGGGAGAATGAGACATAGGGTATTCTACCCTTTGTAACTGGACTGCAGTCTAAAAGTTTGAGATCCACTCATTTTATAGACATGAAGACTGAGGTCCAGGAAGATTAACTGACCTACTCAAGATTAACAATGGTACTTGCCCAAGAGCTCAGACCTCTAGACTCTCTCCTATTACTGCTAAATCACATTGATTACAGCTACACCCCAGGCACAGAGCCTGACCCAAAGCAGAGGCATCATAAATGTGCGATTAGTCACTTGTTTTAGTTACTATTATGTTGAACAATATAAAACTGAAGATTTGTTAAGTCCAAACCTGTCAAAGATCAGCCTTTTTATATTGTTCAACCTACACAGTTATATTCTAATAGCTCCTGCCTATGCCACTCTTAGATCGTGATTTAGACACAAGAAAAGGCACAGTATATTTGTTAAGATCATAGACTTGAGCCAAACTGCACAGGTTCAAGTCTCAGCACTTACACTGACTGGCCATGTGCCCCTCGCCAGATTACTTAGCTTCTCTGTCTCTCACTGTTCTCTTAGGGGAACACAGTACTATATGAGTGTTTTCTTTTATCATTATTATTATTATTCCTAGAACTCAACATACTCCCTAATTAGCCAGATGGCCTGACCTAGTTGGGGCAACTTTACACACCAGTTCTGAAAGGCAGCTTTCAGGCATGGAAGTCTTTTTTCAAAGGCAAGAGATTTTGGAATCACCTTCCTTGGCAAATAGGCTATTTATTTGTTTGACTGGCACTTGGCTTTGTAGTTTCCAACAGTTCTCTCAAAGGTCCTATTTCTCTCTGCAGATAGGATGGGTTAATAAATACAACAGACAGGCTGAAACATCCTAGCAACAGAAATCAGCTGTATGTATGATTTGTTCCTCTGCTCTTATTTTAGCTATTTCAAAAATGCAGTTGCTCTACAAAGTGCCTGCTTCCCTCTAGGCAGTTAAACCAAAGTCTTCCCCTAAAGAATGGGGAAAAAAGCATTTAAACTTGAAGAACAGCTTTGTTTAGCTCATGATGTACAGAGAAGACAACAATTTAAGGGTGAATCAGAGTGCAGCAAAGTGATTCCAGTGTGACCTGATGCTGGCTAATTACTTCTCCATAGATGGCAGTGTTCAATTTACTGAGCATCTGCCCATGACAGAATTTGGAACATGTGGGTGGTACAATTCCAAGATATCTACACAACTCAGAAAGCAAAATAGCCATCTACAAGCATCATTTTATTAGCTGAAATAAAATACAAGTGTGAAATCTTATTTTGTAATTAAGTAGATGAGCCACACTGGAGGGCCTGAACAACCACAGCTGCTTGGATGAAAGTAAATAAACAAATTATACCATGGAAGCTGTGTCTCTTCAGAATGGGGTTTAGAATAAGAGGGTTCAGAAGAGGGACGCTACAGTGATGCTCAGAAAGATTCTGTACTTCCTAGAATTTAGGTGTGGGGCTAGAATAAATTGAATATAACTCTTATCTTATAAATTATTTACAGGATTACTTTTCACTATACTCCCATTATTCCCTACTGAAGAATACAAATACGAAGAAAAAGGAGAGGAAGAAAATCAATTGATCAGACAAAAGATAAGAAGGTTTCTATTTTTTTAGACCATGCTTTTATTAATTACATAAGTTTTCTTCCACTCCTAGATCTATACTGGTTCTTCTTTTCTCCTGGATCTACAAGATGTGTTTTCTAAATAACATGCAGTTCAAGTACCGATGTATTCTGTGGTAAGGCATTTCAAAGTGTACTGTCTCAGGAAACATAGACTGCAAAAGGATAGCAAATGGAACTGTATGCTTGATCCGTTGTCAACTCTAGATAATTGTTTATTAAACAAATGAATAAAACGATGAATGGATTAATAATTAAATTTTGTGATTCGGAATAAAAGATTCTTCTACTCAGCACTGTTCTGACCTTGAGGTTCAAGCTATATTCTGATCCATTCATTCAACATTCAATAATTTATTGAGTACTTTCTTCATGTCAGGCATTTTTCTAGATGTTGGGTATACAATAGTTAACAAAACATACAAAAATTGCTGCTCTCATGGAGCTTATAGTCTAGTGGTGCTCATGGGCTCTGATCCCATTCGTTCAGTCTCAGTTCAGAAGATTAATAGTTGTCTTTGATCTAGCCTTGGTTCTCTTGTTCCCTTGAGTTCAAGTGTTCTCCTTGGCTGTGCCACCTAATCTGTCAAAGCATCATTCTTCTCATCTATAAAAATAGGACAATAAGGTCTGTTCTAGACAACTTGGTGAAAAGACATGATAAACCAAGTAGTAAATACACATATATTATGAGTTGGCAGGAGGCACTGTGGTAAAAGGCAAAGGCTCTGGACAAAGCCTGCCTAGAGTTGAATCCCAGTTCTTCCGGTTACTAGTGTGTTGTCTTGGGCAAGATACTTAATCTTTCCCTCCTTCAATCTCTTCATATAAAAAGGAAATGATAATAGTCTCAACCTCATAGGTTGTTAACCACGATTTTGTACAGTAATCTGTTTAAGGCACTTTAAATAGTGCCTGGCACATACTGAGTTCTCAATATTTGCTATTGTTATTTCTGTGGCCAGGTGACTAAAGAGGGCAGCCATTAAACTTACAAAGCTGATTATCCAAGAATAGTCTTTATGACAAATACCTAGAAACCAAATTCAGCAAATTGTGTGTATCTGTAAGCTCTGAGTGTTTTATGTAAGGACATTCTCAAATATGTCAACACAACTGATTAAGCCGTAGGACAAGGAACCTTCGTGGAGCCTTTCTTTCTCAATTGCCCCCTGATTTCTCACAATCCTCCTTTGAGGACTCCAGCTGTCTCATCTCTGGGAAGCTTCTCCCCTCTCTGGAACATACTGTACCTCCTCCATCTTTGTTCCATCTCCTGTGTTGATGGCATGAGCAGAGGAGAGTGGGAGAGAAGCTGAGGCTAAGTATCTGTAACCTCAACACCTTAACCACAAAAGGCATGGTTATTGATAGCAGCTGTATTTTAAACCAAAACTATGCTTAGAGAGTCTTCCATTGGGAAGGGTAACCTAGAGGCCAACTAGGCAACTTGCATCCAATATAAGGTTTCCTCTGAAACAATCCTCTCTTCTCATACTTAAGAGTAAAGGGATCTCACTACAATACTGGACAGTTCTTTTTGTTTTTGAATAATTCCATAGGTGAGAAAATTCTTCTTCACTCAGGCCTTGCAGCTGAATCTTCCCAGTTCAGTCATGGCCGAGGATGCGCAACTGAAACAGACCTGAATTTTTTAAATTTGGGTGAACTGGAACGATAACCAGAACAGAAAAATTACAGGTCAAAACTGCTAAAAATCTAATCTCCCTCTTAGAAAACAAGGGCAGCATACACGTTTCATAGAAACCAAATCTCTTGCCTATTGGATTTTGAGCAGAGTTGGAAGCAGCTGTTCCCTGTGCAAAGATGGTAGCCCACTGCCCTGCTTTGAATGTGTGTCCACAGTCCTGCCAATAATCCAATCTTACACATCAGACTCCTGAAGGGGCTCACTTTGCCTTTTCTGAGGCTCCCATTCCAGGGCTTCCACCTGTAATTTTCCCATTCTGGTTATCCTTCTGAATCACCCAAATTGTAAAAATTCGGGTCTGTTCTGGCTTTACTTTGTCAGCCATGGCTGAACCAGTTCTAACTGGTGAGAAGCCCTGTCTTTAAGTTAAAATTTACTTCCCTATAACTTCTACCCAAGGAGCCCCGGTGGCACAATGGTTAAGAACTTGGTTTATAACTGAAAAGTTTGCAGTTTGAAGTCACCCAGCAACTCTTCAGAAAAAAGACCTGATGATCTGCTTCCATAAAGACTATGGAGCAGTTCTACCCTGTCACATGATGTCTCTACAAGTCAAAAACTGACTCGATGGCACCTAACAACGACAACTTCTACCCACTGGTTCTAGTTATATCTTCTGTATCCTACTGTCCGACATATAGTAGGTCTTGAAAAGGGTTAGCTGAACTGAACTGTTTCCTGAGGTGTTCGTCTGGACATACAATTTTCTCATCTTCTGTTTTCTTCTGATGATCCTTTTCTACAATTATTCCTCTTTTTTTTTTTTTCTTCACCTCTATGTCTCTCCCTTTCCAGCTTCATATTAAGGGGGTGAGAGGAAGGCATCGTGTCGCTCATTAGTGATGAGGCCAACTCTCCTCTGCCTGATCCCTCTGGGAGAAAAGGAGGTTCAGATAAAGTTCAGATACTGAATGGTCTGTATTTTACAGGGGGGTTGAAACATGTACCATCACAAATTATATACTGTCTCTCTTTAACCCCAACCAGCTACCATTACCTTGTTTACCAAAACCCACATTAGCAAATTACTAACTGTCCACATTAATGCTATAATTTACTGATTTAGGCTGCCTGGAGACAATGTGATGCACAGTACATAGCCAAGACTTCAATTTTTTTTTTAACATTTAAAATGAGGGCAGGCTTATCCGTGCGGGTTTTTCCCCAAAGGCACAAATTAGTCAGATGCAGGCTGCTGACATTATTGTCCACATGAAATGTACCTGTCACAGGACAGTCCAGATGGGTTGGCTGTGCTTTTCTGAATGCATTAGGTAGAGAAGCTTTGAAATAACTTGCATTTGGTCCCAATTTCCTTCTGCCTTATAACAGCAGGAGATACAATCATACTGGGAAGTGGTCTTCTTTACAAAGAAGGACAGAATTCTAAGTCATATAGCTATCCTCAAAGTCGTCACCACCTTCTTCATCCCTCTGAAGTTTGCTCACCTCAAAGATTCTCTATCACATACCCAAATGACGGGCATCATATCTAAATTACCAAGTTCTGTAAACCTACCTCCTAAGTACCTTTTGGGTCCATCAGCCCCTCTTCAGCCACATTGTCGCAAGCCCTCATTGTCTCTCACCTTGACCACAATAGTAACATTTTTGCTTTGTTCCAATCTATCCTCCTCATTGCTACCAGGGCAATATTTTAACACACAAACCCTGCTCAAAATTCTTTAAAAATTATCCACTGTTGATAACAGAGATCACCAAAATGCTGGGGGTAAACGCAGCTCTGGGACCACACAAGACGGTTCACATGTGAGGAGAAAATAGTGGCACTTCTATTTCTATTATTCTTTTCTCTTAAAAATAAGAAACCAAGTCTTGCTAATACTTGATGTGGAGATTGCTGCTGGTGCTTTCATTAGGTCCTTCTGTCAGTGCATCTCTCTTCTGTTTAAGGATTGAAGGCCTCCTGAGAAAAGAGGGAGGTTCGTAAAACAGAAGGGCCAGAGTATGTCTCCACTGGTATGTTGGAACTTGTGCAGTTAGGTGTGCCAAGTCAAGATGATTTGCAGGTTTGCAATTTTGAATTGTAGAATCTTTACAGTATTTTGCAATGAGCTGGAAAGTGGCCGTGAAAATCTCTTGTGTACACAGAGATTAACTGGTTATCTTATGTCAAAGTATTTAAAAGAGTTGTCAACCCTAATGATGAGTTGTATGTTCTTATTTCTCAATAAGCATTCAAATTTCCCTGAAGTTTTCTGTGAATGATAAATTGTTACCAGAAATATGCTACCTAACTGATAATTTAAGAGAAATGAAGCAGTCCAAGGAAATACAGAGAGAGAGAACCATGAATTTGAGCCTTAAATCAAATTATTCACAAAATCAATTCAGGTGGATTACAGATCTAAATTTCAAGAGTAAAACCATAAAGATTTTAGAATATAATATAATATTGTCATGCTGTTAACACAGATAAATATTTCTTAAACAGGAAAAGTAACCATTAACCATAAAGAAAAGCATTGATAAACTGAATTATATTAAAATTAGGAATTTTGTTCTATCAAAAATGCATCACCAAGAGAGCGAAAGGTCAAGCCATCACAACATATATAACTAAAATGGAGCTGATCCAGAATATACAAAGTACTCCTACAAATCAGTAAGGGAAAAGGAAGATAGCCCAGTAGAAAAATGGGCAAGAAATCAGATCAGGCAATTCACACTACAGAACATTCAAATAGACAGTAAACGTATGAAAAGGAGCTCAGCCTTAACCTTGATAATCATCAGGCAGCTGCAAATTAAAACCAGGATGGGGTTTCTTGGAAGATGGAGTAGACATACTTTTCCCTATTTCTTTCATGAATTACAACAAAAAACCCTAAACATTGTATATAAAGCTAACATAAGAAGACTCTGAAAGTTGAAAAGAAGAAGGCAATCTGGCTAGGGACCCTGGAACTCAAGGAAATACATGGTGAGTTCCCTGAATTTTCTTTTTGCTTCCTGTATTTCAGCCTAAGTGCTAGAGAAGTCAGCAACATGGGAACACCAATGAGCGCAGACAAAAAAAACCTGCACTCTCAAGCCAAAGGACCAGGAAAGAGGCAACCTAGCAAGACAGAGGAGTCCTTGGGTGGTGCAAACAGTTAACACACTCTGCTGCTAACTGAAAGGTTGGAGGTTCGAGTCTACCAAGAGGCACCTCAGAAGAAAGGCCTTGTGATCTACTTCTGAAAAATAAGCCATCGAAAACCCTATGAAGCACAGTTCTGTTCTAACAAAGGTGGGGTCGCCAGCAGTTGTAATTGACTTGATGGCAACTGGTTTAGCAAGACAGAAAACTTTTAGACAACAACGGCTCTATACCAGTCAAATAGTCGATCCTCATTTTTTACAAATTCTGTATTTGCAAATTCACCTACTTACTAAAATTTATATGAAACCCCCAAATCGATACACATGGCACTTTCATGGTCATCTGTGAACATGCCCAGGATGGAGGAAAATTTGAGCATCAAACATACATATTTCTATCGGAGTTCGAACAATGTGACGCTCTGCCTTCTTGCTTCAGCTCTCAACAAGTGTTTCTTTTGCAGTCTATTTAGAATCATGTTTTTCACATTTTTATGCTTTTTGTTGATGATTTAATTCTTTAAAATGGCCTCAAGCATTGTGCTGAAGTGTGAAATAAAAATAGAGGCAAATAATCAAGACACATTTAAGTAGATATAGATATTTTTAAGGATCAAGATGATCCGGTCGAGTTGAGCAGAATTTCTCTAAGCTGTCGTAAACTGAATTGATGGATGTCTCAAACTAGTTTCAGAAACTATTTTCAAACAAGAAATAAGATATTAATTCTATCTATAAACACATTCACATACTCTCACACACAATGAGACATCGCTACCCACATAGTTGAATGGCTAAAGTTAAGAAGACTGCTGATATCAAATGTTAGTGAGGATGAAGAACAACTGAAACTCATAAGGGAGTGCAAATTGGTACAATCACTTTGGAAAACTGTTTAGCATTATCTCCTAAAGCTGAACTAATCCATACCCTATAACCCAGCAATTTTATTCCTAAATACGTACCTTTGCTCTAAAGGACAAATACAAGAATATCCATAGCAGCATTATTAATAATTGCCAAGTACTAGAAATAACCTAAATATCCATTAACAATAGAATGGCTACATGAGCTGTGGTATATTCATACAGTGGAATATTATACAGCAAAGAAAATAAATGAACTACAGTTATACTGAAAAACATGGATGAACCTCAAAAACATCAAGCTGAGTGTAAGAAACCAGACACAAAAGAATACATACCACATGGTTTTATTTAGTTAAAGTGAAAAACCAGGCAAAAACTAATCCAGGGTGTTAGATGTTAGGTTAGTGGTTATCTTTGGGAGGGAAGGAGAAGGTAATAATTTGGAGAGGTACAAGGAGGCACTGTTTTCTCTCTTGATCTGAGTGGTGGTTCCAGGAGTGTATTCACTATGTAATGACACAAGCTGTACACTTGATTTGTGCACTTTCCTAATAGGTATGTTATACTTCAATACATAATTTTGTAAGAGCAGTAAAATAAATACCCTTTCTCTGTCCCTCCTGGTACAAAATAAAGGTTATAAGTCAGCAATTAGTAAGAAAGTAACTGCTTTTTGAAAGCACTTATGCCATGGAGAGAGCATTTTGAAAACAATAGTTTGGATAAGTTTGCCTTGCCATGTGCTTTTGCTACCCCAAATTATTTGCACGTTCTCTCTCTGCACACCAAAAAACATTGGGACAGAATTTTTATTCTGTTCAAAAATCTTCCAAGTGAGGAGTTTCAGTGGATTTTTAACTATTATTAATAATGTCACTTTAAGCATTTTTGGTTTAATACTTGCTTTAATATTTTTTATATAGTGATTTGAGTGATTATTAATTTACTACAATACCAGTGATAATGACAACTAATACTTATTGATCACTTTTTATGTGCCAAGCACTTTTTCCCTAAACGTTTTTCATGTATTCACTCATTTAATTCTCAAAATAATCCTGTCAGGTAGCCACTATTATTATTTCTATTTTATAGATAAAGGATTTGCCTAATATCACATAGCTAGTAAGTGTGGTAGACCCAAGAGTGTACTGTATACAATACACAAACATACAAATAGGGGGAATGCTCAAAAGTTATTTGCTGGTAGAAAAGTTCAGAAACCAGTTTCAGAGCTTAAGATTCTAATTCCACTGCTTGTCATGATTTGATACCTTTGAACATGTTCAGCCTCACCCCTCACCAGTCTCAGCCTCAAAATTTATGCTCCTGGAGGTTCCTAGGACTCTTCACTTCCTCAGTGATGTTACCTGTAGACGGCCTTGCCTCTCTTAATCTCTCTGTCTGGCAAACTCTTTCTCATCATGTAAGTAACAGCTTACGCCCGACCTCCTCTGAGCAGCTTTCCCTGATACTCCAGGCAGACATGCTTGAACTCCCACTGCACTTTGGATGCTCTCCCAAAAGATTAGGAATGTTTTCTCCCAAAAGACTGGGAATGTTGTCTCCCAAAAGACTGGGAATTTCTTGAGGACAAGGACTATACATCTTTTCATCTCTGTATCCCAATGCCAAACAGAACCGAGAACTACAGAAGCTCAATAAACATTTTCTCAATAAACAAATAGGTTATAAAATCTAGGGAAAAATGACTTCTTAGCAGGGGAAGTGTTTTCATTTTCAAAGGCAAAGATATTCTATCATTTGCATTAGAGGACAAAGTGGAAAGAGAATGCTACAAAGAGCAGGCGGCCTTGACTCCGATCCCCCCTCTGCACTAGCTGGCTGTGTGACCTTTCGCAAGCTACTCCCCTTCTCTGCTTTTTCATTTCCTTCACTGGAGGGGTTGAACTAGCTAACCTCTGGATCCCTTTAGCTTTGACATTATGTACTTTCCCTTCTGGGTGCTCCTCTTGAAGCCAGTGAACCAATAGCATTTACTGGGCACATACCACCATTTAGTCTTCCCCAAATATCTTTCATCTTGGTCCTGATCAAAAACTGTCTATATTGTCATCTTTACAGTAAAATTAAAATTAGATTTTCTTTTTTGGTCTTGGGGATTCAAGTCCCTTTATTACCTAATCCTAGACCATCATTAAACCATTAAATTCAATTAAGCTTAACAATATATTTATGGCATTGGCACCCAGAAGTTGGAAGTAAATGAAGAAGTTTCCATCCCTGCCTTAAAGTACCATACACACTAGTGAGAAAGATAAGGCATGGACACAAATAAAGTAAAATGTAACTTTGTGAGTTTATATGTCCATAAACTTAATGCGGGGCAACAATTCTAGTTATTGTGACTGAATACTAATTCTAGTGATAATGACTGAAAATAAATGGATCCAAGGTGAAGATAATCTTATTTTGGATAGATCACAGCTAAGCCCTATGTTTAGTCTCGTAATTCATGTTTTAATAGTCGGCTGGACTGACTCAGAGAATGATGTGGTTTTATCCATCTCTGCTAATGGGACAGACATCCACAATCCTCCAAACTAAAGACCTCTATCACGCTTGTCTCTGCTTTTTTCTTAACCTCTGAATCCAACAGGTCCCCAAGTCCCGCCAGTTCTACTTCAGAAATGTCTCTACAATCCATGACTTCCTTCTGCCCTGAGTACCTAATTTTATATCAGGCCTTTGTCTCTCTTTCCCTCCCTTCCTCCCTCTCTCTTGTAGTGGAGAAATACCATCCAACTTTCTCACTACCTCCAGCCTTATTTTTCTAACTCAAATCAGATCAGACCCATTTCCTGCATGAAGCTCTCATTTCGTTCAGGATAAGCCAAGATCCCTTAGTGTGGCAGTGTTCCTCATGACCTTGATCTCACCTTCCTCCCTCACTTTATTCCCCTTTGCCCACCTCACCTGCACCTATCTTAGCAGCTATCTGGAGCCTACATCTTTAAGATGTTGTGCTCCCTCAGAACCCTGGGATTTTTTTCCATGCCCTTCCTTCTGCCTGGGATTCCACCACCCTCAAGCTTCTCCACCTAACCCCTCCATTTTTATTCACATCACACGTATGGGTGTGTGTGAAAGAGAGAGAGAAGCAGAAAAAGCAAAAAGTACACAGGAGTAGGGAGGACTGCGGAGGGGGAAAGAGGGAGAGGCAGAGAGAGAAAGAGAGAGCGAGCCCATATGCGTGCCTAGGAGACTAAGAAGGATAGTGCAGGATGAGGTGGTGGTGGAGAAATTGGTAGGAAGCTTAGAAAATACATACTCCCCAGGAATGCTGTGGAGTTCTCAATTAAAGAGCCCTTGCATTTTTGTTTGAATTTATTTTTCTCTGTCAAATCCAGGAGCTGATCTTCTTTGCTAAGTACTTTGCTGTTGTACTTCTTTCCTAAGATCATAAGGGTCTGCCTTTTGTAATCCAGGGAGGTAAATCCATTACACAGACAATTTCCATCAAGAAACCACAGATCTCTTATTCAAAACTGAAATCTAATTAATTTTGTAGTTACTGGACAGTCTAGAGCTCTAGGAAAGGAAGGACTGTGACTTACATTGTGTATACGAGAAGCAGCCCTGGATAGTAAAAAATTGTTATTATTAGGTGTTCTCCTACATTCTCTGCCTAGCCAATGAACACTCATTTATGACCACATAGCAGGTTTATCTCTCTAGCAGAGATGAGGTTATCAAGCTATCTCCAATTAATGATGTAAGCTTATAAGAGAATATGATTAAATCCTCCTGTTCTATCTCCATGCTCACCCTAGAACTTTCTGATAACATCTTGTGTTCCTATGAAGATTTTTCTATAAGCAAGACACTGCATTGTCCAGCTGTCCCATGCATTCCCATCTGCTTGGGAGATATATTTTTTTCTGTAAATTATTTTGTGTTTCTAAGTCAGCAAAAATGTTAACTATTATATAAATGGCAATTCAGTGGAAGGGATGTTTCTGGAGCTATATTGCCTCATTTGGATCCTAGTTCTTCCACTTACAAGGTGCATTACCTTGGGAAGGGCAGTTAACTATTCAGTGTTTCAGTTCTTTGTAAACTGGCGATGATACCAAGTACCTAATAGGATTCCTATGGGGATTGTTGTTGTTGTTAGGTGCTGTTGAGTTGGTTCTGACTCGTATCGACCACATAAGACAGAGTAGAACTGCCCCATAGGGTTTCCAAGGAGCGGCTGTGGATTTGAACTGCAGATCTTTTGGTTAGCAGCCGAGCTCTTAATCACTATGCCACCAGGTCTCCGCTATGGGGATTACATGAGTGAAAATAGGTAAAGAGTGCCCAGAAAATATGGAATGTTTAATAAAGGTTGGCATCAACTGCTAACCAAAAGGTCGGCGGTTCAAAACCATCAGTGGCTTCACAGAAGATGGGGCAGTCTGCTTCCAGTCACTATAAGTCAGAATCAACTCTACAGCAGTGGGGTTTTCTGGGTTTTGTATAGTTATTATGGTATTGGGTATCATCAACTGGACTTTGGCATCCATTCTCACTTCTTTCTTTTGGATTTCCTTACTGTAGAGGCTGGAAAACTAAGTACAACATTTCCTAGACTCCTTTGCAGCTAGAGTTCATCATACAAATTAGTTTCTCACAGTTTGCCCTTGTGCTGGATTTTAAAGGCTGAAGTGAGAAAGAGGTCATTTTCTTTTTTTCTGTCAACCAAGATCATCCAGAATTGAGTGTTGAGAAGCAGTTCTACAGTGGTAGAGGATGTAGAAACTATTTCCCAACCCTTGTTCCCTTATCTCTAGACTACAAGTGTGGTGGTGTGTTCTTGGCTTCAGTCTAATGGCAGCCTCCTAATTCCCACTCCTCCAATTCTTTTATTGGTATTTCAAGAACTTAATTCCCTGAAGTTAATCTCTTTCTTCTCAAGCTACATAGGATAGTTTCTATTTCCCAGATGAATTCTGACTGAATCACACGGTGACCTGTGGTCCCACACAGGAGTACAAGGCGGAGATACAAACCAAGGACTGTGCTTTGTAAGGAATCCAACTTGTAAGATGTTGTTTTTAGGCAAATACATGAACTCATTTCCTGTGCTGGATGTGGAAGTCAATATCACCACCCTCTGCTATCTAAAAATGACCATACTCACGTGTGTACACTTGCTCTATCGTTCTCACGTACTGGAGAGCAATTTCAGACTATGTTCTGGAACCAGACGGTTTAATCCTGACCCGGAGATTGTCTGAATTTAGAATTCTGAAAATCCACAGCAGCCTTTTAATCACTGGATTTAAAGTGGATCCGTCACCACTTTAAATTGATAGCTGAAAATACCGACACAAAAAAGCCTCACGAATGTTTATGATTCGCCATCTCTGGGAGTCTGCGACACCTGTTTGCCACCAGGTTTGGTATAAACAAGGATTTCAGGAAGTATTTTATTCCACCTACACAGCAGATAAAACTGTGTTAACTTAGCTGCCCAGACCTGTCCTGTAGCCATCAGATTTCATTCTGAAGTAAAATGATTAATTTCCAGAGCCTTTTATACTGAGGGGAAAAATAATTCACTTCCCATGCTTAGAATTTTAATGCAGGCTGGCTCCATGCCAGCTGTGTTCTTAGGCTGCCGTAACACACAGACCTGTCATTAGCAATTAGCAAAAGCAGCTGAAAATACTAATCTCAGTTCCCAAACTCTCTGGATACAGACACTGGCATCTTCTTCCCATGCATCTTGATTAACTCAACTACTAATCCTGAGGCTCTTTCTATAAGATTGAACCCACACGTATATTTCCAGAGTTTGTGAGGCACTCTGTAGAATAAAAAACCTAGCCAAATACTGTCAAAGCAAATTTTGTCAGTTATATTCTTTACATAGCAAGAAGTGGCCAAATTCTGAAAAAAAAAAAATTTTTTTTTGGAAACTGTATAACACTATCCCAAACCAAATTTACAAAGCTTACATTGGATTTCATTTTCTCTTGTTCAATGTTAATCCTTTCACTTCTGCTTTTATTACCATAACCTCTTGCCTTTCAAAGTTTTCTCTCTCCTGTTATTCCCTCATTTTATGTTCAATCTCTTCCTCTTTCCTAGATCTTCCCCTCAGCAATTAAATGTGCTCAAATATTTTCTTTCTTAGAAGCTCTTAGCCCTACACTCCCTTTAGCTATTACCTTTCTCTCTCAAAGCAACTCCTTAAAACCTGCTTCTTAGATTAAGGTCAGGGGATATAAGGGTCCATTAAGTTCTTCATAAGAATATGAAGTTTATGTTTTTGTTTGTATAATTATCTTACATAATAATAGAAGCACATTTTAGGTCATCTTGATGACTGTCCAATAACCAAGTAGTGCCATGAGATTTTAGCATCTTTTGCATATAAGAATGCACTGAACTAAGAAGAAAAGAATCGAGGTGGATTTAGTATTTGTGACATGTTATAGGTTAAATAGTGTCTTAGGGCACTATACAGATATGGGAAAGTGGTGGGAGAATAGAATCATTACGTGGCATGTGGAAGTAGAAGTATACATAACACAAAGAAACCCAAAGCCAGTACCAGAATTCATATTGAAACTGGCTATTAAGTTTTTTGCAAAATAACATAAGCTACTGCATTAAGTTAATATTGTAAATTTGAATGTAATTTTAGAATTTTTTTTTAATTTATAAGCATGTTTTGGTGTCATGGTTGCCTTAGTGCTGTAAGCATAGAAATCTATACTGAGTTTATGTTAATACATACTTAATATAAACAAAAATTTAAGTCAATCTGGGATTACCTAAGAATTCTTTATCTTTCTTTTTAAAGATATTATTTATTTGGCGAACATTTATATAGAGCTTACTATATGCCAGGGATTGTTCTAAGTATTAATTCATTTAATTCTCGTAACAGCCTTAGGAAGTAGGTATTGTTATTAGCCCCACTTTACTGAGGAGGAATTTAAGGCACAGAGAGTTTAATAACCCTCCCAAGGTCACAGAGTCAGTAAGTGGTGCAGCTGGGATTTAAATACAGGCAATTTGGCTCCAGAGTCTCTGCCCTTAACCCCATGGAATGCTGCCTCCTTTTCGATAGAGTCCACATTTATTCTATCAAAGCTTGAAAAATATCACCGTAGAGGATATGGTCTACACTTGATATGTCTTCTTGATTACCTTCCGTTTACCCACCCAGTGTAATTAGGCTTCTGTCTCAGTCTCTCTACTGAAACTTTGCAGACATCTAATTTCCAAATACAATGACTATATCTCTGCTATTATCTTTCTTAACCTTTCTGTGGCATTTAACCATGTTGATAAGTCTCTTCTCAAGAATCTCCTTCTTTAGGATTCCATCATGTTTTGCTGTTGTTCTTCCTCAGCCTCTTATGAGGTCTCTTTTCCTCTATCTGCCCCCCAAACATTTACCAGGTTATTCACTAGGGCTCTGCCCTTGGCTTCATTCTCTTTCCAACTGATAAGTTGTCCCAAGACATCATCTATTTCTATAGTTCTAACTATCAACTGGGTCCCTTGGTGGCACAAATAGTTTGCATTTGACTCCTAACCTAAAGACTGGTGGTTTGAACCCACCCAGCAGCATCATGGAAGAAAAGCCTGGCCATCTGCCTGCATAAAGATTATAGGCAAGAAAACCCTGTGGAGCAGTTCTACTCTGTAACACATGCGGTCGCCGTGAGTTGAAATCAACTTGACAGCAGCTGGTTTTTTTTTTTCTTTTTTCTTTTTTTGGTTTTAACTAACAATCGCACCCTGATTATTTCCAGGCCTCTGTCGGCCGATAAGGGGGCCCTGGTGGCTTAGTGGTTAAGAGCTTGGCTGCTAACCAAAAGATCGGCCAATTCAAATTCACTAGCTGCTCCTTGGAAACCCTATGGGACAGTTCCACTCTGTCCTATAGGGTCGCTATGAGTCGGATTCGACTTGATGGCAACGGGTATCTGTAGATTTAAGGAGCCCTGGTGGTACAACAGTTAAGCATTCGCCTGCTAACCAAAAGGTTAGCAGTTTGACCCACCAGCTGCTCTGCAAGAAAAAGAGTGGCAGACTGCTTCTGTAAAGATTCCAGCCTAGGAAACCCTGTGGAGCAGTTCTACTCTATCCTATAGGGTTACCAGGAGTCAGAACTGACTTGACAGCAACGAGTGTCTGTAGATTAGACTTTGATCCTGTTGTCAGGGTGCAAATAACAAACTAGAAAATTTCACCTGCAAGTCCCAAAGGCATCTCAGGTTCAGCTTAAACTGAACCATAAGTAAGCTTCTCCTTAACTCCCCTCTATCCCTACGCCAAAAAAACTGCTTTTTCTGTGTATTCTCTCTCCCATTTGATGGCCTCACTTTCTACTCAAGATCCTCACTGGTCAGTGAGGGAGACAGAAAAGTAAGTCAATAGTTACAGTGGGCACAGAACAGTTAAAGAATTACTGCCATAGGGCTAAGGGACTCAGAATAAGATATGACTCTGCCTGAGATGGAAGGGTCAGAGGAGGGCTCACTAAGAAGGCAATGCTTAATGGCTCAAAGTAATGACTGCTTGCATTCAGAAAAATAATTTTCATCTTTCTTCTTGTCTTTTGCATGTAGTTGAAGGGTATCTTTTAGGTGTGCTATTCATATTGGTGTTAGAAAATAGAAAATGTAAGATAATTTTTCATTTTAGCTCTAAAATTTAATTTCTACTACTTGGTCCCTCTCCATTTCCAAAAGAATGAGCGGTCATGGCAATGTGTGTGTGTGTGTGTATGTGTTCTTTTTGCCATTTGAAATGAAATAAATTAAATAAAATGTTTCCTTGTATCCTTTGAAAAGATCAGTTTCATTTATCTTTAAAATATTTTTCTAACACTAACCTTTTATGGAAAAAACACTGCATATATTTTGGTCAGTTGTCTTAGTCATCTAGTGCTGCTCTAACAGAAATGCCACAAGTTGATGGCTTTAACAAAGACAAATTTATTTCCCTCACGGTCTAGTAGGCTTCAAGTCCAAATTCAGGGCATCAACTCCAGGGGAAGGCTTTCTCTCTGTTGGCTCTGGAGGAAGGTCCTCCTCATCATCAATCTTCCCCTGTACTAGGAGCTTCTCTGTGCAGGAACCTCAGGTCCAACGGACGCACTCTGCTCCTGGCACTGCTTTCTTGGTGATATGAGGTCTCCACTCTCCACTTGCTTCCCTTTCCTTTTATCTCTTACAAGAGATAAAAGGTGGTGCAGGCCATACCCCAGGGAAACTCTCTTTACATTGGACAAGGATGTGATCTAGGTTAGGGTGGTATTACAATCCAACCCTAATCCTCTTTAATGTAAAATTACAATCACAAAATGGAAGACAACCATACAACACTGGGAATCATGGCCTAGCCAAATTGATACACACATTTTTTGGGGGACACAATTCAATCCATGACATCAGTCATACCAGTTTTGCCTGACTCTGTGACAGCCACACTGTGAAGTTCATTACAGGTCATGGCTGCACATGTGGCTTTGTAGGGTTGACCATCACTGAGGATAGATCCCTCTAGACCTGTGCAGGTACCACACTGGGATTCTGACAGCACAACACTGATGAAAGGCAGCAGTGATGACTATCACAGAGGACCATGAAATCAAGTCACAGCTGTCAGAGAGGCTACTTTTTTGCCTTCCTTCTTAAAGATGTTAGTAATGATAGTATCTCCTTCAGAAATCATTTCATTGCATTCAACAGATACGCATTCAAACTACTTAAACTAAAATGGGAAATTTATTGTCAGGATACAGGAAGAATCTCTAAGAACCCAAAGGAAAGGAGTGGAGACCAGACTTAAAAAGGTCTAGAAATAGGAACTGCAAAGGCTAGGAACCAAAAGGAGTTTCCAGTTCATTGCCTCAACCATTTGTCTCTCTCTGCCATATGGTCTCTTCTTGTTTCTCTCCAGTGTCAGCTTCATTCCTCCCTGCTCCCTTACACATTCTCTGTACACATGGCCCAGACACAGCAGCTTCAGCTCCTGCCCCCATCCCATCTTTATTTAATCTCTAAGTTCAAGTGCTAACAAGAGTGATATGAGTATCTGTAAGACTCAATTTCTAATGCTGTGACAGGTCCACTTTGGGTCACATCTAGCTGTGCACAAGGAGATAGAGCTATTTCATATAAATATGTATATAGGGTCCTACCCTGAGGGAGGGGTCATGAACTGACTTGTTAGTTGCCGTTGAGTTGATTCTGATTGGCAGTAATTAGAAAGTAAAAAGAGTAAAATGACACAGTTATAAGGACAATATTGACAAAGAAGGACCCAGAATAGAAAAGATGTAATTAACATCAATGATAATTTATAATTATTTAGTCTCATAATTGCTATAATAATTTCAATCAGAAAGAAAAAGAAAAAGCTAACTTGCTTCTAGAAAATATCAATATTACTTTAGGTGAATACTGGAACTTCTTTCCAGCTGCTAAATACTAGGATAGTTTAAATGTCAGATCTATTTGTTTAAGGGAAAATTTAAATGAATGTTGCTTATGGTTAACATTCAAAAGGTAAACTGGTGCCTTGTGAGGTCTTGTCTACTTTTACATTACTTCAGAAGAGATTCGGTAAATAAAACAATGTTTTGTTTAATATAGATTGACAAAATAAATAAATGTGATAAATTTTAACTATGATAAAAAAGAACATAAGTTAATCTTTTATTACATATCCAGTATAACTTAGGTATAGAATAAGTAACTCTAAGACTACTTTAAACTGTTTAAACACAGTCCATTCTGACACTGTAAGTTTATGATATGTTAGAGCTCAAGTCAATCTAGTGGATGATACTAAAAAGAAATAGCAAATACCGGTGTGACCATGATGATCAGTATGTTTTCAACTTAATATTTCCACATATATAAATATGAATGTACACACACATACAGTATTTTTATTTTAATAGGTCCTAAGCATTTGGAGAGTATATTTAGACTTACAAGGAGTAAATATATTGTATTATTTTTTTCAGACTCAACAAAAATTGTTTTGATTTCTACAGCCATAAAACTTGGTCATTCAGTATACAGATTAATGGACATACAGTATGATCTACATGTATTGTACTACGATCTACAGTATTAATTTACTAGTCAGGAGTCTGAGCTACTATAATAAATATTTAAGTATTTTTATTTTAATAGGTCCTAAGCATTTGGAGAGTATATTTAGACTTACAAGGAGTAAATATATTGTATTATTTTTTTCAGACTCAACAAAAATTGTTTTGATTTCTACAGCCATAAAACTTGGTCATTCAGTATACAGATTAATGGACATACAGTATGATCTACATGTATTGTACTACGATCTACAGTATTAATTTACTAGTCAGGAGTCTGAGCTACTATAATAAATATTTAAGTATATGTGAAATGGTTAACCACACAAATACTTTCCAAGATCACTTTTTTTTTTTTAAACAGATAAATATGAGGTTTACTACGCATTTAAAGATGAGAAGAGAATGAGACTATCCTGAAATGTGGATTTGTGGTGGTCAGTAGGCTTTCTTACTACTTTGGGGTGATCAGTAGACTCTTACTAGTTCAGAGTGACCCGCAGGCTGTCTAAGGAATTAAAGGTTCATTCCTGCACATAACAAAATTGCTAATTACTGCAAGCCATGAAACTTCAGAGTCACACTCAAAGAGTTGAATGTTAATTTTGAAAATGCCAAGGTGACTGGAAAAAAAAACCAAAAAAAGTGGTTGCCATCGAGTCAATTCCAACTCACAGTGACCCTAAAAAGGAAGAAGCCTTGATATAGCCTTGAAGGACAGGTTGTATGAGGTGACTGGAAGCTGAGAGGTGAGAAGGGGTAGCTAAGTGGCAGAGAATGCAATCCAAATCAAGGCACATGCATGAGCACAGGCTCAGGAGTGGAGAGAGCAAGTACCCATGGTGAACAGCCAGGGAACATCTGTTCACAGAGGACATCTAAAAGCCCTTTTCAAAATTTACTAGACTCCCTGGGCTTTTTTAAAATTAAACCAACTGTGGCCTTGGAGGCTTCAACAGATGCCTTTGCTTTCCAGCTGTTTTTTATTTATTTTTGGTTGTAGGACTTCGATTTATAGCAGGTTCTCCTGGATTCAGTGTTCAGCAAGTTACACTCCTGCTGCTGTCCTGCCACAAGCTACTTGTTTCTTTGAGAAGTGACTTCCCTTTCTTAGAGAGGCTCCTGCTGACACAAAATTATAGAATGTTAGATGGGACCTTGGAGAGTTCTATAAAGGATACCAAGGTACCTGAATTAATAGTTACAACACTGATAATAATTACCAGCTTGGTCCAGCTCCATCCCAGGTCCTAGTACACACAAGTAGGACATTAGAAAGGGAATCTCAAAGCTCCTGAACTGCTCTGTATTGGTAGATGTTTTAAATCATTCCAGCATGAATAAGACCAACCTTGGTTTGTGATTTTTGGAGTGCAAAGAGGATATATTAACTTTCCCAGCATAGGTGGCTTCTGTTCACTTACATAAAGTCTAAGACACTGAAAGTTATTATAAACAAACTCAATGATGCTAAGCCCCTCAACCGGGTAATATCACATTAGAACTTTCTTGTGAGTTCCTGAAGTTCTCTGGACATGCTCATTTCATTAAAATTCCTACAACCGGTAGGTTGAAATTAAATGAAAAGGAAGAAGAGTGCTAAACTTAAGAAGTACATCTTATATTCCCGTTACTGACAGAAGACAAAACCGAGGCTCAAAGGGGCTCAAATTCTCATAGCTGCATAGTGCCAAAGCTGAGACCCAATCCCAAACACATGCTCTTTCTCTATTCTAGACTTCTAGTCCAATGCCTGCTCAGTCTCTTCTCTAATCTCATCATCTCCATCTATCCTACAAAGTATTTTCCAAATAGATAAATCATGAATCCAGTCCCTTTTCTCTATCCCCACTGCCGCCTCCCTAGTTCAGCATCATAATCTCTTTCCTAGATAACTTACTAGATCTTACTAACTGCTCTATTTTGTTGATCCTTTTAAAGAACCAACTTGTGGTTTTGCTGATTCTTTCTATTGTTTTCCTATTTGCTATTTTATTTATATCTGCCCTGATCTTTATTATTTCCTTTTTTTCTTGTAGCTTTTGGCTTCTTTTGCTCTTCCTTTTCTATTTGTTCAAGTTGTCGGTTTAAGTTAATAATTTTGGATCTTTCTTCTTTTTTTAACACAGGCAGTTATTGCTATGAATTTCCATTTGAGTACTGCTTTTGCTGAGTCCTAAAGTTTTGATATGTTGTTGTCTTAGTCATCTAGTGCTGCTTTAACAGAAATACCACAAGTGGATGGCTTTCACAAAGAGAAATTTATTTTCTAACAGTCTAGGAGGCTAGAAGTCCAAATTCAGGGCATCAGCTCCAGGAGAAGGCTGTCTCTCTCTGTTGGCTCTGAAGGAAGGTCCTCGTCATCATCAGTCTTCCCCCGGACTAGGAGCTTCTCTGCGCAGGAAGGATGTGCTCTGCTCCTGGTGCTGCTTTCTTGGTGGTATGAGGTCCCCAACTCTCTGCTTTCTTCCCTTTCATCTCTTGAGAGATAAAGGGTGGTGCAGGCCACACCCCAGGGAAACTCCCTTTACGTTGGATCAGGGATGTGACCTGGGTAAGGGTGGTGTTACAATCCCACCCTAATCCTCTTTAATGTAAAATGACACTCACAAAATGGAGTACAACCACACAACACTGGGAATCATGGCCTAGGCAAATTGATACACACGTTTTCGGGGACACAATTCAATCCTTGACAGTTGTGTTTTCATTTTCATTTGATTCTAGCAATTTTTTAATATCACTTTCAATTTCTTCTATGACCCAATAGTTTTTTTTAGTAGTGTATTATTTAGTTTCCATGTATTTATTTTTTTTCCATATTTTTCCTGTTGTTGATTTCTAGCTTCATGCTGTTATGGTTAGAGAAGATGCTTTGTATGATTTCTATCTTTTTAAATTTGTTGAGACTTGTTATATGTCCTATCATATAGTTTATTCTGGAAAATGATCTATGTGCGTTGGATAGAATGTGTATTGTTCTGACACTGGGTGGAATTTTCTGTATACATCCATTGGGTCCAATTGGCTTATCGTTTTATTTAAGTTCTCAGTGTTCTTAGTGATCTTCTTTTTAGATTTTCTGTATATAATTGAAAGTGGTGTGTTGAAGTCCCCTACTATTATTGTGGAGTTGTCTACCTCTCCTTTCATATTAGTATTTGTTTCATGTATTTCAGAACATTGCTGTTAAGTACGTATATATTAAAAATTGTTATGTCTTCTTACTGGATTGACCCTTTTATTATTATGCAATGTCCTTCTTTATCTCTTGTAATAGATTTTTATTTAAAGTCTATTTTATCTGATATCAGTAAGGTCACCCCTGCTCTTTTTTGGTTACCAGTTGCGTGGAATATGTTCCTCCATTCTTTTATTTTTCAGTCTGTTTGTGTCCTTAAGTCTAGTTGTGTTTCTTGTAGACAGCAAAAGGATGGTTCTTTTTTTTTTTTTTTAAATCCATTCTGCCACTCTCTACCTTTTGCATGGGGTGTTTAGACCATTTACATTTAAGGTTAGTACTGAAAATGAAGTGTCTACCTCACTCATTTTGCTATTTGTTTTTTGAGTGTTTTGTATCTTCTTTGTTTTTTTTTTAATCCTGATTTTTCTATTTTTGTTTGTATTTGGCTGCTTTCTTGTGATGAGCCTTTTTGCTTTCCTTCCCCTTTTCTTCTAAGTATTTTTTCTCAATGATTTCTTAGTGGTTATCACAGATATTACATTACATAACTTACAATTTCAACAACATTTAACATATGAACAACAGTTAACATACAACTTTGACATAATAAATCTACTCCTGATATGCTCCTCCCTCCCCCATTTTTGTTGGTGTAACTCCATTAACTTCCATATACAACCTATTTTCGATAAGTAAGTTTACCTTGCATTTATTTCTTACAAACTTGTTGTTGTATTGTCTGCGGGATTTAATTATTGAGTTTATTCTCTGAAAATATCATATGCTTGGTCCTTATGATTGCCTGTGTTGTTGAGTTTTTTTGAGATCTCACTTTCTCCCTTACTTTTTATTTTTTTCCTGTGAACAGATGCAAGTATTTATTTAATGCTCTTGCCTTTCCATTTGGAGTACTCCCTTGAGTAATACTTGCAAAGCTGGTTTGGTACTTGCAAATTCCCAGAGCTTCCGTTTATTTGGGAATGTCTTGATTTCCCCCTTGTTTTTGAAGGACAGCTTTGCTGGATAAAGAATTCTTGGTTGGTAATTATTTTTGTTCAGTATTTTATATATGCTGCTCCATTATCTTCTGGCCTCTAGAGTGTCTGGGGAGAAATTCGCACTAATTCTTATGAAAGACGCTTGGTATGTTATACTGCATTTTTTTCTCTTGCTGCTTTCAGAATTCTTTCCTTGTCTTTGGTTTTCAAGAATTTTATTAGGATAAGGCAGGGAGTTGGTCTTTTTGTGTTTCTTCTAATTGGGGTTTGTGTAGCTTCCTGTATTTGTAGACCTGGTTCTCCGTTCAGGTCTGGGACATTCTGATTATCTCTTGGAAAATTGTATCTATGCTTCTATTGTTGTCATGGTGCTCTGGGATTTCAATAATTCTAATGTTAGATTTCTTAACTGAATCTCATACTTCCATTTGAGTTTGTTTGCTTTTGTTATTTTCTCGTTTCTCTTGAAACTTGATGAGTTCAGTTATTTTGTCTTCTATTTCATTTATTCTATTTTCTGTCTGTTTGACACCACTGTTGAGTGTTTCTCTTGGTTTTTCTAATTCAGGTTGCTTTATTCTTCAGTTCCAGTAGCCAGTAGTTCTATTTTTTTGTTTGCTTGTTTGTTTTTTGATGTTTTCAATTTCCTTGTAGAATATCTCATTTTGTTCTGCCATTTGTTTCCTGATCTCTGCTAGTTTGTTTTCTGTGTGCTTTTAGTCTGAAAATTGTAAATTCTTTCCATTACTCCAACCTCCATAGGAGAACGTTCCTCTTCTTCATGTTTTTTGCTTGGTTCTTCTCTTGTGATTTTCTGTGTTTTACTATTTTTGGTTGAACTTGGGCGATTTTTTTTTTTCTTTTTTACTTCAAATTTTGTGGAGCCCTGGTAACACAGTGGTTAACAGCTCGGCTGCTAACCAAAAGGTCAGCAGTCTGAATCCACCAACCACTCCTTGAAAACCCTATGGGGGAGTTCCACTCTGTCCTGTAGGGTTGCTATGAGTCATAATTGACTTGACGGCAACTTTATTTTTTTTAATTTTGTATTCTGGTTTTTGAGGGAAAATTTTCTGATTGGGTGCCCTGGTGGTGCAGTGGCCAAACGCTGGCTGCCAACTGAAAGACTGGGGCCTGTGTCTACCAGCCATTCCATGACAGAAAGATGCAGCAGCCTGCCTCTGAAAAGACTCATAGTACTGGAAATCCCATGGGGCAGCTCCACTCTCCCCCACAGAGTCACTATGAATCAGAATTGACCCAGCGGCAGATGGATTGGTATCTTCTCCTGAGAACCACTAGAGCACACTCTTATCCTTAGGTTTTTTTTCAGTGCTGATTCAAGAGTTCTGGATGCTTGATCTCTGGAATTCAATCTGCATGTGTGGGGGTGGGGCTTAGCTGGTCACAGATGCTGAAGTAAGTGGTGGGGCTCAACTTCCTGTGGTGAAGGTGGGAGCTCTCTGTGTTTTTCCCTCACAGGCATCCCTGAACCGGCTCTCCCAGTGTCCCGCTACGGGCAGGGAGTCAGCCATTTCCCTCTGTGTTGCTTGTCTGTCTGAAATATTCCCCTCGCCCTGCTGCCCTTGTAGTTCCTCCTGGCCCTAGTGCCCATCCATCTCAGGCCTCACTGAGATTCAACAGCAGTCTCTTGCAGTGGCATGGTTTCCTTTCGCCCCCTCCCAATTGTGCGACCTGCGAACTCCCATGGCCAATCTGCACGGCCTTAAAAAACTGGTTACAGCTTCCTCAGATTAGCTCCCTTTCTGTGTTCTCTGTTTTGGCTGTTGCCCAGCCCCATCCCAAAATGGCTGTGATGAGCAAGTGCAACATATGTTAGTGGGTAGATTCTCCCAGCTTCTGTGCTTTCCCCACTCCTCCTCTCCCCTGCTTCTGGACTTACCATGACTCTCCAACACCTCAGCTGCCATCCGGAGTTCTGAGATCTGAGTCTGTGCTTGTTTTTATTTGTTGTTCAGTGGGTTAGTTGCTGGGAGAGTAAATGGGAGCATCCACTCACTTCGCCATCTTGCTCCACTCTCTCGATTTATTTTCTATGTTTATTATTATAAGAGAGTATTACTGTAGAGAGTCTCATATGATTTAACCTGTCAGTCTGTCTACCTATTATCTACCTACCTGCCTATCTATGTATCTTCCTATCTACATCCACTTATCCATCAAACCATACAAAAAAAAAAAAAAAAAACCCATTGCTATCAAGCCAATTCTGACTCATAGTGACCCTATAGGACAGAGTAGAATTGCCCCACAGGGTTTCCAAGGAAAAGCTGGCGGATTTGAACCACCGACCTTTTGGTTAGCAGCCATACTGTTTAACCACTGTGCCACCAGGGCTCCATAGGACTTACTATATTGAAGGTATTATTCTAAGAGCTTTACAAATATTAACTCATTTAATCTGTATAATAATTCTATAAGGTAGCAACTATTATTATCTCCATTGTGTTGATGAGGAGGTTAAGAACTTGCTTAGGTTCTCACGGCTAAAAAGTGACAGATTTGGGGCTTGGACACAGGGAATCTGGCTAGAGTCTGCACTTTGACCACTTCACTACAATGCCTCTTTATTAACCCAGCAGATTCCTTTTAATTATTTTAGTCACTACAATGATAGTCCCTCTGAGGCCAGATGCCTGCTGTCTGCCCCAGACTTGAGGCAGACAAAGTTGGCTCTAAGCGTGCCAAAAGTTAGGCTAGTAGACTTTCCCTTTAGGTGTTGGCAGGTAGAGAGGCACACTTTTTGGATTTGACTTGGACATAATCCAGGTTTCTGGAAAGACCATTTAAAATGGTACCTAGAATTGTGTGCTCCATTACAGCATTAAAATGACATCTCCCCTACTCCCAACTCCCCATCCTTGATTCAGGGAGTAGAGGGCTAATGCCAGGAAAATGTGTTGATTTTCCTTTGTTCATTTTTTATCCCTGGTGTCACAAAAATGTAGCTTAAAGAAAGCCCTATGGAATTTCTTATAGCTACATGTCAACCTTTTTTTTTTTTTTAATCAAAGTGTTTAAAACAATTTTTAAAATGTCCACATTTTCTCTCAAAGTCTTGGGATGGAAAATTAACATCTTAATGGAATATAGAATCAAAAGCAAATACATTCTTTATTACTATTAATTGGAGGAATTAATTGAAACATGTAGAGGTAGCAAGTTTGTTTTATAAATTCTCCTAATGTCTTAGTTTCTTTCTTGAAAAAGAGGATTTACCTTTTTAAATTCCATACTATTTATTTACATATTCTTAATCAAAATGCTGCTCTTGCACCATTATTTTATACCCAGACAGGAAAATGGCTCTTGATTTGGGCTTTGCTTTTAACAGAAATCATCAAACTACCTATTTATGTACAGTAGACTAAGATCAATAATTGGATCTGAGCCCTGGTAACTGCCACTAACAACACATCTTTAGTTCTGAATAGAATCCAGCATGTAGCGAGGTGCCTCAGAAAAAACTTGGTAGTCAACTAGACCTTGTTTATTCAAACTTTGAAGAGTGGGGACCCTGTCTTTGTCCCCAGTGCATAGCAGAGGGCTGGAACAAGGGAGGCACAACTGATGTATGATTGTTGCTCTACCACTGAGTAGAGAAAGGAAACTGTTACACAATCCCAACAGAAAGAAAAGGCATCAGAATTACTATTTTTTACTATTCAAATACAGAATGGTATGTTTGTCTGGGATGTAGACTGGATAATAAATATAGCTAGGCCCACAAAGAATCTTGAGAGCACTTGGCAGCATGTAATATCCATTTTATTTCCTTGACATTGTTCTTTGCTCAATAGCTTGGACATTGGCAAATGCTATTATCATATTTTCTTCTTATAAACAATATGAATATGAAGATTGTCTTTGGTATTTCTTCTTTGTGCTTTGTTCTTTTTGGTGGATTTCACTGTTTTCCTTCTGCTTCTTAGTTTAGAAAATGAGAAAAAAGTATGTGTCTGTCATTAATTCTGTTATTAACAATTGAGGGAAAACATATATACCATGTATTTTGCCAAGGTTATCTCTTATAAATAAACTGTCATTGTTACTTTTTGGGAGTGCTACTGAGTCATTATTAGAAATGCTTTTGTATACTATTATCTTTTAGAATCTTAATTTCTTATACATATTTTATTATTTCACCATCTTTTACAGTTTCTAAACATTATTCTTTAGCACTAGTAAATATAATTATAATTCAACATGCCACAAATAATTTTGTTGAGTACCTACTTTGTGTCTAACATTATTCTAGTTGCTGAAAATATGCTAATCAATAAGGCAGTCAAGTCCTTGGTGCCATGGAGTTTACTTTTCACGGGAGAAGGCAGGCCATAAGCAAATAAACAAAATAATTACATGGGGTGACAAATGCTGTTAAGAAATTAAAAGAAACTGTCATTTTATCATGAAAATGTAGCATGCTATGATGGTCAAGGGCAGGGATAATGAGCCAGACCAGAGTATGAATCACAGCCCTAACACTTTCTTATTGTATAACCTTGGACAAGTTATGTAGCCTTTCTGGACGTCAGTTTCTTCATCTCTAAAATGGGGATAATGATAGTCCCCACCTCATAGGCTTGTTTTACATGAATTACATGTAATTACTTGAATTATATGAGCCAATAGATGAAAAGAACTTATAACAGTGCCTGATAATATTAGGTACTTTGTAATACTGGAGCTCTGGTGGTACAGTGGTTAAGAGCTCAGCTGCTAACCAAAACGTTAGCAGTTTAAATCCACCAGCCTCTCCTTGGAAACCCGATGGGGCAGTTCTACTCTGTCCTATAGGGTTGCTATGAGTCAGAATCAACTCAAAGACAGTGGTTTGGTTTTTGTAACATTAGCTATCATTATGTTAGTAGCTAACATTTACTGAACATTTTATATGTGCCAGGGATTATGGTAATGACTTACTCATCAAAATAACCTTATTAACTCCTTTTCACAGATGAGAAATTTGAAGGTTAAACCTGTTGTTGTCAAGTTGATTCCAACTCATAGCAACACTATAGGACAGAGTAGAACTGCTGCATAGGGTTCTAAGTCTGTCATCTTTACAGAAGTAGATTGCCACATTTTTCTCCCTCAGAGCGGCTGGTGGGTTCAAACCACTGACTTTGGTTAGCAACTGAGTGCTTAATCACTGCATCACCAGTGTTCCTTTGAAGGTTAGGGAGGCAAAATAATTTTCACAATGTCATGCAGCTATAAAGTAGCACAGGCACGCCATCTTCAACCTCTGCTCTGTCCTTAAACATCCTTCTGTTCGTCTTGACAGTAGTAAATTTTGTTTTTCTAAATATTTACTTTGCAGTGGTTCACTAATTGGCCCATTACTATATGCATATCTCAGGTTTGTGACTTGAGAAATAATATATATTTACTGACAACCAAATTCATCCTCAGGTGTTTTCTTCTTTGATTCTGATAAGTTTTTTTTTTCCCTTTTATGTAAGTCTTGTTTTGCCACTGCCTAAAGCCGAGCTGTTCATTATCTTAGCAACATAATTTACATATATTTGATTTTATTCAAATAGAATTTATTAGTTATCAACCAGATATGTTGTCCTTGGAGGTTACGTACAGTTTCCTACCCCACAATAATTGATCATGAGGGCTGACTGACAGACCTAGAGAGAACAGAACGTTGTTGTTTTATAAATTTATGTATTTGCTATATATATCTGTTGTCACATAAAAATGTAAACACAACATGAAAGCAAAATTGCCCCGACCATTCCACCTTCTCCATTAGCTGTTTCAGTGCAGAGTGCTTTAGAAAGTATTTCCATTTGTGATGCCCCAGATTTCATCCACTTAGTTGAAATTCAAAATTGCTACTATTTTTCTCTTCATGACCTTTTCAGATGTCTTTTTTCTCTTTCTAATCACAGTTCCATTTAAACCAAATGACATACAGAAATCTTCACTTCAGTGGTAATCTGCTCTCTTCTTACATTCAGTTTTAAGCCATAATCACTACCCTCCTCCTTCAATTGCTCAGACACGTGGTATGTGTTTTATTAAGCAACATCTTGCCAGATTTAAGAAATGTGCTCTCTTAGAGAGAGCAAAAGGGAGTTCTAAAGCTCCAGGACTGAGCTGCCCAATATGGCTCAAATTCTATGAAGTGCACATAAAATGTGTCAAAGTAATAAACAGTCTGGATTTTAGGAGCGAAAAATAAAGATAATGTATAACGAAAAGTGATGTGTATCAAATGAGATAAAATTTGGAAGCACGATTTAAATTTTTTTTTTTACAAGTAAACATCTATTACACCTCTCAGCGGATCTGAAACTACACATGTAACAAGTTTAATGAAATTTTAAAGAGAAAATGCTATAAAATCTATGAACTCAGCCTATCCCAGTTGTGTGGCCGTGGCGTTCTTTCTAAAGTGGGGAATAAGTGAAGACGTGGAGGATGGTAGTGTGAGATGTGGCTTTTGACTCCTCTTGGAGAGGTAGTATCGCAAATGGGCATTGGACCTGGGCAAATCACTGTTAGAATTTTGCCTCTGCCACTTGGCTGCTATGTTACTTTCCTGAGAACTTATTTGTTCATCTGCAAAATGGGGATAATATGGTTTACAGAACTTTGTGAGGATTAAATGGCATAGCATATATAAATACTTAGACCTAATATATACTCCATAGTGATAAAAATTATTATTATTAATTGCTACCTGCTCTCTCCATATTCATTTGTTATTTTTGCATCCTTGAATCTAGGTCATTCCTTAATACGTGGACCATTTGTGGCACATAGAGCAGAGGCTCTCCTTTGCCCTTGCCCAAGTATTTACTGTTTAATACTAACTTTAGGATCAGTGTTACTTTCTCCACATTGCCTAACCCATTTTCATGATGTTTAGACTTAAAAAAAAAATCACAGACACTCAGATCTTCACTGACTGACTGGTTCATTCATTCATCAAATATTATTAACTGCCTACTATGGTCACTCCCCTCCCCCGTAATTCTCATAGTCTGCAAGGAGGTATGATATTTGTCTTCATTAATTATAACCAAGGGAGAACTGCAATAATACAAGATACTGAGGTAGCACAGAGGTGGCAGTGTTATTCTACTGGAAAGCTGGTGGTGCAGTCAGGGAAGGCTTCTTGGAGGAGGTGATATCTAGCTTGTTCTTTGTAAGAGAAAGACTTTGGTAAGTACACAAGAGGAAGAAGGGAATTCTGGGAATATAGTCTAATAAGTGCTAAAACACAGAGAATGAAACATCAAGGCATATTAGGGAAATGTTAAGTAATTTTGTTTCATCAGAGTATAGAGTACAAGGGAAAGTAGCTGGGGAGAGGATATTGAGAGGAGGCATACATTTAGACATATGTATTTGGAAGAAAATTACTTTGTAAAATTGTGCCTGGCATATTGAAACTGCTCTATAGGTGCATCTTTATATTTTTCTAAGGACCAACTCTTATTTTATAAAGTAGCTTGTACTTTATATCCAGATATTGTATCTATATTTTCTTTACAGTTCTATAGTCTCAGGCTCTGTGTAAAAAAAAAGAAAAAAATTCTATTATTAGGAAAGACAAAGACATAGAATTGCAACCAGGAAACACAAATTCTGAGAGAAATTTAACAGTTCAGAGAAAAAAACCTACAATGATGCATACTTCACATTTCAATATCATCAAGGTCAAAATGCTCAAATAAAAGATAAACAAGAAAATTCACTTCCTTTGCATCTAATAAGAAGATTAACTATTTATCAGCAGACTACTGAAAACGCGTTCTCCTGAATCTACTGGAAGGAGGGAAAAATGTGTTCCTAAATGTAAATAGAACTACCCAGGTTGAAACATCTAATTTTTCTCATCAATTTTCTCTGTATGTCCTGTTCCCCCTCCCCAAGAATCCTTTCATCTTCTTTCTTTGGACTATATCGGCTTTGTTTTGATAATAATTATATAGACACACCACTTTCATTATTTCTTACTAATAGTCACCCAAAGCAACTACATATTTTTTAGGCAATTGTGATTCTTCTAGAATGTGCTTTGTGTTTTCTGCTGCTCATTGCTAAGTCTATGACAGCTGGGGATTGTCTCTGAAAGTCTCTAACATTCCTTCTCTTGCTTACTGGAAAAAATATCTCCCACAACGAGTGATACCTATTTTTAAGAAATTCAAATATTAAAAAGAAAAAACAAAAATGTTTAAAAAGGGTAAAATAGGGTATGATTCTTTACTTAGGAATCAATCATTTATAAAGGATCTTCTGAATGGCCTTAAACAAAGAGGAATTTATGCACACCTATTGCATAATAAAGAAGGATTTATAAATGTATTTATATGAAAATGTCTACTGTATAAAACTAGGAAATTCTTACACATATTTCCAAAGAATGGGTGGTTTTAACCTTGATTTCAGATCCCTTTAGACTCCAGTGACCTCTTTAAAGGATATTAAGTGTCCCAAATTTTTCAAGAAAACCTTACCATTTAATGAAGAACAACCGCATGGAAGTTTCTATTGGAACATGTGATCCCTTGGTGATTTAAACAGTACATTATAGTATTATGATAGTCACATTGAAAAAAATGTAATATTTATGAAATTGTTTCTGGTGTGGAAAAACATCTCAAGGTATGAGGAGCAGGTGTCAATGGTAAACCAACTAAGACATAACAGACACGTTTCCATTCCTTAACTCTCCAGGAAGCATTTTCCTGTTAAGCTATTTTTTTTCCCCCTTTAAAACACCGCAGATAAGACCTGTATTCCTCTACAGTCTTAGCTGCATCTTTTATTTAATAAGTTTCTTACTAATTAAATGGCTACCTATAGGGGCAGGAGAAACAGCGTTGATGGATAGAGTAGAAGTGAGATTTCTCACTGTATACTTTTTTCCATTATTTTGACTTTTGAACCCACATAATTATATTATTACTTTTAAATAAAATTAAAATGGTATTTTACTCCATCAAATACTCACCAAACAATGAAATAAACAAAAAAACACATACATTTTCTATAAATATGTTTATTTACCAAACTTATGGAAAGCCTGGCAATTCTAGATTGATTCAACTATTCTTAACTGGATAACCCAAAACCAAAACCAAACTCATTGCCATCGAGTCGATACCGACTCATAGAGACCCTACAGGACAGAGTAGAACTGTCCCATGGGGTTTCCAAGGAGCAGTTGGTGGATTCAAACTGCCAGCCTTTTGGTTAGCAGCCAAGCTCTTAACCACTGTGTCACTGGGGCTAAAGGAACATTAAAAGAGTATGATGCCATATTTTCACCAGAATATTTATTAAATAAAAAATACATATAAATGCAAACAACTCTGAGAAAAAAAAATCATAAGATTAAAAAGGCTATTTCAGCTATGACCCACAATTTGACATCAAAGAGATAAATAGAACAGAGGTAAAACCGTGTTAACCCCACAATAATTGATCATGACGGCTGACTGACAGACATAGAGAGAATAGAACATTGTCGTTTGTTGTTTTATAAATTTATATATTTGCTATATGTATCAGATGTCACATAAAAATGTAAACAATACATGAAACCAAAATTCCCCTGATCATTCCACCTCAATCCTAGGTTGTGTCCAATCCCAGTCCCCACCCCAAATGTAACCAATGTTATCAAAATGTGTGTATATTTCTAGACCTTTTTCTGTGCATTTTTGAAAATGGTATGTAGGTACAGAAATGTATATGTGAGTGACATTAAAGCCCATAAGAAAAACAATGAAAAAAGAAAAGAAAAGAAAAACAACAGTATGGTGCAGCAAAATGAGCACAAAAATGAATTCGAAATCTCTGGGTGCAAGTTGAACTCGGAGCATTAACTAGTCAATGTGACCTTGAGGAAGTCAGCCTCATTGATCGTCACTTTCCTCATCTGGGAAATTAGAAGGATGATAATACCACCTGTCTATCCACCTGCTGGAGTTGTTGACAAGAAACACATAAGAAAGCCTTTTGGAAATTGCAAAGTCCTATACTCATCCTAGCTAGTATTTAACATTTCATTCAATGCCCCCCAAGACTAACAAAAATGCACAAAGCCATTATAAGGGTCAGTGGAAAAGAGCCTATTTGTTTGCTTATTGCTTTTGACTTAATACACCAAACAACCAAAGCAAAACTAGGAGTGTCTTTGTCTTTTGACAACATAGCTAGCAGCAGTACCAGAATTCATCTTGAAACCACACAGTTTATCCTCATAGATCTACTACTGTTTTCAACATAGAAAATCAACGTATGGGAACTCTAAAATTACTATGACTCCTAAGAGGAATTTCAGTGGGGACAAATTTGCTCTGCCACCTACAGTCCAAGTGAAACTACAAGCCATGGACATTTGTTTAGCTCATTCATTCCACAAATATTATTATAAGTGTCCACTGTGTGCCAGCACTGTTCTAGCCACTGGGGACACAACAGTGAACAAAACAGAAAATCTGATGCTCTCATGGAGTTTGCTCTATATTGGAAAATAATTGAGCTTACAGTTTTCTTAGATCCTAGCCACACAAATACCTTAATTTGAACAACTTTTCTTGTCTTCTGTTAAAACGGGGAGTTGTTTTAACAGAAGAGAGTCTGTTAAACAGGGAGTCTAAAGGGTCTGAAATCAAGGTTAAAACTATCCATTTCTTCTGTTTTTCCACGGAACCCTTGCTTAGCTATCCAAGACCAAACATGAAAGACAAATGAAAACTGCTCTGGTTGGAGTGGGATTGGGGCCAAGGGTGAGGCTGTCTCCTCTCCATGTTCCCCTACCTCTTGTTCCTGCAGCTCCTTCACTGGTCCCCATGATTCTTCAGAGGGAAGTTTGTATGACACTCCAAAGTATGGAGTGTATTACTTTCCTAGGGCTGCTGCAAAAAATTACCACAAACTTAGTGGTTTAAAACAACAGACATTTACTCTCTCACAGTTCTGGAGGCCAGAAGTTGGAAAGCAAGGGCCACACTCCCTCTAAAGGCGCTAAGAGAGAATCCTTCCTTGCCTATTCCAGCTTCTGGGGGCTGTTGGTGTTCTTTGGTTTCCTTGGCTCGTGGCCACATTACTCCAATCTCTGCCTCCATTTTCTTCTCTATGTGTCTGTTCTCCTTTGCGTGTCTCTTATAAGGACACTTGACATTGGATTTAGGGCCCACCTGTATAATCCAAGATAATTTCATCTCTAGATCCTTAGTTTAATTATATCAACAAAGGTACTTTTTCCAAATAAGGTAACACTCGCAGTTTCCAGGAACCACTGCACCACCAGGGCTCCTCACCAAAAGACACAGATATCTTTTGGTGAGGAGCCCTGACAGTGCAGTGGTTCAGAGCTGGGCTGCTAACCAAAAGGTCAGCAGTTCAAATCCACCAGCTGCTCCTTGGAAACCCTATGCAGCAGTTCTACTCTGTTCTACAGGGTTGCTATAAGTTGGAATCAACTTGATGGCAAGAGGTTTTTTTTAATCTTTTGGTGAAGGTGACTTTTTTCAGCCTACCACAGGGAGCTATCTTCAAATCAGTTTTGTTACCTGATGAAGTGCCTTAAATGCCTGTATCCACAATCTACTAAGGGCTCTCTCAAATTCCTTTCTGCCTCTGGATCTACTTCTGTCTCTCCACTACCACATTATCGGGTTTCTGGTATTTCTGATAATTATCATAATAATAAGTTACTACTTATTGAAGAAGTACTCTGCTTCAGGACCCATACTTATTACATACATTGCTTTATTTAATCCTCAAAGCCACTCTGTGAGATAGATCTTTATCTCCATTTTATACATAAGGAATCAGATTTAGGGAAATCAAGTAATTTACCCTGAGTTACACAGCTGATAATGGCAGAGCTGGAATTTGAACCATATCTATCTCGGTCCACAGTAGGAACGTTTAGCCACCACCCCTTCCCCAACTTTGTGAAGCTCTTTGGGCTTCTTAGGGATAGTTCTAAGTACAGCGCAAAGGTCTGACTAGAGAGGAGGACAGCACAATGTTTACACAAACAAGCTTGCTGTTGAGGGTCTTTATACTAGCTGTTATTTATGATTGGCCTACCACATTCCTGACATTCTACATCCATTATCTTCAATTCTTCCAGCAACTCTGGAAAGTAAATCTGATCATGCCTGTGTTACAGGTGAAGAATTTCAGGCTTAAAGAAGTTGCCACGTACTTGAGGCGAGCCCTCTGCCTGCCATTACCCCAGACTGAGGCCACAAGTTTTTCCAGAGTCTACCCGCAGGCCCAAGACTCCCATATCCAGGAAAAAACAAACAAAAAAAAAACCTAAAGAAGAGAACACGCACCCTCCCAGCCTGGATCTGCAGTCCGACCCAGCGTCTTCTAAACCAGTACTGTCAGCCTCCATTCTCAGTCACAATCGAATGCTATATGCTCCCTATTCCCTGCCTGCCTGCTGGTCCTACCTACCCTGAGCCCTCCTATCTCCATTTCCCATCTGACTCATCTTTGTCTCCTCTGTGCCTCTCTCCTTTCCCTCTCTGGGTATATGATATCCCTTTCCCTCTTTGGTTTCCCCATACCCTCTCCACGCCTTTCCATTTTTTCTCTCCAATCCTTTCATCACCATGTGAATCTGTTTCCTTTTCCTTTTCTCCTACAGAGAAATAGTCTAGCACAGTGGTCACTCGGGATCTTTTTGCCTGACACTGAATCCTGGTTTTATTCCCCTAGTTCATTGTCTGACCTTGGGAAAGCCACTTAGGCTTTCAGTGTCTCAATTTCTTCATCTGCAAAATGGGCAAAGCAGTACACCTGATATCACAGGTTTCTGAGAGGTCTAAATGGTCGTATGTAGAGATTTTAGAAAGGTGTCTGGAATGCAGTGAGTGCTCAGTACGTTAGTTTTAATTATTCTCTTTTTTACAATCACCTCCCTTTCTCTCTCCATCTCTTTTTCTCTCGGCTGTATTTTGTTCTGCCGTAGCTAAAAAAAAAAGAGAGTGTGTGTTCTGGTAAAATAGATACATTTATCTGTTCGGATAATTCATTATTTTTTAATTTGGCCTATATTTATTAAATTCCTATCTTAAGCCAGGCACTCGCTGTGCTAGAGGCTAGAAATAGAAAGGTGAATAAAACATGCTTTTCTCCCAGGGTTTTATTAGTCTAGTATCTAGTCAATAATGTTTTGCCATATTTTGATGAAATGGATGAAGTTACATATTTATGTATGTCTATGTATGCCAATATAGTATGTCTATGGATTTTGTCACTTACTTTTCCCCCTGAGTCTGTTCACTTTTCTCTGCCTATTCTGCCACTGTTGTGGTCCAACCACTACCACTCTAACCTACATTAGTAAAATAATAGCTTTTCAGCAGGTCCTTCCCCAGTCTCTTTGACACCCTCTGATCTATTTTCTTTTCAGTGGCTGGAGCCATTTTTTTTCAAAGAGCAAATCTGATCCTGCCAGCCTGAGGCTTAAAATCTTTCAGTGGTCTCCTATTGCTCTCAGGTGAAATTAGCAAAACTTCACACAGCCCTGTGTAGTCTGCCTCTGTCTCCCGCTTCTGTCTCCTTATACACAGTATTTCTTCCACTTTCTTTGGTTTACTTTTAGTCCCTCCATTGCACCATCCTCTCTCCTCCACAGCAGAACTTCAGACAACTTTCCCTCCTGGAATACTCCACCTTACAACTCCTTCCTCTGCTCTGCTTTGACAGGCTACCTAATCACCATTCAGATATCAGAAAATATTATTTCCTTGGGATGCATTCATGACCCTCTAACCCAGGTCACGGTTTTTTTTTTGGGGGGTGGGGTGGGGTGGGGTGGTCTAGTTAAGTGTATTCTAAGAGTACATGAGATTATTTAGACCCTAAAAGTAGTCTGTGTTCCCTTTTTTTTTTTTTTTTTAAGTAGAGCCCTCTTCTTAGCTTGTATAATTCATTAGTGTGATTTTAAAACTAACATCTGTCTTCCCCACCCGGCTGAGTAGTTCTATTAGGGAAGGAGTCCTATCTCTTTTGCTCACTATTCTATGTCTCATGTCCAGGGCAATGTCTCACTTACAGGAAGTATTTAATAAATATTTGCTAAATGAAGACTGAATGAATGGATTTTTGTTCTGCCATTATGACATTTCCCCAATGTGTCAGCAATTCTTTATTAAGAAAGTAAATTACCCTTAGCAGTGGGGCATGCATATGAGGAAACTAACAGAGGGAACAAGAGATTATCTAGAACCAAAATGCAGTTTCGATGCTTTTACCTTATATGGACTTAGTCAATGAGTCTACAGGAATCCTATTTGTATTAGGAATCTATAAATCACATTAAAAATGTAACTTTATATTTCTTGGGCTTGACTTTTACACCCTAAACTACTACTGCTTGTGATTCTGAGAATTCAAGACATCGCCACTATTTCAGCTCTCCGCATCCTTGATTTCTTGAAATCAATTTTTTTTCTGCCTTTAAGAAATAAATTGTGGTGTATATACAAACACACAAATATTTATTTAACAAAGCATTTGGCATTTTAACATTTTTTTACATATGTGATTTAGGGACATTAATTATGTTCATCATGCTGTGGAACCATTCCCCCGTTCATTTCCAAATTTTTCCATTGCCCTTAACAGCAGCTCAGTGTCCCCTAAGCAACGACTCCTCCTTTCTCCCTCTCTCCCACCCCCGGTAACCACTAAGAAACTTTGGTTTCTATATATTTGCCTATTCTAGATATTTCATGTAAGTGGGATCATGCAACATTTACCTTTTGTGACTGATTTATTTCACTCAGTATGATGTGTTTCAAGGTTCACCCGTGTTGCAGCGTGTATCAGGACTTCATTTCTCTTTATGGCTAAGGAATGTTCCATTTTGTGTATGTACAGGTAGTCCCCGACTTACAAAGTATGCGAGTTATGATGAACTGCACTTGTGACTGTCCTTTTATTTTTCGTACATCTTATCATTAGTAATATGTACCACATACAATGCCACAGCATGTAATTTGCTAATGTTATCATTCTCAGATTTTCACTCACAGATGTTCAATGTTATAATTTATAAAGATACTGATAATAAAAGGTAATAATCATGAAAATGAAACAAAAAAAAGAGGTATTTGACTTATGTCAGAACCAATTTTCAGCGGAGTTGTCGAAATGGAACGCCATCATAAATCGAGGACTACTGTACCACATTTTGTTTGTGCATTTATCTGTTGATGGACATTTGGGTTGTTTACACTTTTGGTTATTGTTCATAGTTCTGCACTGAACATTAGTGTACAAATATCTGTTTGCATTACTGCTTTCAATTTGACTTTTTTGCATATAACTTTCAGCCACCATAAATCTATTTAGAAGCTTAGAAATTACAATTTATTATACTGGTAAGATTTAAATTATAATGGGTCTATACATGAGGAGACCATTTCCAATAAGTTGTTAATCTTGAAAGCCCCAGCAAGCAATAAGTGTTTCTATATGAATTAAAACCATTATTGAAGGGTTCAAATCCTACTGGACACAGACAGAGCAATTTACATAGATGTAGATCTCTCCCCGTGCCCTGAGTGGGTGAAAGCAGAATTTCCATGTGTTTAAAATGTGTAGAATAAAAAAAGAACATTTAGAAATTATTTCCTTATAATAATTGTTCTTTGAAGATAAAGTTTTAATTAGAAGTCATGGTAAATTTTATAGAATGTCAGCTGGAAAGAACCTTAAAAATCATCTCTCCAACCACTGTAATTAGCAAATGAGGAAACCAATATTCAGAAATTGGTGGCTTAGTAGTGGTCAATAAAACACTGGCTGCAGAGTCAGGGACAGGAGAAGAAAAATGCCTCATTAGCCATTAATTTTGAAGATTATCTTAAACAGAAATATTCAAATAGATGTGGAGTAAAGTATGCTGGGCACCTGAATATGCAGTGAAATTAGTAGGTATTTTAAATCTGCCTTAGCTTATATTCCTCTTCTTCTTGTCTCTATGAAACATTCTTTTACAATTCTCTAACATCCTGAAGAGCCCTGGTGGTAAAGTGGTTAAGCCCCAGTTGCTAGCAAAAAGGGTGGCGGTTTGAAGCCACCAGCTGCCCTGAAGGAGAAAGATGTGGCAATCTGCTTCTATAAAGATTACAGCCTTGGAACCCTATGGAGCAGTTCAGCTCTGCCCTATAGGGTCGCTATGAGCTGACTCGTAATTGTAATTGTTTGTTTATTTTTTAAACATCCTTAAATTCCTTATCAATGGGCGAGTTACCTAATGAGGATCTGTGCACATTTTTTAATACTTACGGAGTCAAGAATAGAATTAAAAACAAAACAAACAAACAAATAGGATTAGGGTCCTTTATTTCCACATATTTGACCTGAGTATTGATAATGACAGTTACCGATCTAAGAGATCTCCTTGGTTGAAGAAATGTCTTTAGCACAGGGATTTATTTGGACTCTACCAGTATTAATGAGTGGATGCTTTATGTCACTCGATGCCAAGAGCTCCTCACCACTCCAAATAACATAAAATCACAGGATGAAACCCCTAAAGACAAATATCTCTAATTATTAGATGGAGATTGTTATGGTGATGGGAAACGAGTGGTACACTGGGAGGGGATATGACTGATAATTGCCTTTGTAAATATTTTTAACCTCTGTAATACAAATTTTAGATGCTGCACTGCCAGGATACATAATGAGGTCAAGGAAGTTTTCTAAGAGTCAGGAAAACTCTTCATTACAATATCTTGGGTCCGAACTGGGGTTTAGGAGTTTGGAGAGGGATGGAGCATCATTAATCCTTATGGTATCTGAAGAGAACCTCCCATGAATCTGCAGGCTCTATTTGCAGGAATCTTCTTTTTTGGTCATATTCTATGGTACCATACGTCCTATAGGGTCACTATGAGTTGGCATCAACTCAACGGCACACAACAACAACCACAACGTATGTCAAATGGAGGTTTTGAAGTCAGCAAAACCAACTAGGAAGACAAGGAAAAGGATATTTTGAGTGAGGATATACCTTGGGAGATTTCTATTTGCAGAAGGAGGCAGTATCTGTTAACGGAATACATATGTGTTTGAGAGGGGGTTGTGAAAAAGAAATGACTAAGTAACAAATATTCTAGAGTCATGTGAAGTTTTATTTAACTTTCCTTCCTAATATTTCCATAAAAATTAGAATATGCCAACCAGGTTAATTAAACCAGAATTGATGCCACATATTTGGAGAAATCTAATATGTGGCAATACAGTGGATTACTAAGAAGGACTAACTGATGATGGATGGATAGATGGAAGGAAGGAAGGAAGGAAAGTAGGAAGGAAGGAAGAATGGATGGATGGATGGATGAATGGATGGATGGATGGATGGATGAAGAGGGCTTCAGGAAAGAGTTAGGATGAGGAAGTTGAGAATCATAACATATTTGAAATATTTATTGAAATATCAACTATTTCTAGATTGGTGGTATTTTACATGAACAATAATTGCTTATACTTTTAAAGCTTTCATGTAGATATCATTCAATCACGATACACGAACAATAACAAACTAGAAATGAAAGTAAAATTGCATACATGAGAAAGCACTGAGGCTCCAGGAGAAAAAAAAAATTTTTTTTGCCTCCTAAATGTTCACATGATTATAGTGATCTTAAATGACTAGGTTCCTTGGACTATTTTAGCCAATCGCCATCATGGAGTACTCTAGTGGATAAAAAGAATGAAGGAACTTACTAGTTGTCCAGTTAGCTTCACCTTTAGTAGCTATGACAACTTCTAAGATATTGAACTGCTTTCCTCTCTGGATGCTGAGTGAGCTTCACTTTTCCCACTTGTAAAATGAGGAAGCTAGACAAGATGATCTTTAAGGATTCTTTCAACTCATACTTTCTATTTCTCAGTGATTCTTAGTGATTCATTAAGCTACACAGAATGCATCAGTTAGGTTGTGCATTCACTTCTTCTTATGTATTGTAAAATGCTAAGAAACAGATGCGATGTAAGCGACAAAACTTTCAAGTAATGCAATTTGTACTTCTATACCACCTGAAAGATCCCTGACGGCACAGTGGTTAGAGTGCTTGGCTGCTAACCAAAAGTCCAGTGCTTCCAACTCACGGGAGAAAGATGCGGCAGTCTGCTTCAGTACAGATCACAGCCTTGGAAACCCTATGGGGCAGTTCTACTCTGATCTATAGAGTCGCTATGAGCTGGAATCGACTCCACGGCAGTGGGTTTGGTTTGGTTTTGGATTTATAGTGCCTGAGGACAGGGATCACCCTAACTCCTTTTTTATAGGTGAGAAAATTGACCATAAAGATGAAGTGACTAACATGAGGTCACATGCTTGAGCTAAAGTTAGTACTAGAATACTGGTACTGTCTTCCCAGTTCAGAGTCTCACATATTACTTTCCATTCAAATAGCTCTTGTTAAATGTTCCCAGATGATGCTCATGCAATCTGACCAAGACCCACATCTGGACTTTACAAATCTTGCCTCGGCATTTAAGATGCAGTTATTTGCACTGAGAAAATAATTCAGCATGCTACAGCTGCTCATTCATATGCATAAATCTATGTAGATAATGATTTAGAGAAAGAATATATCTTGCATTGTAAGTAAGCTTCTTGGATGGTGTACGTACTGTCACATTTATGAGAACCTTCAGATACAGAAGATGTCTGTATTCTCTAGGGTATGAATTATATATTCATTTCAAACTTCCTTCATATCTTTGACCCCACAGTGAAAGACACTATGTGTCTAACTGTGGTGTAAGCTCTGTGATGGCGGTTACCACGAATCAGATCAAATTTCTCTTCTTGCTGAAAAAAGTAAGTACTTTTCTTTCTGAATTGGTCTCATACTTTAAAAGGAGAGAAAAAAGATTATTTACATGAGTTGCCACTTTAAAATATAGTAAGGTATTCAAAGAAATGTCTAGTGATACCTTAATGACTTTCTCTTGGATCACAGGGGCATTTGTCAGGATTGGATTCCATTATACCTCATCCCACCTCACTGTTTCTTTGCTCACTTGCAAGACCAAAACCAAACCCATTGCCACTGAGTCGATTCCGACTCATAGTGACCCTATAGAACAGAGTAGAACTACCCCATAGGGTTTCCAAGGAGTGCCTAGTGGATTTGAACCGCCGACCTTTTGGTTAGCAGCCATAGCTCTTAACCACTACACCACCAGAGTTTCCTCACATGTAAAGGAGGCCATGATTAAAGGGAATGAAGCCTACAAAGGTTCATTGTTTCACTAGCTGAGGAGTTTTAGCAAGATTTATGAACTTTCTTGGCAATCTGTATTTACAGGCAAGGGATAAATAATATAGAGTTGAATGACATGTGAACTTCTTAGTTCTCCTGCAGCCTGACCCATCCCTAGTAAAACCACTGAGACATGACAGAGGCATGCAGACAGGGGGATGTATGCTAGAAACCAAACTTGGCCATGCACTCCATGTGACTTTGCCCAGTGTTCCAGGCACAGGGAGTCCAAGCCTGTAAGCGCAAATGACAATTTCTGAAGGGTCCCCAAGTGCACAGACTTTAAAGTGCATACGTAGCACTTGGGGATCTTGTTGAAGTTGAGATTCTAACTTAGTAGGCCTAGGTCGGGGCCTGAGATTCTGCATTTCTAACAAGCTCCCAGTTAATATTTATGCTGCTTGTCCACAGACAAACCACATTTTGTAGAGCAAGGCTCTAGAATAATTTAGACTAACCACCTCTTTCCCCAGTTATCTGCTTGGTGTACTCCCTCACTTCATTCGGGTCTCTGCTCAAATAGCCCCTTATTAGTAAGGCCTTCACTGTCCACAGTGTATTATTAAATAGTACTGTCTGTCATTTTCACTTTTGCTCAACTTCTTATTTCTTCATACTGCCTATCAGCACCTGACAGATTTTATATTTATTTATTGTTTTTCTTCTCCCATTAGAATGTAAGCTCCGCAAGAGAGGGACTTTTTGGTTGGACACTTTATCACCTCCCTAGAACACTGGCTGAGACATATAAGAGTTCAGCAAAAATTATCTCTTGACTGAATGAATGTATAAGTGAATAAATAAACCACCTGGTCACTCTGCCACCAAGTTCATAAACCAGACCACACTTCTAAGTATCAGGCAATAATGGACTCTGACCCTTGGGTCTTTCTTTTAGGAACTCAAGTGTCCTTCAACAGCAAGAAACAGGTTCACCATATTAAAGAATGAAGGATGGAGGAAATAAGGCTGTTCTCCACCGTCTACTCAACTCCCTGCTCAATGATGAGGGTCATACCATCAACTCCCTCTTTGCTACATGCTGAAGCCCTTGCAATGTCCTAACAATGCCTGGAGTGGTCATATTAAAGACATAAGGTCAACATGGCAATTAATTGTCTCTATTTTGTGCTTTATTTAATAATTTTTATTGTCTACCTGCTTCACCTAGTGAATGTCTGGCGGTTTATTATTTTGACCGCAGTCAGTTATCTCACGCTAAATACAGGCATTATTGTAATAATGACGGGTAACAAATACTGTAAAGATTTGCCCAGATATGAATCAGGGAAATGCTCTGTTAGGGCCCTTTTAAACAAATGTATAATTAGGTTGTAATCAATGTCTTTTTCATTCTTTATTGGTGTTAAAATTGAGTTCCACACTTTTAAAAAAAGTTAGAGCCTTAATAATCTTTTCTTTGTGCTGGTATTACAGAGCAACAGCTGTATGTTTTCTGCAATGCAGGAGAAAGGGAGTTTATCTATTAGTGCCCACTAAAGGTTTTGTAACACAAAGAGGGATCATCTTAAAACTACATCAACACCAAATGGACTCATCTACCATCTCTGTATCTAATATTAAAACCTCAAGCCATTCATTCAATCTTCATTCAGCAAATATTGATTAAGCACCACTATTAATATTTGTCAATAAACTGAACGTGTTATGTTGAACTTCTAAAACAAAGGGAGACCTAGTCAATAATCTGGGAATAAACTATATTCAAATTCATACTTAGTGAGATAGCTCAGAGATCAAATACATAAGAGAAGCGCCCTCCCTCTTAGGGGCTCACTCAGTGAAGAAATGTGCAGACCATGATAAGTGACACCAAAGATCTGAATTCAGGTCTCAGGAGCTCAGAGAAAGAATCAGTCAACACTGCCTGAGCAGATTAAAGATGGCTTCATAGTGGTGAGTAGAAATCCTACAGGTGGAGAGGGAGAAAGGGAACTCCAGGTAGAAGAACCCATATGAACAAAGTTACAAAAACATGACAGTTCAGGACCCCCCTGTAAATGTGCAGCAGGGGGAGAGTGAAAAGAAATGATGATGGTGGGTGGTGGTGCTGCGGGTGGGGAGGGGGTGTGGAGTTTGGCTAAGACCATATTGTGAAGGGCAAGGGGTTTGTGGACAGGCATCCTGGAGTTGTATCTTTCAGAAAGATAATTCTGAAAGCAACGATGAAGATAGCTGGGAAGGGCAAAGAAAGAGGTATATGTATGTATGTGTGTGTGGGAGTGGGTGAGTTATGTTTCCTTGTGTGAGTGGTGTTGATGTAATGTCTCTCTCTCTATATATAGGTAATATATACCTTTAATTCCCTAGGAATTAAAGTTTTTATAAAGTTTAGGTTTTAATTTTTAAAAATTAAGATTTTTATAAGAATTGATTTCCCATAGTGCTCAAACGGAATTCTTTCTGAAGTATCAGATTGTTGCTGCTAGTTGCCGTCAAGTTGCTTCTGACTCATGGTGACCCCATGTGTGCAGAGTAGAACTGCTCCATAGGGTTTTCAAGGCTGTGACCTTTCAGAAGCAGATCGCCAGGACTTACTTCTGAAGTGTCTCTAGATGGGTCTGAACCACCAATCTTTTGGTTAGTAGTCCAGCGTATAACCATTTGTGCCACCCAGGGAATGCCTGCATACCCTTAAAAAAAAAAAAAAAAAAGGAAACAAAATAGCGTCATTGTTTTCTTATTATTAATGTAATACATGTTCAAAGGAAGCAGGGGATACAAATTAGATTTAAAAAGATAGTAAAATTAATCACAGTTATACCAGCAGAGAGAAACATTGTTTGTATATGACTCTTCAATTTGGCTTCAATTTTACAATCTAGAATAGACACTGAACAAGACTGATGTTTGATAAAGTAACTCAGACAAGTGGAGCCAAGCTCATTGTGAGCAGAAGTGAGTATAAGAACTTTGGCCTACTTTGCAGAGTGAAGCTTGCCAAGGAGGACGTTTTATTGTTACATTGTGATAATTATAAATTAATTGGCAATTAATTACCTCCATTTTGTGCTTTATTTAATAATTTTTACAATTATTGATAGTTATTTCAAAACATATGAAAAACACAGTTGGAAATGACTTCATATTTTGGAACACATACTTCTTTAGCATTTCCTCTGTCTTTGATGCAAAAATAAAAAGGAAAGTGGATAAGTGTAAGCAATAAAAATGAAGAACCCCTTCAGCTTTCAATTCTCTTCAAGTGGAAACTCAAGTATTGAGAAATGGTAAGCTTTTATTCATTCTGTCAGCAAATATTTAAGGAATATCAATTATGTGTGGCACAGTGGAGATAGATCTATCAGTGAACAAAATATAGATATGGTCTTTGTGTGCACAGAGCTCACAATGTTATAGTTTAGTAAGATATTTTTTCTCCCTTCTCTTCAGAGTAGAAATTCCACCCATTTTTAAGGTGTGGCTCCATTCCCACATTTCTGTGAAGTCCTCTTGCACTTTTCTGGCACATGCAGGTCTATCCCTTCTCTGGCATTCCATAATTCCTAGAGACAGTGCCTGTTGTGGATCAAACTGTGTCCCCACAAAATATTTGTTGTAGATCCTAACCTCTATGCCTGTGGTTATAATCCCATTTGGGAATGGGTTGTCTTTGTTATGTTAATGAGTCAGGAATAGCATAGTGTGCATTTTGAGCCAATCTCTTTTGAGATATAAAAGAGATTAAAACAAGCCAGCAAGCCGAGATGGGGGAAGGGAGATGCCAAGCCACAAGAAGATTGTGCAGGAGAAGCAGGTCAGAAGAGACAAGGACCTTCCTCCGGAGCCAACAGAGAGAGAAAGCCTTCCCCTAGAGCTGGCACCCTAAATTCTGACTTTTAGCAACCTAAACTGTGAGAAAATGAATTTCTGTTTGTTGAAGCCACCCATTTATGTTATTTGTGTTACAGCACTGCTAGATAATTAAGAAAGTGCCATTATCATACAGTTGGGCCATATGCCATCAGGAACTGACATAAATATATAAAAGTCTTTTCTCCTTAATAAGATAAAAAATTCCTTGAAGACAAAGACCATGCTATATTATTTTTTTTAGGGGGGGGCAAGAATTTCCTGAATATCAAGTAATACTGAGCAAGGCATCTAGAAAATTCCCAATAAAAGCATTTGAATGTGACTGAAAAAACATATTCACTGGAAGTCTCGTTCTTCTTGACTGTATTAAAAGAGATGTAAATAAAATCTTGTCTTAGCATGGTCTTAAGGGTTGGACACGTCACAATACTGGTGCAAATGAAGAGGACCTGGTGACAATTTCCTAATGAAATCTCATGGAACACTCTTCTTTTTACTTGTTATTTTAAAGGCAAATTGTTCATTATTTCCCAAAGATGTTGTACATTTTAAATGTCCCTACATGACTAAAACAACTATCTAATCACTTTTCCATTCCAAATAACGATTAAATTAAGGCTTGGTTACACATGAAATTTGCAAAGGGGGAAGAAAAGATTGCTTGATGTTGTCATTATCACATTTCCAACTGACTGAAAGTTGTGACAAATTAGAATACAGGTAGACTATTAAAACAGGGAAATCATTCTGTAACTCCAGTCTGTACTTTGGCATTTTGAAGGAAGCTCGTGGTGGTTGTTATTCGCAGGTTTCTTTGGAAGCACTTTAAAAATCAATTTATATGATTTATAAGACATTCTTTGAACATGCATCTTGATAAAGTACAGCATAGTATCCAAATTAAGTACAGTATATTGCTTAAAGGAAAACAAGCTATAAGGAAGGGTCAGAAGAAAGATGAAGATTTATACTGATAGAACTAGACCATTTTTGTCCTTTTTTATAAACCTTTAAGGCTTGAAATCATTCTGTTCAAGGTTATTTGAATAACTATCTTCACTATCACGAGTTTCTAATTCTGTAACTATGGGCCTAACCATCTTATCACCTATAGAATTGTTTGAGATGACATTTTTCTATAACAGGTAAACAGCCAGTGACATTTACGACATTTATGCCATGCTTCAGGTGATGGTGAAAGACATGGAGTTTGAGACTGAAAGAAAACAGCTATCAAGTAAAACAGGAAGAATTCCATGAAAAAGTTATTATTCCTATATGGAGTAGAGTTTGTTAATCAAATCATGCTAACTCAGATGTTTTCATTTTCTGCTTTATGATAGATAATTTTGGAGTCACTTACCCTATTACTAGACATGTCTACTAGTGTTTAAGATGTAGAAAGTCTTCCTAAAACTGTCTGGGAATAGCATGTTCCTTTGGTGTTATCATCATCCATTTTTTGATAATCATGAGTCCCCTCCTTCCCACCTCTGTAGCCAGTATTTGGGCTAGGTCAACTGGAGAAAATATTTTTTTTCTTTAAATTTTGCATAACTTAATTGCAAATTCTAATTCTAAAGCCAGGCACAAATGGAAGAAACTTACCAAACGCACAGGACAGAATGTGTTTTATGTATTCTTGCACAAAACGTAAAACTGGTAAGCATTAATGGCAAAATCTAAGATGTCACAGGCAAGACACAAACCTTAGTCTTCCAAACAGCTATAGTGATTGACTTTAAGAATCATTCAAAAACGTCAACCAAAAATCAAACCCATTGTCGCTGAGTCGATTCTGACTCATAGCAACCCTATAGGACAGAGTAGAACTGCCCCATAGGGTTTCCAAGGAGTGCCTGGTGGATTTGACCTGCCGACATTTTGGTTAGCAGCCATAGCTCTTAACCACTGTGCCACAAAGGAGCCCTTTATACCCATATGCACAGAGGCTCTTCCTTGATGGCATCTTGTGCCCTCATCTTCAGCTGTTTAATTCTCTTCTCTGCTAGCCACGTGGACCAAAAGAAATTAACTACATTTCTTGAAGACAGAAGCTATGCTCCTCTTTTTCTTTTGTACAAGATCTAGCCCACAGTGGTGTGCTTAAATACGTTTCATTAACCAAGGCTCAATCTCTATACAGCTTTGCTAAGAAATCAATCACAGATAAGTTTCATTTCACTTGTCTCATTGAGCCTCATTTGATTACAGAAACAGATGCTTAAACAAACCAAAGAACAAGGTATGGCTAATTCAATTTATGACATCTCACCAAGTCTCAGGATTTACAGTGATATAGTCCAAACATGGGTAGTGTCCAAACATGGGTAGTATAGCAGAAAATGGGGGGGGGGGGAGACACAACAAGGACATACAAAAGCCACGTTAGTGTTACTGAGAATGTTAATGCCACAAGGAGAGAATATGGTCTATGGATCATGGTCTATTTCTGTAAATGAAGTATCTCCCCCTTGCTTCCTAAATCTTAATGAATTGTTTTTGTAGTATCTATTTCTGACCAAAAGTGTATACCAAATAAGACTATAAATGAAATAAAGCTGATGCTGATGGCTATTTATTTGAATTCACATATGAAACAGGACTTTCCAACTGTCTGATGTTTTCCTGAAAGATTATGGGTAACAAAGTTTCATGTTCCTTGGACAAGAATTATCAATTTTTCACCATAGGTGGCTTGTGTAATTATTTTTTAAAAACAACATTACTGGTGGTAACTCCAGTTATCATAGGTAATCAGAAATGTGGGTGCACATTCATGCAGAAACAATATCAGAGCATTGTAAGTGTGGGTTCCTACTGACCTTCAGGTTGGTATTGTGCTATAATGGTCACCGTCTGCCCAGCTCCCTTTAGTGCAGCAGCTGCCTGCTCATGGGATGCTCCACGGAGGTCAATGCCGTTCACCTGAAAAAGAAGAAGCCAGAGAATTTTGGTATTTCATAGGGCATATCATTCTGATGATCAGAAGACAAAAGCTTCCCGAAGTTGAGAGTATATCATGTGCCTCAAACTTCCTCATGCCCAAGCTTCACGCTTCTGGTAAATTTTAGTTAGCAGAGGCATGAGAGTTCATCTGCTGGAGTTTGTACATGGTCTGACCAGGTAAAAAACTTTTGTCTAGCCATGTCAAACAAGATTTCAGTGTGTGAGCTGAATCTGCCTCTGTGGGTTTCCTAGATATCTGATGTAGATAGGAACCTTCAAAATTCGAGGGAAAACAGAACAATAAAGAGAGACGCATATAATGTACATGGACAAGTACATGTTGACAGATGAATATATTCAGATGAGGTTCTTGGGAGATTATATGGAATGGGACTGGCTGCCTGCCAAATCCCTCTCTTTGGTCAATTGTCTGTTCCTGTCATCCTGAGCTTGGTTAGACAGCCCTGAGCTTTGTTCCAAAATAAACTTGATGGCCACCTTTCTCATGCACAATTCCAGAATGAATTCCGACAAAACGAAGTAAAGAATGCCTGGAATTTATGTTGATGTTGCTAGCTCCCATTTTGGGGCTTATGTTAAAAAGAAAAACAGAGCATCTGAAAAACAAATACAAAACGTTGTCGGAAAAAAAAAATCATTCTTAAATCAAATGAGAAGCGAAAGCTAAATCTTTCTTCAATCAATTCAGTCTAAGTCAATACAATATAACTATTGAGTGCTCCTCAATGGCAAGGTTCTGTGACTGTCCCAGGAGATGGACGATGGATGGGGACAGAGGTGAAAAGGCAAATCCCCAAGAAGATTTTCTGCTTAAACTGAACACACAGCAAGTCTAGTTTTCTAACCTACACAGGGCTAAGTTTTTGAAGACGGTATCAGATTTCTGCTTCCTTGGCTATGGGCGACAGTCCATGAAAGAATGCTAAGACTCATTAGTTTATCTATATGTTAAAATGTATAATCATATCCTGTTGCCTTTCTTCAATCCTGCTTGACAATGGTTTTTTGTGGGGGTGGGGGGGCGAAAAGTTATTACTTTTAACTGTTTCCTTGTCACGCATGGAACATGCATAACCTTCAATTCCACATTCTGGTCCTGTCATATCACCTCTCTGAGCCTCACTTTTCTCCCGTATCAGAGGAATGGGGCTGTTAGGTTATTTGAGACTAAAACTTTCTTAAACTATAATATTCTAGATTTTCATCTTAGTTAGTAAAAATTATTTCAGAGACTGTCTGCCTAGGGATGAGTCAGAAGTATGACTCAGAGAACTGGGAGAGACAGGAAAGATAATTTGATCCAGGCCCCTGCCTACAGGAAGCTGAATGGGCAAACTTTATGAGCCAATGATCCTTTATCTTGTCAACCAATTAGGATTAAATTTTTATTAAAAGATGAAGTATGATTATAGTAAGTAAATAAATTGTAACATTTCAGAAAGGTATAAAGGGAAAAGTAAAGTCCCCCCACATTTCCTACTCTCAGAGATAACCAGTGTTAGCAATTTCTTGTGTATACTTTTCAGAAATTCTAGATGCACATACAAGCACATAACTTTATGCCTATTTCTGCTTCTATTTCTTTCTCTATATATTTTAATGTTATCTCCTTTTTATCAGAATGAACAGAGTTACAACACATATACAAATCTATAACTTTTTTGTTTTGTTTTTCACTTAACAATAGATCTTGATCATCTTCCATATTAGTTCATATCATTCTACCTGATCCCTTTTTAAAGGGAGCCTTGTGTTCCATGGTATGGATGTACCAACATTTTCAACCAGGCCTTTATTATAAGGCTTAAGGTTGTTTCCAGCTTCTTGCTATTACAAAGAGTACTATAATGAATATCTTTGTGCATGAATCTTTGTGTACTTATGAAAGTGTTTTTGATGGATAAATTCCCTAGAAGTGGACTTCCTAGACCAAACGGTATATGTATAATTTGTTTCTTTTAATTTACAATTGCACATTTTAAAAATGATTGCTTATTCAGTAAACAAACAGAAATTAATAGAGAAGAAAACAAAAACAAGCCATAATCTCATTGACCAAATAACACATTGATAAAATAAAATTAATATATGTACATATGTGTATACATGAAAACTAAAGCAGTACAGAAAGGTATAAAAATAAAAGCCTCTTCCTACTTCCTATCATTCTTCCCAAAGGAATCCATATTGAAGACTCCTTGTATAACTACTATTTATTTTTGTTATGAATATAAACAGGCTTGCAACATATACTTTCAATTTTTTTCACAAATAGGATCATATTCTACACATTGTTTTATAACTTGATTTTTCCCACTGACTAATATATCTTAAGAGAGAATTTCCCATTCACATATTCTTACACATTGATCTCATTCTTTTAATAGCTTTGGCGTGTTCTATTATTTGATGTAAAACTATTTTACCTGCATGATCAATTGCTTCAGTGTTTTATTATTATAAATAATGCTGTCAGGAATATCTACAGGGTAAACTTCTAATAGTAAGTTGTTGGGTAAAGCGTATGTGTGTTAATTGTTGGTAGCCACTGCCAAATTGCCTCCAAAAATGTAGCTTAACTTATATTCCCACAAATAATATATGATTGTCTATTTCCTCACACTCTTCAATTATGAGTGAAGTTAAGCATTTTTTTATATGCTCATTGGTTATTTACGTTTAATTTTACATAAAACGCCTGTTCATTAATTTTATCTAGTTTTTGTTTAGCTAGCTTGTTCCTTTGAAAATTCTTCTGTAAGATTTCTCTGCAGATTAAGAATATGCGCGTCCCCTTTCAGAAAACTATTGTAAATATTCTTCCTAGTTTTTTGTCTTTTAACTTTTAAAAAAACTTTTCCCTTCTGTGTTATTTCTTGTCATATGAAATTTAAAATTTTTTCTGTAGTCAGTTATAATTGTTTTCCCCTTTTTGGCTTTTGAGTTTTGTATTATATCTTCCTCTCACTAATATATTTAACAAATTAACCATATATTTTCCTCTAGTACAACCATAGTTTAATTTTTAATCATTTAATCTTTGGTTCACTGGAATATACTTTGGTGCGTGAGACTCTAGCTCCCCCCGCCCCCGCCCAAATGAACAATCACAGATTCCCGGACATTTCTGCATAGCATCAAATTTCAACACCTTTCCTCATTCTGGTTATTCTCAGAACTTTTCTCAGTTAATGCACTAAGAGAGTATGGAAAAGTAGGAAAGAACAAAAGATTTAGAGTCAGACAGACCTGAGTTCATATTTTGAGTCTACCAGATAAACATAGGTAACTGGGGAAAGTTGCTTAGCTTTTTTCAAATCTCATTTTCCTCACCCACAAATGGTATAATAATATCTACCTAGCATGTTGAATGAAATTTAATCTGAATTAAAGGAGACAACATCTATAAAAGCCCTAACAAAGTGCTTAGTACAAACAAACTCTCAGCAAATAGCACCTATTATTAGTATTTCTTCAGAGAGCTGTGGTTGTAAGTGAAAAAATAAAATCTAATGGAAATTAATATAGAGTGTAATATATGGTTACTTCATGATCTGTTGTTGTTGTTTGAAATACAGAATTTCAGCACTGAAAGAGCCTTAGAAACCTGTTCATCCAGCACTTACACATTGGAGATGATCCCCCAGGGGAAAGGACTCACCCAAAGCCATACAGGAGTTAGCACAGGGTCAGGGCCAGCCCAAGGCTCCTAGTTCAGCTTACTTAGGGTTCTTTCCACTGCATCAGCTGTGCCCTGCCATGCATGTTTGTTTGCTTTCCACTAGGCCAGTAACAATAAAATCGTGTTCATCTTAGGCTTACTTCTACATGGATCTCTGCATTTGTAGAGAATTTTGCTGCGGCTTTTATCCTGACCACCACCACACTGCTCTTGTCCCTGTTGATTTTCTTCCTAGTTTTAGCAAACATGCTCTCCTCAAGTCTTTCAAATTTGTCAAGGTCATTTTGATTCTTATTTCTATCCTTGAGGTTTGAATTTTTATCGGCAAACTTTGCTCAAATAACATTTTCAGAGACATTCAGTTTACAGCATTGGTATGACATTTAAAAATACCAAATGTGACACAGCCTCATATATTTATTATTTCTGTTTTTCTGCTTCAGTTTGAGTTTTCTTGAAGCATAGAGACTGGGAGATTGGATGTCATCAATTATTGCTGAGATTGATAATAATAATCATTGCTAATATTCATTGAGCATCAGACATGTATTAGGAGCTTTATGTATATTACCTCATTTAATCCTCAGGTGGCTCAAATTATTTTTCCCATTTTACAGATAAAAGAAACTGAGCTCAGAGAGAGTCACTAACTGACTCAAGGTTACACAGTCCAGAAGAGGTTAAAGATTTAAAACTGTATAATTGAAAATTCTGAGCTCATAATCACCAGTTTCTACTGTCCTTCCTTTAATATCTTATCCAGTTTTAAGGGTCTATGCTGACATGATTGCAGTTCTGAAACTTGTCTTTCAGGAACATAACTCAAGCTCCGTCCGGCTGACAGCACATAATTGGGTGTGGCACACTGGTCTGCTCTGTCATGACCTGAAGCAACCTAGTCTACACCTTATGGTCCAGCTCATGAGGATCAGATCATGTAGGGATGAAGTAAAAGGCTTTGTTCAGGTTAGAAAATTTTCATCTATTGCTTCCTCCTTTACGTACATAGCTGTCAGCGGACCATAAAAGAAAATTCAATTCTAACTGGTATGATCTCCTCCTCACAACCATGTTGGTGATGAATAAAAATTTCAGCACTTCTTGTTGACCTCAAAAGAGCCCTACTAGTTAAGCATTTGGCAGCTAACCCCATCAGCTACTCTGTGGGAGAAAGGACCTGGCAATCTGCTCCCGTAAAGATTACAGCCTAGGAAATCCTATGGGGCAGTTCTACTCTGTCATATAGGGTCACTTGCTTTGAGTCAGAATCGACTTGATGACACATAACAAGCTGCTGTAGGTTTTTTACAGATGCTAACGTGAAGATGAATGGGGCACCATGTCCAGGGTCAACTTTTTTTGTTTTTAAAAGATAAGCATTATGTTTGTTATTTCAGCCTCTAGCGTTCCTGGTCTGGGAGTCCAGGAATTCCCTGAAGAAATTACACCCTGTTCTCTAGAAATATTTGTCTATTTTTAGTATTATGGGATGTATGACAACAGAATCAGAGAACTTCAGAAATGAGGAGGACCTTTGTGATCATCTTAAACATCCAACTTACACATACAGAGTGATTTAACCACATTATTCTTACACCCTTCTACCACACTTAGTTATCTAGGGATGCAATAACAGAAGTACCACAAGTGCATGACTTTAACAAAGAGAAATTTATTCTCTCACAGTCTAGGAGGCTAGAAGTCCAGATTCAGGGTGCCAGCTCCAGGGGAAGTCTTTCTCTCTCTGTTGGCTCTGCAGGAAGGTCCCTGTCATCAATCTTGCCCAGCTGAGGAGCTTCTCAGCACAGGGGCCCTGGGTCCAAAGGATGTGCTATTCTCCTGGCTCTTGTTTCTTGGTGGTATGAGGTCCCCATGTCTCTCTGCTTGCTCCTCTCTTTTATATCTCAAAAGAGATTTACTCAAGATACAATCTAATCTTGTAGATTGAGTCCTGTCTCATTAACATAACTACCTCTAATCACACAATACCGGGAATCGTGGCCAAGCCAAGTTGACACATGTTTTTGGGGGACACAATTCAATCCATAATACCCATCATTGTGACTTTTTAATTTTTCTGATTCAGCCATTTCTGCATCCTTTCACATGCTGTTTCTTCTCTCTAGAACATGGTTTCTCAGCCCTCCCTCACCTGGAAAACCTCTCTTAGTCCTTAAAGACTCAGTGTGAACTGACTTGTAGAATGTGCTTCCTTTTGAGCTCCTTAAGGTAGGAGTGTCGTACCTCATCTTATTAGAACTTGTGTCTGTGGCATCGTGCCTAACATATAGTAGGTGCATAATAACTGAAGAGGTGAGTAAATGAGCAAGTGAATGAATAAATAAAATATTCTCACTACATTTCCCAGGCAAATTATCATCTAACCTCTATGTGACATTGACTTCACACTGATGAAGAACTCACTATTTTTCAGGGACCTCCATTCCATTTGAGGTCAGTGCTAGTGATTTAAAAAGAGTTCTTTCTGTTGAATCCAAATCATCTTCCTCTACTTTCTACTTGTTAGTTCTGGCTCTGCCCTCTGAGGACTCACAGAAAAATATCATTCCTTCTTCTACATGATTCCCTTTCTAATATCTGGAGATAGTCTTTTCTCTTCTAGGATAATGACCCACTCCCTTTCCCATTCTTCCATACTATATTCCCCAAATGACCATTTGCCTCTGCTTGCATACCTGTCCAGTGACAGGGAACTCTTTACTTTCTTAGGTTGTTCATTCCGTTTTTGGATGGCTCTTATGGGTGTTATTCCTAGGATCTTGATATTATTTAATATCTCCTCAAAGACTCAGTTCTGTGGGATCAAGTATGACTACATGGCTACTCATTGTGTGGCTACTGTCCTTTAATGTGTGCCTAGTGCAGTGCCCTGGTGGTGTAGTGGTTAAGTGCTACGGCTGTTAACCAAAAGGTCAGCAGTTTGAATCCACCAGCTGCTGCTTGGAAACCCTATAGGGCAGTTCTGCTCTGTCCTATAGGGTTGCTATGAGTTGGCATCAACTTGATGGCAACAGGTTTTGGTTTTTTAGTGTAGCGTCTAGAGCTAACACAACGCTTATATAAATTCAATTTCTTTAAAATATCTAGTTTAGTCATTTCCCTCTCCAATTTAAGGGAAGGAGTGAACTAAAGTGACACATAGCTGTTGTCAAGCAATGTATCGTTCAGTGGCGGATAATAACAGGTAAAAACACAATTGGAGCACCAGGTGGTCAGTGCTATGACAAGATGAGGTCGGAATGCTATGGAAACACAGAAGAGGGGCCTCTTCAAGGCATGAGCAGGAGAGAAAAGGTGTTCTGGGGAAATGACATCAAAGACAAGATCTGCATGAGTTAGTCAGATAAGGATGGCTGAGGGTACCCATACAGGGAGGGGGAGGGAGAATTCTCAGCAAAGGGAGAAGTATATAAGAAGATCTGGAGGTAAGAGAGGGCTTGGAACATCTGAATGAAGAAAAGAAAGCGCTTTGCTGTGGCAGAAGAGTAGGGAGGAAGGTGAGTGGAGACGAGATGTGAGATCAGTTGATGAGATGAAGGTGGTAAGGGTGACAATGGTGATGATGATGATGGCTGACATGTATATAGCACTAACTGTGTGCCAGGCACTGTGCTAAGCGTTATATATATATATCTCTATCAATTATCTTAACCTTCATAACAGCTTTGTGAAGTAAGAACATACAACAATCCCCATTTTACAGAGGTGAAAACTGGGGCACAGACAGATTAAGTAATTTGTCCAAGGTTATACATCTAATATGTGACAAAACCAGGAATTAAACTGAGGCAGTCTGGCTTAAGAGTCCAATTCTGTATTCTTAACTACCATGTATTACTGCCTCTCAAGGGTCTGGCAGTACAAGGCATAAGAAGTGATGTTAGTGAATTTGGAATTTATCTTAACTGCAATGGAGAGCCACTGAAGAATTTTAAGCTGTGGGATATTATTTTACCATCATTCCTATACCCCAGGAGCGCCTACAGCTAGAGAAAATGCAGGGGATACGCTGGAAGCATTTGTTTACTGCCAGCCCTGTAACTAGCTTTCTGGCTTGGAGTGATCCCTGGGGAGATGCTTCTCAAAAGGCAACATCACCGACCCTTGGGGCTACCGAGGTTTCCTATTCCAGTTCATGCCATCTGCTTACTCTGAAAAGTGTCATGGGAAGAGAAGTGTCATGGAAGAACATTGGGTGTAGACTTGGGAAGGCCAGGACTGGAATCCTGGTTCCATCTTTTACCAGCTCTTTACCTTGGGAAAGTTATTTAACCTCTTTGAGCTTCAGTTTACTCATATGTTCGTAAGATGATAATCCTTACTTTGCACAGTTGTTGTCAGGGTCATTAGCAGTAATGCAAATAAAATACTTAACATAATACTTGGCACACAGTAGATACTCGATAAATGACTTATATTTGTGATATAGCCTGTCTATTATCTATGAAACAGAGCTTTAAAGTGGCTTTTTGTCAGCAATAATAAACAAAAAAATAGATTTGGTACAATTGTTTAGAATAAGAGTAGCTAAGAACTAAAAATTTAACTGAATTATTAATTGTAAAAAAAATACAAAGAGGTGAACCAGTGGGAGATGGCTAGATAATTGGCACAAGACTTCAATTAAAATCAGTCAGGTACAGAACACAGGGGACTGTATCAAGCAAATTATTTCACAGTTAGGGGTCTAGGTGGGATGTGGCAGTGGGCAGTAGGGAAGAAATTGGGACAGAACCCAAAGTTATTTTTACTTTACTTACAGAAACTAGGGGTAGTGAGGTGTATTGTCAGAGTATTAAATAAATGTAGAGAAGGCACTCACCCTTTCTCAAGAGGAAAAAAAAATTTTTTTTTTTTCCTGAAGTGATGTGATGCGGTGAGGTAGAAAGTTGGGTTCTGCTGCTGACAGTGCCACTAACTTGGGCCAGCCAGCCAATGAGAAGCTCTGGGCTGGAGAGCCTTCTGGAAAATGAAGGGGCTGGGCCCCACCATCTCTAGGGTATCCTATGGTTATAAATTCCATCATTTAAATAGCTTAAAAGTAACATCTGAAAAGTGTTTTACGGTTAGTAAATTGTTTTCCCACCTCACATTTCTTATCAAGCAAGGTGAGACATAAACAAACAAATATAATAAAAACATTCACATGTATTAAGTGATCCTTATCACATAATTGTGAGGGAAGCAGGGAAACTATAAATATCCCGTTTGATCTGTAAGGAAATTGCATGAAGAACAGAAATTGAGGTGACTTTATCAAGGCCAGACAGAAGGAGAGGAGCCAGGGTGGAAGTTAGGTCTGCTGATGCCTAGACTAGTGCTTCTTACACCTCAGAGGGATGAGTCAGACACTGTCCTTTATCACCCTGGGGGAGTCAGCCACGTAAAATCTAAAGTAACAGGGCAGAATATAATAACTGTTAAGTGCAGGTACTGACAGGGAAGGAGAAGAGATTCTAACTGAAGGACTCTGGAACTGTTGGAGGATATAAGACTTGGCCTGAGCCTTCTTTGAAGGTTAGATCCAATTTTGCTAAGTGGATGTCACATGTTTGTGTGTGTGTGTGGGGAGGCGGGTATTGAGGATGAAAGGGAAAGGAGAGGAATATTCCAAGATGAGGCAGCAGCCAGAATAAATGGCACAGCCATGTAGAAATGGAGGGACTATTCCAGGAATTGTGAGTAGTCTTGTGTGGCTGGCATACAGCATGGAAAGGGAGAAAAAAAGTGAAAAGAAGAAAAAATGGTGCCAGTAGAAGTGGACCTTGAATTAAGAAATGTCATCAATGAGTGGCCATGAGAGGGTTTTGTAGAGACGTTTAAAACAATTTTACTTGTGCTTTTGGGAGGAGAACCCTGCTAAAAGTGGAAAGTTGGGGTAGAAGAGGTAAATAACAAAACATAGGATAACCAGATGGGAGACTACTGCAACATTACAAGTGGTAGAAGATAAAGGCCTGAACTGGGAAAATGGAAATGCGACTGAGGGTCAGAGATAGGGCATAGGCTTGAGAGAGAATGCAGAGGGAGATTCTACATAGATATTCTCCTCAAATACTTCTGGAACCAAACTGAGTATATAGTATTGAACAGATTGAAAATGAGAGGGAGATGAGGAAAGTATCACAATAAATTTAAGATGAACAGAGAGGTGATGATATCATTAATCAAGATGGAGAACACAAGGTAGAATGTCGGTTTGGAGGAGAGGATGACGAATTTTGTTCTAGACAAGCTGAGTTTACTGTGTCATTGGACATCCACGGTTTAGCAAGTAGTTGAAAAATTTCTGTCCAGAGCTGAGAGAAGTGGTCAATGCTAGCAACATTTTAGCTTGGTATTGCTGAGGTCAGTACCCTAATCTGACTAGACCCTACCACAAGGGGCTTGGTGAATAAAATGGAGATTCTAACATTACCTACTTCATAGGGTTGCTGTAATGTTAAATGAGTTAACACATGTAAAAATGCTTAGAACAGTGCCTAACATATACAATCACTCCTTATTTATCAACATGGTTAAGTTTCAAAGACAAGGTCATCACATGAAAATCGATATTATTAAAAAATGGAGGATGAACACATCAGATCACAAAATGGAGGATGACTATATCATTACATAATTGCCAAATTACATCATTACATAACTGCCAAACCACTGAGAATCATGGCCCAGCAAGCTGACACATAACCTTAACCATCACAGCCAGTGTTAAACTCTCATATCACACCTCGGCATTCATTACCACCAGATGTACTTTGTTAATGTGTAAAATAGTTGAATAGACTTTTTACTATTGCCATACATGCGAAATGTCTGATAACAAAATAGCTGACACGTGAGGAGTAGGTGTAGGATGGACATATAAGTTAGCTATTATTGGCCCCTTTCCCTGACACACACAAAGTAAGAGGATCACCGGGCTAAAATAAAATTATCTCATTGAAGACTTGGTTGACCGAGGAGAGACTCCAAGTTTGTAGACACTGAAAAAGGAAGTATCAGGTTCTACAAAATAGTGGCATAAGAGTTAGGAGTCCCAAGTGCCAATCCCATTTGCTGTTCGGTTATCTGACTTTGGGAAGTCTCCTCATCTCGCTGGGACTTAGTTTCTTCATCTGGAAAGTGAAAGCCTCATGCTAAGTCTCTGAGATTTCTTCTAGTACTTAATAAACAAACATAGTCTATGTCCAATACATATTCATCGACAACTTGAGAAAAACAAACAGTTCACTCAGCATTCAACTTTTCAAATACCCTCCAGCATGTCTGAGTGAATCAACTATAAATTGCATTTGAAGTGGAGATTTTTAATTAAGTTCTCTTTTCCTCCCGGAGGCTGTTGCACTTGGTGGAGAGTGATAACACTTCTGACAGTAGCTACTTGAGAACTCAAGACCAGAATCCTCCTGGAGCAGAGGCAAAAATGAAAAGCTGATACTAGATATTTAAGCAATTGAAACATAACATTGCTTTAAAATTTGGCTTGCTGAGGCAAAAATGGATATATTTATATATGTATTAGAAAACTTTAAAAATGTTTTCGATTACCAGGTCATTTGTGGAGGACTAATCATTTTGGAGTCATTTTGGCACATAGTAAATACTCAATAAAAGTATTTAACACAGTAAAATATAATTTGGCCCTCCAAACCTAATTTACTATAGGCCAAAACACAGTGAATAACTTTTAGGATTCACACTTATTGAGTAACAAATTAGCTATCTGTATAAGAAAATATAAGGAGCTCTGGTGGTGCATTGGAGCCCTGGTGGTGCAGTGGTTAAGTGCTATGGTTGCTAACCAAAAGGTCAGCAGTTTGAATCCACTAGCTATTCCTTGAAAACTCTATGGGGCAGTTCTACTCTGTCCTATAGGGTCGCTATGAGTTGGAATTGACTTGACGGCAATGGGTTTGTTTTTTTTGTTTTGGTGGTGCAGTGGTAAAGCTCATGGCTGCTAACTGAAAAGTTGGCAGTTCTAACTCACCAGCTGCTCCTCAACAGAAAGATGTGGCAGTCTGCTTCTGTAAAGATTATAGGCTTGAAACCATATGGGGCAGTTCTACTCTGTTCTATATGGTCACTATGACTCAGAATTGACTCCATGGCAGTGGGTTTGGTTTTTGGTTGATAAGAACATGTAAGCAAAAGTACTTAGAACCTTATAAAATACGATGTACATACAAGATAGTACTATTATCTCCAGCTCTGACCTTACTTTTAAGTCTAGGCTTATAAATCCATCCATATACTTGACATCTCCAGTTGGAGGTATAAAATTTTCAAACTTATCATACCCCAAATCAAACTCTTAACTTTCTCTCAAACCTGTTCTCAGAAATTTTCCCACTTTCAGCGAATATTGCTATCACCATCTACCACTCAAGCTACTCAACCAACAACCTAGGTGCTGACTTTAATTCTTCTCTTTCCCTCCCACTTCCCCCTTCTAATCCATCAGCATGTTGGTTTACTCTAGCTCCAAGCCAAGAATCAATTCCATTCACTTCTCTCCAGCTCCACTCCTACTCATCTAGTCCTAGATCAACTCACGATTTCTCCCAGGGATACTGCAATAGCCTCTTGACTGGTGTCCTTGCTCTCATTCTGGCTTCTTATCCTCCTCTATCCATTTTTGACACAACACCCAGAATGATCTTTTAAAAATGCATATCAGATCATACTTTTCCCCATTATAATTTTTCTATTGGCTTTTGTTGTGCTTCTAATAACATCCAAACTCCTCAGCTTGACCTCTGCCCACCCCTCTGATTCCATCTTATACCAGTCACTTTCACCTCAACCCAAATTCCCTTCAGGCTCAGGGCATTTATGCCAGTTGCCCCCCTCCCACTTTTGACTGGAATGCTCTTCTCTAGCTCTTCACATATCTGATCCTTTATTTTTATAAAAGTCTCACTTTAAATGCCAAATCCTCAGAGAACTCTTTCCTGACTACCCCATTTAAAGAAGTGCCCTCCCCACTCCATCTATCTCTAACATACCCTGTTTTAATTTCCCACAGAACTGAAGCTGACTTTGTATTCTTTGTTTGTTTTCTATCTCGTCTACCCTAAGAATAGCTTCCCATGAGTCGAGACTTTATCTCATTTACCTCCAGACCGGTAGTGTCTAGAACACCATGTGGCAATAGTAAATGTTCAATAATATTTTTTGAATTCATGAATGACTGTAACTATTAGATTATATAATTTTATTGAAATCACGAAAATTTATTCAACAAACATTTATCGCATACTTATTATCAGCCAGGTACTGATCAGAGTCCTCTTCAGAAAGAATTTGTCATGTATGCAGAGAAGGATGGATGAAACTGAACTTACGGAATCAGAACCTTTGAAAGTGGGGTCCAAGATTCTGTATTTTAAAAACTCTCCCTAATGACAGATGAGCTGTCAGATGTGGGCATCTCTGGTGGAGATGCAGGTCTTTGTTCTCCTCTATACTCCTGCTGATCCTTCATTCATACTATATTTGATTTAAGCCTCAAATGGTGCTGTGACTTTGCTGGTTGACAAACTCTTTGCCCCTTTGGGACTCTATTACCAATTAGGACTTAGCAGAAATAGTTCGGGAACTTGCTTTAAAATATACTATGGAAGGGAATACATGGACATGAAAACAATAACCTGCACAACTCATGGCAGATCTACTCATGTCTCCTGATTCCAGGCCCAGGGCTCTGTCCATCATACTGTGCTTTGTGTGAGTGTCTCTGTGTCCATACAAGTGTCTCTCAGAACTGTGTAAGGCTGTAGGTAACATGGTGGAAGTATTCTTCTAGTTCCCATTCCATGTCTTCATGCCCTTGAAAACATAGTTGCTAAGGAATCACTCACTTCCACATTAACCAAGCCCAAAATCTGCTCAGGCAAAGGGTCAAGTTCTCGGAGGGACGAACTAAATTCTTACCCTCTGCTTTGTGGCTTCTCGCCTCACCACCTTCCAAGCTCTACATTCTGGGATGATCTGAGTGTGCATTCATACTGACAGATTCCTTTAGATTGGGGCCAAATTTGAAGCTGAGACCCTTTCTTTGATGGACTATGGTAACAAAAGCAACTTTCCAAGTTTGTTCAACATGTTCACCCTTTTGAAATCAGTGTACTGATTGAGGATGCTATATTATTATTATTTTTTAAAACTTGATTTGTCTGTGGCTTCTGCATTGCTGATATTAAAATATCACTAAATTTAATCTACTGTTAACAATGCCCATCAATAGGAAGTCGATAAATTATAAAATATCCACACAATGGAGTACTGTGCTATCATTAAAACCAATGACACACGTCTAAAATTCTGATACTGAAAATATCCATGATATATTGTTAAATCTAAAGCAAAATAAGCTGCAGAAGTATATGCATATATAACTCCATTTGTGTTAAAAAAGAACATATGACCATATAGAGAATACCTGCAAGATTATTAACTAAATGCTAACCTGGCTTCAAAGGGTTATGGTGTTGTGGCCAGGGTGGGAGAGAAATGCCAAAGGGTATAATACAGGTACTATACCTTTTATAGTATCTGTATTATTGTTAAGTGAACATGTATTACCATAACAATCAAACATTTTACAAAAATAGTTCTAACTATTGAATTTGAAGTTTGCGTTACTTTGACAACAAAAACAAACAAAAAGGGCTGCCTAGGCAAATTAAAAGTACAGTAATGGTTATAGGAAAACTGAGTTCTAGAATAACCAAAATTTCAAGCATGATATTAATTCCTTGAACAGATATTTACTGAGTGTCTTCATTGTGCCAGTCATTGGGCTTAGTTATGGGATACATTGGTGAAGGAAGCTTTGCTCTCGGTTACTTAGAATCTAACAGTAGTTCTCAACTGGGGATGCAAATGTATGGGAGAGATATTTTTTAGTTGTTAAAATGACAGATTTGGGGTTCAACACTGATATGAACTGGGCAAGGGCTAGGAATGCTAACAGTTCTATGAACTGTGACACAGTCATACACAGTGAAAAACGATCCTTCTAAAAATGTAACAGCACCTGCAATAAGAAACACTGGATCAATACTGTTCCTCACATAAATGGATGAATTTCAAATGAATCTTATTCTTCTATTATAACATGTCCAACGGGATAAATTCTTGGTAAAATTTATCAGCTCACAGTTAGTCTAAATGATACACAAATTTGAAAGCAATAAAATTATTTCTTCCTATATATCCTGTAATACTCGTTAATTTGGTCAGGTTTTTATCCTTTAATTAGTCTGAATTAGTGAGATCATAGCGTAGGTGAGAGAGGTTTTTTTTTTTTTCTCCCTGCAGAGTTGACCTGTTCATAGCATCAAAATCAATTTTAAAAGAAAGAGGAAAAATGTCTCTAGAGACATAACCTGTCAAGCATCTGAAAGACCTGAGTAGGAATGAGGTGCTAAAGGAATTATTTCGGTCAAAATGAACTAATACGAAACTCAAACGCTAGCTGCTGCATGCAGGTGATGTTCATTTCATCACAGCTCCTCAGAATAACAGCTTTCTTTTGTTTGGGCTTGTATCTATCTATCTATCTGTATCTATCTATCTATATCTTGGCATCTGATTGTTGCCATATTCACATCTTTGCATTTCTCTTATTTATTCCTCATCTAAAAATAAGGTCATCATCTCACTGCCTAAAAGCTCCAATTAAACAGGTTATCTGAGTTTAGGCAAACTATGTCAACAATTTTTAAGTTCTCTTTTTCCAACTTCCTCCTCAGTCAAAGCCAAGGGGAGGAGATCTGAACAGACACGATTGCTGGAAATTGAATTGTATTTACCACTGTCACTGAGAAATGATGGTTATTAATCTATTTTCCTTTAAAAATATCTTTTACTTTTTCCCCTTGCTGTCTAATTTCTTTGCTATCACCCTAGCCCTAAGCCTTGATCTGGACTATTCCAAAAGATCCCTTCCTGAACTTTAAAAATGTATTCTGAAAATTTTCAAACTACAGGAAAGTTCAAAGAACAATACAATGAAAACCCATAAAACTTTCACCAAGATTCAATAATTGCTAACACATTGGCCAATTCTCCCCTCTTCTCTCCCTCCCTTCCTCCATCATCCATCCATCCATCCATCCATCCATCCATCCATCCATCCTCTATCCATCCATCCATCCATCCATCCATCCTCTATCCATCCATCCATCCATCCATCCATCCATCATCCATCCATCCATCCATCCATCCATCCATCCATCCATCATCCATCCATCCATCCATCATCCATCATCCATCCATCATCCATCCATCCATCCATCCAATGGAAAACACACCCACACACACCCATTTTTTTTTGAACCATTTGAAATTTTCCAGCAGAGGTCATGACACTTCCAACCTAACATATCAGCAGGTATCTCCTCAGTGTAAGGGTGTTTTATTATATACAGCAATACCGTTATCACACCAACAAAACTAACAATAATTCTAAGATATTATCCAGTATTATCTCTTTAATCAAAAAGCCAAACCTGTTGCTATTGATTCGATTCCGACTCATAGCGATCCTATAGGACAGAACAGAACTGCCTCATAGGGTTTCCAAGGAGCAGCTGGTGGATTTGAACTGCCGACCCTTTGGTTAGCAGCTCAACGCTTAACCACTGCGCCACCAGGGCTCCCTTATATCTTTAAAACCCCCCACTGTCATCGAGTTGATTCTAACTCATAGCGACCCTGTAAGTCATTATTAATATAGAACAGTTCCTCTATCCCTCCCCCATTCTTTCTTTAAAGCGCTCAGGCGGATGCTTATAGACTGTTCTAGATTTGTTCAACTGTTACTTCCTGATCAGAATAAGGTCAAACATTTTTAGCAAAATATACTGTGTAATGTGTAAGACTGTATTACATTTGGAGGGTCAGATATTGAAGTCATCCCACTGTTGGTGATACTAAGTCTGGTCACTTGGTTAAGGACTACCAAATCTCTCCATTGTAAAGGCATCTTTCTCCTTTGTAATCTGTGGAATGATTCTTTGGGACCATGTGAATATTCTTTTCCCCAATAATCTTTCACTTCATTTTTTTTTAGCATCTACTAATCATGCTTGACTGAAACATTTTATTGAAGGTTGAAAAATGGTGATTTTCTAATTCTCTATTTGTTCTAGAATCATTAGCTGGTATTCTGTGCAGAAGAGCTTTCTCTTTTTTCCTCCCCCCACCCCCACCTCTTTTTCTCTTCGAGTATCATCATGAACTCATGTTTTTGGATTTTGGTTTATTGTGATGTTATAATCTGTAACTATGCAGTAGACTTCTAGTTGATCTGCTAGCCTTTTCATCTCTGTCTCTCTCTCCCTCCCTTACTTCTATCTTTCCTACTCCCACCACTTTGCTGGTCATCTTACATATCACTGCCAATCTACTTTTGCCCTAATATTGCTTTTCACATTGCACACATGACTCAGATGCTCATATTTTTCTATGTTCCTCACTGCTTGTAGATTATGTGCAAATTCCTTATACTATATTTTAGGTCTTCCATAATCCAGCTTTTACCCCATCTGTCTTAAATTTCTTAAGACCACAGATTTCCCCGATGTGAGGGAACTTTAGAGTTGATCTTGTCCAATCTCCGCATCTCATAGATGAGGAGACTGAGGCCCAGAGGGTGAAGCTGCTTGCCAGAGTCACTCAATGTATTTGTAGCAGAATCCAAATTAGAACACTGGTATCTGTCTGGTCTCCTACATTACCCATCTCCTCTCCTAAGCAAACCCGCTGCTGCATCCAGAAGCTTTGCACACATCCTTAACCAGCTGCCGTCAAGTTGATTCTGACTCATGGGTGTCTGATAACTGTGCCAATACGGGTTTCAATGACTAATTTCTTGTTTAGAAGCAGATCATCAGGCTTTCTTCTGAGGAGCCTCTGGGTGGACTTGAACCATCAATCTTTCAGTTAGCATCCGAGTACATTAATCGTTTGCCTATGTTATTCCTCATACAACTCTTCCTTCTTCCTAGGATGTTCCCTGTTTCTAAGGAGTCATGAAGTCTTGGTCTTCCTTCAAGTCTAGGTCAAGTTCTACTTTCCCAGAGCCCTCTAACCCTAGTAGTCTGTGCCACTCGCTTGGCCCTGAGCCTCACAACCTGGCAGCATTACATGAAATTTGTACCCCTTTATGGCTTTATTTTATTTTTTTAAGTTATAGAAGTAATGCAAACTCTTTTTAAAAATTAAAACAAAACAGAAAAACAACAAATTATAAATATCTCCTTCTCTTCATCCTACTCTTCAGGTAACCACTGATAATAGTTTAAGTATACGACTCCTGTACCTTTTTTCTACACATACGTAAGTATCCCCAGGTATATCCCTAATGTCTAGGACAGTGCCTAAAACATGTAGGTGGGTGAATATTTGTAAGTGCAAATAAAAACATTTACCTCTACATGTAGTAATTGTTTCAAAAAAATAGATCCCTTAAGACAGTGTTCTGTAATTTGCTTTCCTTTCCCATTTAAATTCCTTTTTCATGAATAAACATCAGCAACTAGACTGTAAGCCTCAGGAGGGCAGTCTTAGCCATCGTTTTAGTCCCCACGTATCCTCAGAATGTGGCATGGTTGCTTTGCTCGTAAATTATTATTGAGAATCACTGCAATTACATGTGCCTGATGAATATCCTCTTCTGCTCTGAAGAAGCCTTAAGGTTCATAAACTTCTTCTGTTCCTCTAAAGTAGCATCATTAATCAGCTCACCATGGGTTTGGTGACCAATTCCAGTGGCTAATAACTAAAAACAAAAACAAAAAACAAAAAATAAACTAGGAAGGAAAGTGAAGGGTGAAGAGCTAAGGGAGAAGATACACAAAAGCCTGAAAAGGAAGCAAGCAGCTTGCCCTAAAGGGCCAGGTTTCCCATGCTGGAGTGGCCCTCTTGAACGTGGCCTCTTTTGGGAAGTGTTAGCTGGACCACACAACACATAAGCCCAGAATGTGAGACTCAATCACTTTATAAACAGTTTCTGGACATTGGGAGAACCAGGGGAATCGACAGAATCAAACAATTTAAAACTCGTCTGAAAAGAGCAACTTCGTAAAATCAAATGAGTGAGGAAGAACGACTTTCCTCTGGAATTGCGTCTCCTTTGTTCTCTCCAGCATAGATCGGGACTCCATAAAAGCAGCCAAGGCTGCACTCTGTCGGTTTACCTTCAGTCTCAAGGGAATATTGTGAGCATCAGAAAAATTTCCACTTACACTGCCAGGGAGGTATTTTCAGTCATTTAAATATTTTCTAATTATTAACCGATTCTCTCCTTCCAGCCCTACCAATTTAGCACACAGTACGCTGCATCCTACAGAAAACAACTCCCCAGAGAAATCTGAGTTACCATGGTTAGCTGCTAGAGCTCTGAATGTGAACAGAGCCACAAGCTAAAATCCCCAATTAGAGAAAAACATCAAGAAAGTAGGTTCTCCTGCTCTGATGAAGTCCCTAGCATAAAGTAGATGATGGCAAGGAGGGAAAAAGAATCAGAAAGGGAAGAAAGAAGGGATAAACAGGAAAGAAGAAATCCAGCCAAACTGGCTTTCCTGGAACTGTCTCTAACCAGAAATTTAAATTTGGAGGGTGGTTGCTTACTAATAAAGGTAATACTAGTAACTATTGAGCAATTAGGTACTGTGCTAGGCTTATTATTGCTAATCCTCCCAGAACTTGGCTAAAGTCAACTTTTAAAATGAACAAACTGATGCACAAAGAGGGTAAGAAGCTTCCAAACTAGCAGAGCTGGGATTAGAGCGCCAGTCTGTGTGATACACAGACTGTCCTTTCTTCCCTACACTTACACTGTCCTCTTCTCTTGCTATACCTGCTACCTCCAGCCTCAGGTCTACAGGTGATATTCCTGTCTCTGACAGCTGCCTCTGCCAGTATGTGCTGCTAAAACCCCCCCCTCCCATCCTTTCCACTACAAAAGCTCTTGCTAGTGCCTGTGCCTGTGGGCCACTTTGCCTTTCCATCTGCATGAACAGCCTCTCCAGCACGCTGTTGCAGTTCCGGTCTCCAAGGGGCTGCTCCCTTGAGCCTCAATCGGTCAGAATAGGCGCCAGATCCCCTCAGCAGCTGTGCCACTTTTGGCATTACAGAGAGCCCAATAATCCCCCAGAGTATCTTAATCAACGTCAAAGCCTTTTAATATTCCTGTGCCAAGCTCAGCATCTCCACACCCAGCCCGCCCTGTGAACTGCACTTCATTCCGCACTGGGGCGAAAAGGCTGCCTGCAGACACTGACCAGCCGCAGGCTGTGCCACATCTTGTGAGACCAAGGAGCATTAAATCAATAAGCGGAGGCAGACACTGACTGAGCAGGGGAAGAAGCATTGAAGACTACCTGAAACAGGGGATCTGGACTCTCGAACTCCATCCACTGCACTAATAGTTGCCAGCGTCAGAATAAAAAATACACAACTAGCCCTTGCTCTTCTTGGCACCGGGAGTTCCATGGATCCTAGACCTGTAATTCTGGATTCTTTAAAATGTCTACCATCCCTCATTTCCCTTTGCGATTAAACACAGCATGCTGCTTCCTAACGCTTTGTTTTCTCGTTTGCCAAACACCTAGCCACCTGGAAAAGTTACTACATATGCTGTCCTGCAAAGGTGGGGTCCCTGGATTCTTGGACATTATTTCCTGTTTCACTGCCCCTTGTGCTCCCCCCACCCCCTCCCTCAAGGTCTCACCTCTGTGATCCTCTTCTGATCTGGCTCTCTGCATCTGTGACAACATTTCCTTCGCTTCCCTCTTACCTTTTCTCTGCAGCTGGGCTGTCTGTATTCCCTCCTCTCAGCGGCTCATCTCTCTCTTTTTTCTCCTACCCGCTCCTTCTGACCGATCCGCCTCGACTTTTTACTGCATTCTCTTTTCTGTTCTCTGGTTGATTTTTCCTGCTCTGTTGGGAGGACAGCTTACGACTGTGTGTTTACTACCTAACCCAGAGTTTCTGGAATTGCACTGTCCATTTGAAGTCCAAACTGACGGTTGTGACAGACCCATAATTAAGCTCATAAAAAAAATAAACATTTCCTCATTCTCCCAGCAATACAACTAAAACGTCAGGTGAGCTGTCAAATACAGACAAGTGAAAGGAGCTTGCTCCCAAAATGAAATAACAAAATTATCTGTGCTTGCATTTTGAAAAGCTGTCTCAGGCTGTCTTGTTTATATTTAATGATCTGCTGACTCTCAGTCAAGGACAAGCCTTAAATTAGAGTTTTTCTACCTCGAGCTTCTGGGGAAGCTCTCTAGGATTGATAGGGTCCTGAAGCTGCTGTAAAATATTTTTTTAAACCTACTTGTTTCTGTTTACAGTATAGCCCTGCTGCATACCAAAGAACCGACTGAATGTTAAATCTTCTTCTCAGTATCTTCATCACAAGTCCCGTGTTCTAGTTGCCAAGGTTGCCTCCCCATCTGCCCCTTGCTTCTTACTCGGCCAGTCAACAGTAGTTCGACTTTGGGCTTCCGGCTTATGTGCATAGCGAGAGGCGTACATCCCCTCCATTTTAACCTCCGTTTCTTACCCATCCTTCGCCAGCATCTTGTTCCATTTTAAAAGCATGTATTTACCACTGTTTGTGTTGATTTGATTTTGGTATGGACCTCGCATAGAAAACATGGGGTTAAAGGAGCACTTAGGGGAAAAGTCACACTACAGACATGTGAAATGACTGATAGAAAATCATTCTCTTCTATTAGATAACAGATCATTATGAATGCATGGTGCCCCTTTGCAAGTAGTACATCCTCACAGTCAGGTATAATAAGAACCTCAGGTAAGCCAGGAAAAAGGGGTGACTTTTTATATGAATACCCATTGCCATCAAGTCGATTACACTTACTCCAAAATCTCTTTCCTTAAATGACCTGGCACATAGAAAAAAACAAAAAAAAAAAACCTCATTATCGTCTAGTTGATTCCCACTCATAGTGATCCTATAGGGCAGAGTAGAACTGCCGCATAGGATTTCCAAGGAGCGGCTGGCGGATTCGAACTGCCGACCTTTTGGTTAGCAGACAAGCTCTTAACCGCTGCGCCGCCAGGGCCCCACTTTATATGAACAGAAGATATGAAAGAAAATAAATTTGCATAAAAGGATAGATTACTCACTAAGAAAACAGTGTGTATAATTGTACAGTGTATTTTCCAGGAAAATGTGTGTAAAAGTATCTATTGTATGCATGAAAATTCACCTTTTTTGATAGCATCTGACCATGTAAATTTCCTTCCTGGAGTATTAACTCTCATTTTTCCACCTGACAATTAGTAGATTGGTGTACTTTTCAAGGCAAAATCTAACTTGTATTTGGCTTTTTCCTGTCATCTAGAAACCTCTGAGTATTATTTATCTCTGTATGTATTGCTGGGTATCTGTTTACAATAAGAACTTTACTATTTCCCTAAAGTAAATTTACAGGAAATAATTATTC
>NW_004444076.1:2041080-2069314 GCF_000243295.1 Trichechus manatus latirostris
AAATATAAGAAAAATATAAATATATCGATACATGTGTGAATATACTTACATATATTCACACACACATATATACACACATGTACATATATGCTATATATCAACATATAAATAATTTAGGATAATTCAGTATTTTAAATTAGTTCTTTTATGCCCTAATAGGTGGAAAAATCCAGGGATAGGTGTATTTTAAGAATGCTTAGTGGATATGGCTCTTGATTCTGTCACCAAATAGTTGAGGAATTTTGTGCTTTAGTTCCTTCATTTATTAAAAAAAAAATAAAAGGATTGTACAAGGGGGTTGCTGAGGTCTTCTTCAGAGTTACAAGTCTGTGATTCTGTCATGTGGTTTAAAAATATGTATATACTGTAAGATATTTGATTCTGCAAAGAGCTACATACCTATTCAGCTTCACCTATGCTAAAAGTTATTCATTTATTTACTCATTCAATCATTCATTCTAAAAGCATTTACTTAGGACTTACTGTGTTTTATTTAGGTCCTGTACAATCTCCTGAGGATGTCAAGATTATTTAGACAAAACCTCTGTTCTTGAGGGACTCAAGGTCTATTAGAGGACCTCCTACTTTTTAGGATTTCATCTCAAATGTCTACTTGTAAAGTTAAAATTTCTATGCAAAGAACTCAATACTAACCTATAATGTCAAATGCTGATGAGAATCAATATTTTACTTCTGAGAATTGATTTATCTTTTTTTTTTTAATCAGTGAGGGATTGTTTCCAATTGACCTAAATTAGGAATTCTGGCCCTATCTCTTACCTGCTCTTGCTGTGATCTTCGCCAAGTTACTTGCTCTGAGACCCATTTTCACATCTATAAAGTGATGATAGTGCTATCTACTTCAAAACGGTTGGAGAGTTACTTTGAGGACTAAATATAATGATGCATATAAAAGTCTATGAATAGTGTCTTAGTCATCTAGTGCTGCTATAACAGAAATACCGTAAGTGGATGGCTTTAACAAACAAATTTATTTTCTCACAGTCTAGTAGGCTAGAAGTCCAAATTAGGGCGTCAGCTCCATGGGAAGGCTTTCTCTCCATCAGCTCTGGAGAAAGGTCCTTGTCATCAATCTTCCCCTGGACTAGGAGCTTCTCCTCCCAGGAACCCCAGGTCCAAAGGATGTGTTCTTCTCCAGGCACTATTTTCTTGGTGGTGTGAGGTCCCGCCTCTCTGCTTGCTTCCCTTTCCTTTTATCTCTTGTAAGATAAAAGGTGGTGCAGGCCATACTCCATGGAAACTCCCTTTACATTGTATCAGGGATGTGACCTTAGTAAGGGTATTAACAATCCCACCCTAATCCTCTTTAACATAAAATTACAATCACAAAGTAGAGGACAATCATACAATACTGGGAATCGTGGCTTAATCAAGTTGGCACATATTTTGGGGGGACATAATTCATTCCATGACAAATGGTAACAGCTGCTTTTAATATGGAAAATTGAAAAATATTATTGCTTTAACATCTTTTTCAAATGACTAAATAGATAAGGTTGCTTTTTAGACTTGAACCCTCTAAAGACTCCTTACACACTATCATCTATGGCTGTAATCTCTACTCAACAGTTCTAGGACCCAGAAATCTTTGAGAATTCTATGGGTACTAGATCAATATGAATCTACATTATTTTGAATCTATGCTGTTTTGCTGTTGCAAGCTGCTGTCGAGTCAGCCCCTACTCATGGCTGGGTACCTCATGCACAATGCAACGGAATGCTGCCCAGCGCGTTATCCCCAGGCTTGGTTGCACATTGGACCACGGTGATCCAGAGGGATTTCATTGGCTGATTTTTGGAAGTAGATCACCAGGCTTTTCTTTCTAATTTTAGGTTAAACCACATGAAATACTCAATATTTTACTGTTTTTAAAACAATAAAACAAAAACCAAAAATGGCAGTTTTGTATGGTTCAAACTAACGCAACTACTGATACCGCTAAAAGCACAAAAAAAAAAAAAAAATTTACTTTGTAATGTGAATGGCATGTAAAATTTAAAAAATGTTGGGGTGGGGGGTATTTCCTGGATGGGGAAAAAAAAATGCTTAATGTACAAAATTCATGGAATTTGCTTTTTAGGTTAAGGATAAAATGGAGAAATAAATCTGCCTGGCTCTTTTGTTCAGGGGAGTTTTAGAAGGTTTACATTTGTGTTTGATGTTGTGAATTTTCAATCTCAGGCAGTTGGGGAAGGGGCATTAAAATCTGTATTTATTGTTGGCTATTAAGGAAAAGAGCAAATCTTGGACTATTCTAAGAGAACAACATTAAGATTGCCAACTAATGAGCTGAAACCTGTTCTGACTGTGATGTATTACTGAGCAAAAGATCAGAGGAAATTAGTATAGGAGAGAGAAAGTGTGTGCCTGATTTTTTTTTTTTGCTATGTATGTGGGAGAGAGAGGATAGGGAGTGTGTGGGCGAAGTGTGAGAGGACACGTGGGAGAAGACGTGTTTCAAGTGTTCAAAGGAAACAAAAATGAAGACAGGAAAGTACTCTGGGATATGGGTTTCCAAAACCAGCTATTCAGACAAGTTCTTCTGTTGTCATCAGCACCCTTTACTAGTAGCTTTTAACTTGCATCTGTGCTGTCTGCTGGGCTGGGAATATTGTTTCTTCTGATGGTCACATGTCATACCGCCACTCTTGCTTTGGGAAACCCAATTCAAATACAGGGCATTGCCTAGAAAAAAGGAATACTTCCTCTATTCTCAACACTAAAGAAAAAAAAATGTGCTTCTAAATTTCTTCCAGCTTCCTCCTCCCACCCAAGTGTTTTGTAAATGGTTTATATCTGTATTAAGCAGTAATGCATGGACTAAGAGATGTATTGTACATCTGACATGGGCTCAAGATCATCTATGCTACAAACATTTATTGAATGCCTGCAATGTTCCAGGACTGTGCCAGATACTGGGATAAATAGAAATAAGCCTTGGGTTTGCTTTCAAGGAGATGACAGCCTTATGTAGTCACCTTTGAAGTATAAAATGAGAAATGCTATGAAAGACTCTGCTATGTATTTGAAAATTCTTTCCTTGTAGGCACTATTGGGAGTCCTATAATTCCATCATTTGAGATTCATTACTTCGGTCTTATGCTTGGTATCCTATTAAAATTCTGATATGAGTAGTTAGGGTAATACTTTGCCTTTTCTTGACATTTGGTCTCAGTGTGAACTGTTTCATCCGATTCCTATCAAGAAACAGGTTTTCATCAAGGGAGGACAGAAGGAGCATGAAAACAGTAGACCGTCATGGCACCAGGAAGGGTGATGAGGGAGAGTTCAAGCACCAGATGTGTGGGAGATGTATCAGAGGTCAGCTTTCACCTGGCAGGAGCCACTAAACGTCACTGGGCTGAAGAGATGGGGGATGACCACCACAAGATCAGTCTTTGTGGTTTTATAGCTGAGGCTGGCTCGTGGAGCTGTGGCCGCTGGGACTGCCTGTGACATGGCAAAGGAAGGCAGAACCACCAGCTCTGTGTCAGGCACAATGCTGGGTGTTCCAGACACTGTGAGCCATTTAAGTCCCCCAGCAATCCTTTGAGACAGGAGTCATGAGCTCCATTTTCCAGATGAGAAGACTCCATTCAGAGGGGCCAAGTAACTTGTCCAAAGGTCTCACAGCTAAGTGGCAGTGAAGCAGTATTCAGATCCCTCTGTGGTTCTACAGCCTCTATTTCCCTTCCTTTTTACCCTTTGGGAAATAATGGGATTTTGTTAACCTTAAAAGTTACAAGCTATTCCAAGGGAAATAATCCTGAATAAATGTCCATTTGAGGAACAGCCTTATGTCACACCACATGAAGACAACTTAAAAATGAGAATAAAAATTTTCTCAATATTTTCAAGGATAAAAATCAAGACTCTTGATAGGATCCTTTGAGATTCAGTAAAAAAAAATTCCATCCTTTGCAGGAATACCTTCTCCCAAGTCCTCTGCTTCCCTGTGGATGGTTAGCTGGCCTCTGCTTGAGTAACTACAATGGTGTGAGCTGAAACCCTACTGTTTTCATTATTCTACCCATAGTGCTTACTTAGCACAGTGACTGGCCGCGTAAGTGCTCAATAACATGAGAAAATCAAGATTACACAGATGTTAAGGGGTAGAAGTAGGATCTGAAACCCTGCTTGTCTGAGTCACAAAACTCTTGCTTTTCGCTTGTGTCTCTTTTGGTTCTGATAACATTTTCTGGGGCAAAACAAATGGGTCTATACTCATTTCCACAGAAACACCTTTCAAATGCTTTAACGTCACCACCACCAACAATAAAAGTAACACCTAGCATTTATCAACTCCTTCCACACGCCACTGTACTCGCATTATCTTGATTGTTTCTCACAATAGCTCCATTAAACAGACATGGTCATCATTTTACAGATATGGAAACGGAGACCCAGAGAAGTTAAGTAAATTGGCCAAGTTCACAATTACAAGTGGCGGAGGTAGGAATCAGACCCACTCTTTCTGACTTCACAGTCCGCACACTTAAACTTCAGTGTGTCTGTCTCTATCTCCTTCTATCTCTTACTCTTCGGGATAGTCCAATTTCCCTTTGAGCCTCCAAGACATCATTTCTAGGTTCCTTAATCCTAGTCTGTCTCTTCTCGATTCCTCTAGAAAAATGCAGCAACTGGAATGGAACATATAACAACAGGTAGAGCCTGACCACTATGGAGTCCAGAGGATGCCTTCTTCCCGTGAACCAGCACTGTATTTCTGTAAATAGCTTCAAGGTAGACATTTTGGCAGCTTTAGCAGATGGATCTTCATCAAACAATCACCTAAAAACCACAAAGTCTTCTTCTAAGGAGCTGTTGCCATATCCCTCCATTCTTACCTGGTGCAATTAATTTGGGGACCTGTATTCTCCCAAACTGTCTGTGCCTTAGCAGGAATTTTCTATGCCACTTAAGTGGGAATAGTTAATCAGGGTTTGTGCCAGTAGTTTGCTTTCTTCTGGCTGCTTACTAGCTTAACGTCTCTGAACCTCAGCTTTTTTTCATTGGAAAATGGAAAGGAATATGTCCCCTGCCTGTATTGCGGGAGGTTGAAATAACGAATGCAACGTAAGGTGATGTTATTATCGGTTATTATCTGCGTCGGTAATCCAGGTTTCAAAACCACATTAGAAAGGTAATTATAACTACTAAACCTGTAATCACAGAAACTACAGCCTGCAGGTCATATAACTATCTCAGATATAAGATCATCTACCAGATTTTTATCAGAAGAAAACATTTTACAATTTCCCCCGCCACCTTAAAAGATATTCAAAGCTTGCCTTCATTGCCCCCTAGTGGTTATTAGAAGACATAGCTACATATTTTACATTTTTATTTTGAGATGTTAGGCACAGTCCTATAAATATTCTTCAAACATTGTTAGGTAACACACATTCCTGTTAGTTAGTAACCCTTATAGAGACAGCCTGTAGGGACAGTCCCAAACACTGGGATCTACACAAAACAGATGCACAACACATATTTACTGAATGAATGAACATCTAATTGTTTAAAAAATGCTGGTTTCCCATTTCCTAAAATGATGAGTTAAACGAAAAGAAAATTTAGCAGTCTCACTCCTAGCACAAGTTCTCCCAATTGCAAAGAAAAACTAGTACAAAAAATAGACAAATGTCATTGTCCAAGATTAGACAAGTAGAGTCCATGTCTAACAATGTTATGCAAGTGTCCTTCGTGACAAGAACTGCTGCATGCGAGTGGTTTACTTTATTGTATCAAGCTAGGCACCTTGCAGATGCTCAGTAAATACTTGTTTATTGATTGATTTGGTTAAGATTGCCAGATGGACTCACAAATAAGATTTATCGGTTTCATGACAACTTGGAACTTAAAAAATTCAGACTGGATGCTTAATTGTCTAGAACTTTTATTCCCCCATTTATTTTCTCTTTAGACTTTGGAAATCCCCATAGGAACATAGTTATCTTTCTACCTATCTGTACATCACAGAATATTAAAAGAAGCAACATAAATTAATCTGTTCAGCTGAAACAGTTGTCACCGTGCCAATGCATTATTATCCATGCATTATTCCACTAGGTCCTCACTTAGAATCTACTGACTTTAAAAAATAACCTAATTTTACTTATTCACTTACTAAATACTTATATCTATTATGTGTCAGATGAACAAGATAGACATTGTCCTGGCTTACAATCTAGTGAGAAACACTGAATATTAAACATGTCATTACAAATCAGTGTGGTAACTGTTGTGATAGGGAAAATAATACGTATACAGGGATACATTAAGAGAGGCACCTAACCTGGAGGTGCCAGCGTGTGCGTATGCGTGGTGGTGGTGAGAAAAGGCATTTAGAGAGAATACTGAGTAATCTGGTGTCTGAAGGATGAAGAGAAGAGAGAGTTATTCAGGAGAAAGTGTGGGAGTGGGGAGAGTGTTTTGAGACTAGAACACAACGTGAAGTATAGTCAGATCATGGAGAGAGGAGGGAGTTTTAGAGATGAGGCTGGACAAGTTAAGAGAAAGTTATATAAAGGAATTTAGACTATATTCTGATGGTTAAATGATAAACAATGGACTCTTTAAAAAAGCACGAATGCATGCTTTCAATACTGATATCTGTTTTTGAAACTTTTATTATTTAAAGGGGGCAATCTTCAGTTATTCGTCATAAATTAATTGGTGAAAAGCCTGCAGTGCATCTTTTTTTGTCACCCACAGTTTTCTTGCGCACACACATTCCTTCCCTTCCGTCCCTTCACTTTACAGAGAAGTGAGGGGATCAGTCAGGAGTTTGCTAAGGTTGCGTCCAGTAATTAAGTAGCTCATCTGGAAATTATTTGCTTTTCCCATCATCGTCCAGTGCACCAATTCCTCAGCCAGGAATTCAGAGCCCTGCTAGTATCCTGTAACTGATGTCTTGTTGGCCGGGACTGTTCACAACCCTTGAGCACCCCCTGCTTTTCATCTCTGCATTGGACTTCATGCTCTTCCTTTATAGCCTGATGAAAAGGTGCTTTATCTTGACCTGGTGAGGGCATCTGGGAGGATCTTTCCATTACTAAGCAGAGCATGAATCCTTCCCAGATCATGTGATCAGGTGCTGCCTCTTCTACAGAACTCCTTTGCCTTTCTGTACTCTTCTTATGGCATAACTGTGTGGGCCTTCTCATTTCTTCTCCTAGACTGCAGGCACCTTGAGGACATGACACACAGCTTAGTCACCCCTACATCCATGTAGCAAGGTAACATGGCACTGAATGCCCTTATTAAGTTTGTTGTAGACAGTGACAGATAGACAAGTGAGTGAATAAATGAACAGAGTGGAATATCTTTTCCTACTAGGAGATTTAAATAATGTTAGTAAGAGGATGAAAATTATATTATCTAAATAGCTTGGGTCAGAATTTTTCTCAGGGAAGAAACTGTTTTAGTTTAGAAAATAAATGAGCAATCTGAAGTGAAAGGAGGATCTCTTACAAGCAGCCAAATAATTATGTTGTGATGTTTTCCTTGAGAATTGACCATGAATTTGAAGGTAGTAAGAAATTGGAGAAAAGAAGGCAGGAAAAACGGAAAGAGAGAGAAATCTCGGTAGCATGGGAGAGTGGCCCAAGCACTTTAAATACCAGAAATATCTGATACTCAATTTTAAGTTTGTTACATGTTTGATGTAAGCCCACTGCTATCTTTTCAAGTCTGGTACCATCTGCTACACAGAAAGGAATTGCTAGTGGACAGTAGGTTATGTTTTGTTAGTACAGGAAGAGTGTGCTTTTCTGTGATGTTCTCAACTCCTGGGACTAACTGATTTATGTACATGTATATCTGATGACGACAGTGATTCCCATCAACAAACGTAATACCTGCTAAACCTGGAAGCAAGTTAAAGAAACAAAAGGAAAATGTATTTTCCACCACCCAGAATTCAGTGTTAAATCTGGAAGAACAAAAACACGTGAAAAAATAGCTATAGTTTAGTACAGTTTATGTTGTACACAGAAGTGAGAGATACAAGCACTAAACGTTTTTGTAATTTGGATCTCAGCACCATTTCCAGCATGATCCATCAGGAAAGTTTTCCTCCAAGGTAGATTTTGAACATAAGAGAAATAACAAAGCAGTTAAACTATGTGGAAGATTAACTACTGGCCCCTCAACAACCCTTCTCTTTCTGTCCTTCAAGCAGGATAATCATAGATCAGTTTGATGATATGAAGGGATCAACATTTCTCGCTCTGAAATTCCTCAACAGTCCTGATTCCTGGTGCTTTGTTACCTTTAAAAATGGGACTTTCACGATAAAAAAAACCAAACAAGCAGCAAAGCCATAAATTCCACGTTCAGATTTTAATTCACCTTTTATTCCTTCAATTATATTTAAAAAATCTAGCATCATCATAACAACCAGTTTTAACCCTGCGATCAAATACAGTCGACAGTAAAAAAAAAAAAAAAAAAAAACCCAACAAGCCAAATGCCACCGGTACATGCAGCCCTATGCAAAATCTTTTGCTGCCATCTTGTGGATTCTCAAGAAATAACACCTGTTATTAAGTTATTTATTGCATCTTGACATACTAGGTTCATGCGCCAGAGTTTTTTGAAAATAACTGAAAAAAAAAGTGTAAGAAAAGAGCAGGTAGATACTTAGGTCTCCATTTAATCTTTATTCTTGGATGTGCTAGTTAACCTCTCTAAAGTTTAATTTCTTCATGAAAACTGGGTATTATAATGATGGTACAGGTAACCCCCAATTTACGACAAGACTTAGGACCGGGCTCCATTTTGACGAGTCAGTTCTAATGTAAGTTCTAATGTAAGTTCTAATGTAAGTCGAACACCTTTTTCCCCCCACTATTATTGCCTTTTATTATCAGTATCTTTATAAATCCAATCCTCATTTATCTTCGAGTGTTGGGAAACATTACATACAAACATCTGTGAGTGAACATCTCAGAATGATTACATCAGCAAACTATGCAATGCAGCACTGTATGTAGTACATATTTCTAATAATAAGATGTAAAAAAACAAAACATAAAACAGATGGTTGTAAGTGCGTTTCCTTATAACTTGAATACGTCGTAAGTCAGATACCACCTGCACTTGCCCTCCCGATCTCAAGGTTGCTCTGAGAGAAAAATGTAAAGTTGCTCTGTATATCAGAAAGCAATATTCAGATACAATGGGCATTTTCCTTGTTATCATGCAATACTAGTAGATCGACAATCACCTAAGTATTTTGTACGTTACAAGGTAACCATGGGCCAGGTTAAAGAGTCCAGACCAGGCTGAAGAGTCCAGACCTTGGATGTGCCTTCAGAGTGATTTGTTGTCTTTTAGGGGCTCTTGGGACTAAAGTGGACGTTTTCAATGAAAAGAATCCTTAGGGATCGTTTTGTCTGAGGTAGGACATAATGGGGCCTGGGGAATGAGGAGGGACGTATTTTCTTTTCACAGACTTACTGATGTGCAGGTAAGTCCTGACCTTCTACAAGCACAGCTAACGTGTGTCAAAAGAAAGGCTTCTTCGGATAAAAACTACACCCCTGGGATGCCATTCACTGATCCACATTTCAGAAATTCTCTTGTAAGCTTTTTGCCCTGGTTTTCTCTCTCCCAAATAACACTTAAACTGGAAAACTGAGGCAATATGTTGGATCTTAGATGGCATGGACTACTTAAAAAAAAAAATCACCTGAGCATTTCAGGGAAAAACTGGAAGAAAACCTTTAAAGGTTTTCCTTTTCCCTCGGGGGAGGATTCTATTTCTAACATCTCTGTGTGCCAAGCCCTGGGTCAGGCCCTGGGGACCCCTGTCTTCAAGGAACTCACACTCTTCTGAGGAAAGTATTCATGACAACAAACAGGCTAAAAGAAGAGCCCAGGGCATCACTGAAGAACTGTGGAGACACCAGGGTTGGGGCGGAGGGGAAGGTTGTTTCTCTGTGCCTCCAAATCCTGTTTGCCCTTCCAGGCTCTCCAAGCCAGCTTCCTCCACGTTCAACCAACTTCTGCTCCTCTGAGCTCTTGAAGCTCTTAACTGTAGCTCACCAGGTGGTCATCTCAGATGACTTTCCTGGTTAGTTTCTGCCAAACCAGTTTCCAGCCTTCCTTTTATCCCTGCAATTTGATCTTAATAATTAAAATGCTATCTACAAATAATAATTAGGCTATGGCTTGAAATACAATCCCCATCCCTTCCTCCATTCCATATGTTTCTTTAATTAAAAACATTTACTAACCATCAGGAATATGTGAGGAATCTTGGTTTTAGCAATTCTCAGCTTCTAAGTTTTTCTCTACGTATTCAGTTTTTACACATTATACATGGCATAAACCTCCCTGATGGAAATTTCCTGGAGACAATATGAGATAGGATTTTCTACAGGATAAACAGCTTTATTTCCTGGAGCTGTTGTAGCATCTACCTAGTTTTCCTCCCTTCTCTTACCCAAGGGTCTCTTTTTCTCCTGTACTCTGTCCGAGTTCCTTATGCCTTCTACTAGGGCCTCATTTAAGAATTTGCTCTCATTCCTCCTGCTCTGATCTCCCATTAGACTGGAGGCCCTGGGCACCAGGGATTCTGTAATTTAACCCCATATTTCTAAAACTCAGCATGCCATAATCTTAATATGGGTCTCAGATAGGTCCTATTCCCATACTTCATTTGCCACTCCCTTCTTTCCATAACCACACGCGAGTCAGGTGGGTTCCCCTGACCTACACACTGGCTGGGAAGTCCCTACTTCGTGATCCATGATTTCTGCTTCTTCAAGTTGTGGAGTTGCTCAGAATCTGGGCAGGAGGTAGAAAGCAGAGCAGGGGCCAAAGTACCCCTTTATGCTGGGAATTTGTGGTGGTAGAGAGAGAGAAGCACCTCCTGCATGGGGCAGAGTGTTGCTGTTGGGGTGCTCATGGTCTTTTCTTTCATGCAGTGTCAGTCGCTGAGTATGGTCATTGCATGTGGTGAAGTGAATGGTGGTGGTGGGAGTGGTGACAATGATGATGAACGAAGAAATGATACTTGGTGTGATGATTAATTTTATGTGACAATTTTATGGTGCCTAGTTCTTTGGTCAAACTCTAGCATAGATGTTGCTGTAAAGGTACTTTGCAGATGTGATTAACTTTTACAATCAGTTGACTTTAAGCAAAGGAGATTACTTTCACTGAAATAATGTGGGTGGGCCTCAATAAATCAGTTGAAGGTCTAAGAGCAAAAATGAAGGTTTCCTGGAAAAGAAGGGATTCTGCCTCAAGACTAACATAAAAATCCTGCCTTAGTTCCCAGCCTGCAGGCAAGCCCTATGGATTTCACACTCAACATCAAATTTTGTCTCTATTTCCAGCCTGCCCTATACATTTTGGACTTGCTAGCCCCTATAATCACGAGTCAATTTCTTAAATCTCTTCATATACAGAGAGATTTATATATATATATATATCCAATTGTTGTTTCTGTCAGGTGCTGTCAAGTTGGTTCAGACTTATAGCAACCTTATGTACAACAGAACAAAACGCTGCCCAGTCCTGCGCCATCCTCACAATCATCATCGTTGAGCCCACTGTTGCAGTCACTGTGTCAATCCATCTCATCGAGGGTCTTCCTCTTTTTCACTGACCCTCTACTTTACCGAGCATGATGTCCTTCTCCAGGGACTGGTCCCTCCTGGTAACATGTCCAAAGTATGTGAGGTGAAGTCTCGCCATCCTCCCTTCTAAGGAACATTCTGGCTGTTCTTCCAAGACAGATTTGTTCGTTCTTCTGGCAGTCCATGGTATATTCAATATTCTTCACCAACACCATAATTGTGTCAATATCAATATCTCTATCTATCCATCCATCATATATATATGTATGCATATATGTATGAATATATATATATATATGATGATATATATATATGATGAGATATATATATCTCCCTTTGGTTCTGTTTCTCTGCAGAACCCTGACTTAGAACATTTGGCATCAAGAAAATTATTATTATTGATTTTGGATAACAAAAAATAGCATGACAGTACCACAAGAGTAAAACCAACAAAAATGTTATTTCTTTCTATCATATCTATCATGCATTATGTTCCTGTCTTATCTGTCTACTAGGCATGAAAATGGGATCTATGTCTGATTAACTTCTCTATCCCTCATAACACCTAGCATAGTACTTGATAGTCGTTCTTTCATTTTTGAGTACCTATTAAGTGCTAGGTACTCTTTAAGGCTCTGGGAATACAGCAGTACATAAAACATTAACAGGATATATTCAATAAATCAAATGATTAAAAAATAAGAATTGAAGTCATGCATATAAAGTGTTGTCCACTTCTTCCACTTAATATATGAACTGATAAAATCAAAAAACCAAACTCACTGCCGTTGAGTTGATTCTAACTCATAGCAACCCCATAGGGTTTCTGAGGCTGTAAATCTCTACAGAAGCAGACTGCAACATCTTTCTCTCACAGAGCTGCTGGTGGTTTCGAACCGCCAACCTTTCGATTACCAGTCAATTGCTTTAACAACCACACCACCATGGCTCCTTGAATTGATAAATAAATCACCAATATTTCCCTCTCTACTGGATCATTTCCATCAGCATATAAACATTGTTATAAAAACAAATAAACTCCACCCTCTAGTTATCATCCTATTTCATCCCCCTCTATAGAAGAGCTCAAAGATACCTGTACTCACTATCCTCAATTCTTCTCATTTTCTCACAAATCTCATAAACGCTGCTCTTCCAGGGTAACAAAGCTCCATGTTGTTAAATCCAATAGTTAAATTTTCAGTTCCCATCTTACTTGACTAACTGACAGCATTTGCAGCAGTTGATCACAACCTCCTCTGGGAATACTTGCTTTCCTTATCTCTCAGAATACTATACTTTCTTGATTTCCTCCTGTTTACTGGCTACTCCCCCTTGTTCTTCTTTGTTGGTTTCTCTTCTTCCTGAGCGATTGACCTAGGAGAGCTTCAAGGCTCAATGTCTCTTTACTTCTGTTAGCTGCTTCACCTACAGGAGCATCTTCAGCTCAAGTAATAGCATCTCTATCATTTTGATTTTTTATGTGAAAAACTTTGAGATTTTTCTTCACTTCTTTCTTTTCCTAACACACCACATCCAATCTTTTAGAAAATCTGTTCACTCTACTTTCTAAACATATACAGAATACAATCACTTCTTACTTTCTCCACTGCTACCATTCTTGTTCAATCCTCCTTTTTCTTTTATGCGTATTATTCCAGTAGACTCCTAGCTGATCTCCTTCTAGCTTTTCTCTTAGTAGTCTATTGTCAGCACAGCAGCCAGAGTGATCCTCTTAAAATGTAAATCAAATTATATCACTCCTCCACATATAATCCTCCAATGGCTCTTCCTTTCTTGCAGAGTAAAAGCAAAGTTCTTACAATGGTCTATGAGGCTGTACTCGCTATGACCCAAACACACACTATTGTTGCTGTTGTCTGCTGTTGATTAGATTCTGACTCACAGTGACCCTGTATGACAGAGTAGAACTGCCAAATAGGGTTTCTTAGGCTGTAATCTTTACGGGAGCAGATCAGCAGGTCTTTTCTCCCTTGGAGTGGCTGATGGGTTTGAACAGCCGACCTTTCAGTTAGCAGCTGCGCACTTAACCACTGTGCTATAAGGGCTTCTCAAACACATACTAAAAGAGCTGATATCCAGCGTCTGCGTCTTTGCCCATGTAGTTCCTTCCAGCTGGAAAGCTTTCCTTCTTTAATTCAGAGTGGTAAATGGTCTTGAGAAGCCACCATATTTTAGGCACTGTGGGAGGCATGGGGACGTAGGCCCTGCCCTGGAAAAGCCCCTAGGGTTTGTCTAGAAGATACAAACATGCAAACAGATAATTCACTTTCGTTGCTCTAGAGACTTCAGGAGAGGAAGAACCAAGGTACAGCAGGGCAACAATGAAGGCACCTTTAGGATCTATGTCTCTTTGTGGCAAAGGAAGGCGAGAGAGAAAATGCTTTGTGAAGAGGTGCCTGCCAGGAAATTCTGTCCCTTCACGGGGCTTAACTCCAGAGCCATTTGCTAGAGTCCTCTATGAGCTCCCTTTTTGTAGAACTGATTCTATATTTCTTTTAGAGTGGATCACATGAGTGAGCACATAACTGCTCTCTAAAGCTGAGAGGTGAGGATATATACATGTGTGCATGCGTGTGTTTGTGCATGTGTGCACGCATATGTACACAAGAGTGTGAGCATATGTACGTGTGTGTGAATACATGTGTGAATGTGTGTGTTCTGTACAATGCTACACCTGTACAGGGCCACTTCACAGGTGCATCTTAGTTGGTAGAAAGGCAAACAGAATTCTCTCCCATCTGCCTTTAGTCTTTTAACACACCAAGTTATGATGAGGAGAACCCATCTGGGTAGGGGTGGTCAGGGTAGGGAGACATCGTGTGGGCACAACAGCAAATAGCATAGTCAAGGCGGGCTTCCTAGTAATTGCAAACAGACAGTTGCTCTCTTCACATGACCAATTCCTATTCGCCTTCAAAATGAAACCTACTGCCAATTCCCCTGGTAATCTTTCCTAGTTTCCACATTACACAAACTTCAAGAGACTAATTCTATAAGCACTCTATGGTCAACCCTGAGAGAAATGACATCAAATTTAGTGTGAGATGGGAGAAGGGATACGAGATATTTGTGTGCTTCCTAGGTGATAGGCACTTGACATAATCTGATTACTATTATCTTACAGATTAAAATTACGAGACTCAAAACATTTAAATAACTTGATCAAGACCACAAGGTGAAAATGAAGCTGAAGCTAGTACTGGACCCTATGCCTGCCTGATTTCAAAGTCACTATTTTTTTTTTTTTTAACCTTTCACAGCAAATTCATGGATTTTATCAACACTGATCATGCTATTCCCCTGTTTAAAACCTATCCATAAATTCTTGCTGCCCTTTCTTATAAATTCCCCTTTTTAAGGCCTTATGAGGTATATGAGGCCCCTCCTTTGTCACCTGTAATTTCCTTACATTTCCTCTCTCTCTCTATACCCTAGCCACTCTAGAGCCCTTGGTCTCTTATATATGGTGAGCTCTCCCTGCTTTCTGGGCCAGTGGACATGCTCACTCCCATGCTTTACTTTGTCTTCCTTGCTTGGCCCCCCAGTTATACTTTCTATATTCTTCAAGCATGAGCTAAGACATCACTTATTCAGAGACATCTTTGTGACCCTGTTGTCTAGGTCATGTCCCTCTGTTATGGGCTCCCAGCAAATAACAAGCTCTATGAGGTTAAGGGCTGTGCCTATTTTATTCACTGCTGTATCTCTAACACCAAGCATGGTGTCTTGTCCAGAGTAGGAACAGAGTCTATATTTACTAAAGGAATAAGGAATACCACATTATCTATATATTATTTTCTTTCCCAACCAGGGTAAGAACAATAGAACTAGAGGCCATGCTCCATTCTGATTTACTCCTCACCTCTCTAAATGACCAAAATGTGAATTTACCTCAAAAGAACTGATGATTAATTTGTTTGAAGGCTTCTGTAGTTGTTTGAAATTGCTATGCTATCTGTGACTATTCAGACAATGAACCATTAGTTTGTAAATCCCTTTACCTCAGAACGAAATTTTTAATTGGGACCATTTTCTACAGACATTTGAAAGAGTGGCGATCTCACCCTTGCCTGCTCTCTTGTTGAAATGGTTGAGTGAGCAGTGTTAAAAGAAGCACTCCCGGCTTGGTGGGCCAAATACAGGCCTAGGCCCCTTCCACTGGAGGTGACTGCTCATAACTAATTTCTATCGTTCATGAAGCAATTATGATGCTCAAGATCCTAAATGTAAAAAGATTCTCATAGAGAGCACAGTGAGCCAAATGGTCTCTAACAGACATTTATCAATTAGCTGCTCAGTGTCCAGATATCCTTATTTTAGGGCAATCTAAGATAGGAAGGAGCTGGAGGGGGGCACACACTCCTCTCCCCACTGCTTGGCAGCTAGAACATGGGCAGGTCAAGCAGATGTTCCTGCTGGGAAATTAGAATCTCCACACCAAAGTGTGAGGCGCAGACAGAGATAAGAGATTTGTTTCACAGCACCTCCAGCCACGTGGCAGTCAGTGCCGGGTGGTGACAGCTGCAGGAAAAGCATCCTTAACAGATGATCCTTCAGCAGATTTCCTCCCTAGCTGTCTAGTCTGGTTCCCAGCCTTCCTGATAATCCTAAGAGCTGTTCTTTCTTCAATAAAAGCCTTTTCCATTTAAGCCACCCAGAGGTAATATCTGTTGTCTGAAGCCAAGAGCCCTGACTGGCAAATACACTCTAAGCTCCCATTCCTACAGTAGTAAGGACAAGGGGTAAGGAAGCTAATTGTGATAGGAGGAGGCCTATGCCTGGAATTTGTCTCCAAGTTAGAAAATCACTGAGCTCTTTCATTTCCTCTTGTGTCAAATGGCATCCTGAAGGGATGCTATGAGGAGCAAATAGGTAATATTTATAGGAAAGGACTTTGTACATATAAATATATATAAGGGGTTATTGAATATACCATGGACTGCCAAAAGAACGAACAAATCTACCATGGAAGAAGTACAGCTAGAATGCTCCTTAGAAGTGAGGATGGCGAGACTTTGTCTCACTTACTTTGGATATGTTATCAAGAGGGATCAGTCCCTGGAGAAGGACGTCATGCTTAGTAAAGTAGAGGGTCAACGAAGACGTCAAAGACCCTCAGTGAGATGGATTGACACAGTGGCTGCAACAATGAGCTCAAGCATAACGATGATTGTGAGGATGGCACAGGACCAGGCAGTATTTCGTTCCATTGTACATAGGGTCGCTATGAGTCAGAACTGACTCGACGGCATCTAACAACAACAAGCGGTTATTGGAGATCAGCCAGCAGAAGAGGTTATTCAGAGGCAAAAATCACTCCATTTCAGTTGAGCATCCTATCTCACTCTTACCTTCCTGCTTGCGATCTCTCTGCAAGGTTTTAATGCTTACATGGAGAAGGAGCCAGATCAGGCATTGATCCATCATATGCAGCTCATACCAGAACTCTTAACCACCTGAACATCTTTTTGGAAGCAGAGTATATATTATAATAGACTTGTAAATATCATATATTTAGCATTTAATCTGTAACAGAATATCTATTTAACATTTTTCTGATATATGGAATTCCTATTAGTCAATTAGGAAAGGGTTTGGTCTGTCTGAACTGAAAAACATGTTCCTTTGGCCAGAAAGCTAAAAGCTTTAATATATTCTGAATTTGTAGGGCAGAGGGGCCCTTTGGGCCAGAGGACCAGATAAATATAACTGAAAAGGGTCCTCCAGGATTTCTAGCTGTATTCAGAGAACTGAGCAAGGATGAGTTGTTTGTTCATTCGTTCATTTGTTGTTTGTTTGTACAATTATTCATTCATTCATTAAATGTTCTCTGTTCATCAACAGATATAAAGAAATCAGTAAGTGCTTACCCTCAAGGGAAGCTTCAGAGGATCTATACATTTTTCCTAAGTCACTTAAGCCTTAGGGTCTACGTGTATAATGGCTTCCTGTGGTAGCTCATGTGTCTCTTTGAAGTGCTCTGTTATTTCAGGCATTTACATTTTTCTCACTAACTAGGCTTTGAGGGCTGACAGCCTCAGACATAAACAAATTGCCAAACTCCGTATCTTTCTGAAGGCTGGCTTTATAGAAAGAGCATAGCTTTGAAATCAGAAGCAGTAGCAGTTCAAATATCACTGACATTGCTCATTATCTGTGTGATCTTGGGCAAATTACTTAAGTTCTTTGAGCTTCCAAACCAAGAAGGCCGTTGTGAGGATTCAGTGAAATCATAGGGCAGTACCCAGCACAATTCTTGGTATTAAGCAGATACTACATAAATGTTAGGTATTTTATCCCTAATTCTCTCCACTGTTTCTGCTTCCTCGGGTCCTCTTTGTTGGGCAGACACTTGTGCAGGAAGCCTTCCCACATTCTCAGGCTAAAGATATTGTTATGTTCTTACCTGCTGTCTAGTCAGTTCATCTTAGTTTAGATGCTCTGCTGAAACCTGTCCAGCATCATAGCAACACACAAGCCTTCACTGACAAATGGGAGGTAGCCGTGGATGAGGTGCACAGGCTGGGAATCAAACTGGGTCTTCCTCACAAAAGGTGAGAATTCTATCACTGAACCCCCACTTCCCCAGGCTAAGCATCCAAAACAAAACAAAACAAAACAAAAACAAACCCATTGCTATCAAGTTGATTTTGACTCATAGAAACCCTACAGGACAGAGTAGAACTGCCCCACAGGGTTTCCAAGGAGTGGCTGGTGGATTTGCATTGCTGGTCTCTTGGTTGGCACCCAAGCTCTTAACCAGTGCACCGTCAGGGCTCGAGGCAAAGACAGCTCCTCCTTTATGCCCACATATTCCTGGAATTTACCATTAGCACTTTCCAAATTATACTGGAAATACTTATTTATGTGCCTATCTCCCATCATGAGGCTGTCTGGTCGCTGATGACACAAACTGTTTTTAATATCGCATGCCTCGTACCTAGAAGTTTCTAGAACTGGTCTAGGAGCTTCTCAGTGTTCAAAGGTTGCACGCCCCTGGCTCTTCTTACTTGGTGGTAATGAGGTCCCCCTATCTTTCTGATCACTTCTCTCTTTTATATTTCAAAAGAGATGTTTGACTCAAGATACAACCTAATCTTATAGATTGAGTCCTGTCTCACTAACATAACTGCCTCTAATTGTGCCCCCTTAACATCAGAGAGGTGATCACATCAGAGGACACAACACATAGGAAACATATAGGAAAATCACATCAGATGACAAAATGGTGGACAATCACACAATACTGGGAATCACGGCCTAGTCAAGTTGACACACATTTCTGGAGGACGCAATTCAGTCCATAACATCAACATAATATTTAGTTTGATCTCTACAAATTGTGATATGTAATGTGCTAATGACACATCGAATAAGTGAGACTTAAGGAATGTAATTGGACAGGAGTAATGTTAATCTAAGGAGCCCTGGTGGCACAAATGGTTAAGTGCTCAACTGCTAACCGAAAAGTTGGTGGTTACAACCCACCTAGCTACTCTGTGAGAGAAAGATCTGGTGACCTGCATCTATAAAGATTACAGTCAAGAAAACCCAATGAGACCGTTTTACTCTGTCACATGGAGTCTCTATGAGACAAAATTGACTCAACAGCACCTAACAAAACAACAATGTTAATCTTGATTTCCTATTGGGCCTGTAAAGTTCATTCATTTAATATTTATTGTACAGTCAGGTTCTGTGCTTCACAATGGGGACACTTCTTAAGTAAAACCTTGGGCAATCCTTGAGTTCACTGGTTCCTTTTAGGTAATAAAAGGCCCTGTGTTGACTGTAGGTTTCTCTTTAGAGGAAATTCAATACATGTGAAGGCCCTGTGGTGGGAGAAAGCTCAGCACACTAGAAGCAGGGCTGCTTGATCAGTCTGTATTCATCAACACAGAGATTCCATTTGTTACAATATTGAAACACTTTCATGTGGTTCATGTGGTTTGTGGATTAATAATAGCTGTCTTGAGCCCCCTGCGTGGCCCACAACCCTGGCTGTCCCCACAATCCTGCAGGTGAGGCACTTTGGTCCATTCATTGCATGCGCTGGGGCCAGGGTTGTGTCAAGTTGTTAAATATTTTGAATAGTATCCCTGACTGGAGGTAAAGAAAAGGCCAGGGTGACTGGAGTCTAAATGAGAATAGAGAGAGTGATATGAGATGAGGCCCTCAGCCAGGCAGGCAGGGGCCAGACCCTGCAAAACCTTGTAGGCCATGTTAAGAATTAAGAAAGTCACTGAAATGTTTAAGGAAATGGGAGAAATGACATGATCACACATTCTTTTTGAAAGGCTCACTCTTTCCAAATGCCAGAAATTTGTATGGGGGCGGTGGGGTGGGGGTGGTAGGCACTGAGCAATCAGCAGGGACCCAGGAATCATAGAAAATAGCCAGCCATTGCTGAATCCCTACCATCTAGGATAGCAGGGCTCTGAGGCCTCAGCTGAGGAGGCGTCCATTCTCTGCAGCCTCTGCACTGGGCACACCTATTTTTATCTGAGGTGCTACCTGGATCAGGTGAGCTGCAGGCTCTGAGTTGAGCGGGAAGACAAATCCCATAAGATGGGGAGAAGTCTGAATGGCTGTCAGAATTGGGGGAGGCAAAACTGGGGCTTAAAACTTGAGACCAAAGAACCAGTGGGTGTAGAGAGAGTGGGGTTCAGCAGAGAGAGCAAACCCTGAAACAAGCACAGTGCCCTGGGCAGGCAGCCTCCACATGGTTTCTGGACCAGAAACATGAATTTAACTGGTCAGGGTTAGGGTAAGAGTCTTCACATTTTCAAAGAAATCATCACCTCTACTTGATTAGAGTTCACTTTGAGGTTGTATAAGGGGGTGCCCTGGCTGATAGCGGACACTGAGTTTTTGAAATCTTGATTAAAAAAAAAATTAGAGACTCACAAAATTGCATGTTATTTTCTGTCTCTAGAGCTAAAAATGTTCAGTATTTCGTCCAGCAAATACTGGTTCTTTGAGCAAAATTATGATGGGCCCTTTGGTTACAAAGATGTATACAAAGGATGGGTCTATCCATTTTCTTGGGGGTAATTGTGAAATCACACTTAACCTAAAGGCAGATGTTGAGTCATTTGATTTTAGAGCCAATATTGGTCTCTGAGACTTTTAGTTTTGGTGGGGAGGGTACAGGAAGGAGTGCTGAGCTAGAACAGAAGAAACGTTGTGGACAGGGAAGACTAGAGTTGGGACTGATGTTTGTTCCTGAGGAACGGGTGGGAGTTTCGCTGCAATGTGGGTGACTCCATGTGTTGAAGCTCACAGGAGAGAAGCTGAAGATGTTGCATAGGTGAGAGACTCTGTAAGACTTCTGATTTAAGCAGTTGTGCTTTGGGGACAAAGTGACAAAGTGGCACAGAGCTGGGGAGATGGCCTTTCTGCTCTCCTCTGCACAGGCCTTGGAAACACTCTGGTAGCTTGGGGAGTGCTTGTTTCTGGAGCACGGAAAGGAGACCCTAAGTGCGAATCCTCAAGCACCATGACTCCTCATGGGGTTGGGGGCCAGGGATGGAGAGGGAGGACAGGGAAGATATAGCATGGTAACTAGAAGAAACAAAGTTTGTAAGTTTTTATGAGGACCACTTTAGGGACTCCAAGAAATAATTTAGAACCTTTTTTGGGGGGTTGGGAATTTAAGGGGTTAGATTTCAGCCATAATACCATATGAATTTAGAGTTGTTATTTGACGTCTAACAGTACAAGGATAAACTTGTCAGTACCCTCTCTGAATAACCTGAGGATGAGGGCTTGGCAAATAAGGTCCTCCCTCACGACACGGCTCTAAACATGAAGATGGAAAAGCAACCTGAGTCTGAGGTGAGCTGTGACTCATTTTTACTCTTTCTAAATCCACAATGCAATTTAAATTTAAAAAAATGTACAACTATTTATTGTACCTTCACCTCAACAGCTGCAGCATTTCACCTCTGGCAATACACTTTCCCAATCATGTGTCTTGGAACACAGTTAGTTAAGAAGTCCATCAAAGTGAGTGATGGAGTTAATAAGGTCAACTGGGGTGACGTTTTTTAGATTCCTGGGAAATGAGCAAACTAAAATTGCTTAGAGAGACCAGAAAGAATCTCTTTCTAGGGGTACTGCTTCTATGTCCTCTGCTCTACATTTTTACATAACAGAGCATTGAAACAAATAATAACAGAAGCATTTCTATTTTTCCCTCTTCAGGAAGAATGCCTGAGGAGGTCAGTGCACTAGTTAATGCGATTGCATGCCAAATGTCCTAAATTCCTCTCCACAAATACCTCAAGAAGATGATTCAGTTATTGGATAAGACTCTACAACAAATCTCTGAGAAGTAAAATACATAAAGGATAAATTAGAGATGAAAGATCACAAATAATACATGCATGGAATTTAGCCTAAGGTGATGATTTCTTTCTCTTTCAGCATTTTAACTACTTTAGTTCTGGAGCTGGGGGGCTGGCAGGGGATAAATTCTTACAACGGAGCTTTGGTGCTTTCCACTGAAAGGTTGCAATGCAATGTGCTTGAACAATACATGAACAGTAGGTGGCGCCCCAATCTTAAAAGACAGCAAAAGACCAGGTCCCCTTTCCTTATAGGCAAGAATGACCACCTTGTAGGAAAAGTCAAGGATGGGAACTATAAAAATATCTGTTCAAGGGTTTCCCACTATTGGTGTCCTTGGAGATGTTCCTTGGTGTAATGGTTTGATGGTCAGATGTGTTTGGGGAAAAATTATATACCTTCTCTGCTTCTTGGAGATTTCCAATGCTCACTGGTAAAGAGATGTTTTTGAGTTCTTCAGTGAAGAAACCTGGTACCAGGGTACCCTTTCTTTGAGCAGCAACCTATTAAAATCCTACTGTATCATTGTTCTGTGAACACATTTTGGGAAATGCTGATCAAATTCAACCCCTGTTCGAAAGAAGGAACAGCTCCAACTATCTAAAAGAAGCATTCCTTATAAATAGCTACCTGAAACTTTTTTTAAAACAAAATTGACACATTCTTAAGGCAGTGTGTTTACTACTAATAATAGCTAACATTGGTTTAGAACTTATGACATGCTCTGTTCTGTGTCACTGCCTTCTCTCTTTCCTTGCTATGCCATATAGATATATATACATGATATAGATATATGATATATGGATATACCACTTGTAGGCTGTGAATATTTTTAGGACAGGATATTTCTTCTTTGAAATATCAAGCCCTAGTACAGTATCTGGTACATAGTAAACCATTAATAAGTAAACTATCTAGGAAGACTCTGGAAGACAGGCCTGGACATTCTGCCCCAGATTAGAAAGACCACTGTCTATTACATAAGTCTCTTCTCTATGAAGACCAACTGAGCTTCCCTCCCTGGGGATTCTATCTTTCTTCTCTGAACTTACTACATTACTATTAGTGTGACTTATATGCAAATTAATCTTACGTGATCTTGTGGTATATTTTGAATTTTTATTTAGCTATTGATTACTATCTAGCGTTTTTTGTTTTTGTTTTTTCCCAAAAACATATAGCTTGCCCCTGTGTGCCTAGTGTAAGCTGTAGATGTAGAATATTACGTTCTCCATATTCCATTGATAGTAACTCTATCCTGCCATTTTTCCTTTCCATATTGTAATGTTTGAGCTTCTCAAGACTGCTTTTTTTTCTCTCAGTGTTAACCAATTAAATTCTAGTACTTAGCCTTAAAACTAACCACTTTCTAGCCACAACTTAAATAAATTTCAGCAAGCTAAGAAAGAGAAATGTTCTCTTTTCTCTTTCAGTTGCAAAAAAGCAGATAATATTTTCAGCATTGACTTGTCCTTGCTAATGTTATACCTAAAAACGAGTCTTATATGATACTTGAACTTCAGAGATTGTTGCTATGTTCTGTGAGTTGTAATCTCAAAAAAGACCATACTTCTGATTGGCCTTACTTACTGTGTGGTCCTGGTAATAATATTTAAATGGCTATGTCTACTTTCTGAAAGTAAAAATACTTGTGCGCTCTTTGTGGAGCCACAGGAGGATTATTATCCCATCCCTATTCTCCCACATGCATGGAGGTTAGAACAAATAAAACCTATGGCTTAGTGGATTTCTCATTTAAACAGAGTTAGAGTATCTAATGTCATCTCTGTGTCTCAGTTTCCTCATCCTTAAAATGAGTATAATAAAGCATGGGGTTGATATGAGATTAAGTTAGTTAAAACAGTGTCTGACTCAAAAGCACCATGTGTAAGTATTAGCTCTTTACAGCTCTATGTGTTCCCGAGTGTGGTGTGCACATAGACTGATATGCACCAAGAAGGTGTTAAATACTGCTGACAAGCTTTTTAAGACAGATTGTTCTGTGAGGAGAAAGAACATTGATTTTGGGTCAAAACTTGATTTTCAATCCGACTTCACAGTCAGTAGCTATAGAGCCTTCGGAAAATCATTTAGCCTTTCTGAATCTCCTTTTCCTAATCTAGAAAATGGGAGTACTAATGACCTATCCTAACGCTTAGAATTCCTTTGAGAATCCTCAGAATTAATGTATGTGAAAGTGCTTCATAGCTCAGAAAGTGCTAGGATAATATGAATCCTAACAGTGGTGAAATGACAGAGTGGGCCCCTAGTCTACAATTTTGAGCCAGGATGATGAAAATACGTTACTCTGTTTTAGACAGAAGTTTAGAGTCAATCTCCTAAGCTATAGTGACTTGTTAAAATGCTACCATATTTATTCAACACTTTTTCACTCATTAAACATTTTTTGACAGACTGCTATGTGCCAGGCACTGTGCTATATGTTGAGGATATAAAATCAATAAGATAGAGAATGTGCTTTCAGATGTTTACCATCTAGTTGAGGATAACAGACATGTAAACAAATATGTGAGACAAAGTTTAATAGCTGATGGTTATATCTTATGTATCATTTTAAGTGTCTAAGAAATAGGTAAAGAAGAAGTAGTTGGAGGAGTAAGGTTCAGCCCTTAGAAGGGAGAACAAGCTCCTGGAATGGGACCTTACATGACTTCTCTCATACCCAACACCCTTCCAGACATGTTGTCTGATGGGTAAGCAGAGGCTGCACGTGTGGGAGAAGCACAGGAACATGCAGGTAAGGCCATCCATGCAGACTGCCAGACACTTTACTCAGGTCAACTGATTTATGCTGTACAGGTAAGTCATGTTTGTGTGTGTGTGTGTGTGTGTGTGTGTGTGTGTGTGTGTGTGTGTGTGTGTGTTAGAGAGAGAGAGAAAGGGAAAAAGAGAGAGGGATCTGCCCATCTGTGTTTAAGGGAATGATGGCTAACAATTATAAGGTCACTTAGAGAATTCTAACTATAAATCATAACTATAAAATGAAAAGAAATTTTTCTAAGTACACTATGAAAAACTGTACTCTTTATGTGATTCTCTATTATTATTTGCATGATTACCAAAACTCTAATATAAGTGTGACAGTCACAATGGATTTAACTACGTATCACAGAGTTTATACAAGGGAGGTAGTTTCATGTAGTGGAAAGAAATGGTCAATAAATATTTGAATCAAAGTAATGAAATAGGGAAAGAAAGAAGGAGGAATGGAAAGAAAGAAGGGAGGGAGAGAAGAGGGAGGGTAAATGTGATGGGCATTAAAATAGAATATTTAAATCCTACCTCTGATTCTCTCTAGTTATGTGACCTTTGGCAAGTTGCTTAACCTCTCTGAACTTTATTTTCTTCATCTGAACCTGGGACAATACCTTTTGGGATGATTGTGAAAATTAAAAACAACTTTTGTAAAATGCTTGGCAAATAATAAGTGATTAATAAATTGTTGTTGATAATTTATGTACTTAGGTAAATGGTAATTCTGCTACCACTCATCACCATCACCAAAACTGGGTATAGTGTTATTTTACACACTTTCTTACGTAGTTATAGACATCAATCTATACATGTCATAAAGGTGCAGTTTGTAGAGCACGGTCGTGTATTTAGAAAATAAGCAGTGCATTTTTAAAATAATATACCAGCTTAAAAAAGCAACATTTTCAATGTTACAATAGTGGGATATATGTCTCTGAAAATCTAAAAGAGAATATCAACCCTTTTATCTTTATCTGAGGAAAGTAAATGTAACAAGTATCAAGCACCTGAATACCGTTTAAACTGTGACACACACCTAAAGCCATAAAGTTCTCATCTATTCTTCCTCTGTAATTAAGGTGTTTTGGGAACCATAATTAATAGTGACTTTTTCACCATGGTATCAGGAGTGAAGGGTAAAGAGTAATACTCACCGATAGGATCTGGTCTCCTCTCTGGAGCTCCCCACTTAGGTCTGCTGGTCCACCGGCCAAAATGAAGGACACAAAAATACCTTCTCCATCTTCCCCGCCCACAATGTTGAAGCCCAGGCCAGTGGAACCTTTGTGCAGGACCACCTTGCGGGGCTCCCTGCAGAAACAAATAGAGAACACAGCTCACAGGGTGACTCACTCAAGAGTTAGGCTGCTTTTACTTTCATTAGGATATATAATACTGGCAATTCATTACCTATGAGAGTGGATTCCCAAAGTAAGTTGTATTCACACATCAAGAAAGCAGCTAAAATCAAGGCAGGTGTCTTAGTTACTCACTGTAACAACTATAAAAATACCTTGTAAAATCATTCCCTAATTCCAACACATGTTCTTAAAATAGCCCAACCTCCACATTTCCTTTGTTTAAAACATTTGTTCTTGCATTGAGCACCAAAACAAGCACTCAGTAGGGTGGGTATACCCCAAAGAAGGGGGAGATTTTTGGGAGACAAGAGAATGGGCCAGATCGAGAAAGATCATATACATACCACCCTATGGGTTTGTTGTTTGTTTGACTGTTTACTAAAATTTACTCTGTAGGCAATGGGGACTTATGGGAGGACTTTGGAGGTACCAAGAATATCTGAATCCACTTTAGGAAGATTAATAATTTGCAGGTGCCAAGACTATTGGAATCTATTTTAGGAAGATTAACAAATGGTCATTGTATGGTTGACTGGGGGAGGGCTGCGTGGCTGTAACAGGAGGCAGAAACCCCAGTTAGGGTGTTGTCCCAGTGATCCAGGTGTGAGGCACTGATGGACTGAACCAGGGGGATGGTGGTGAGAATGAAAAGAAAGGCAAACACGAGAGAGGAAATACGAGAGGATGAGGAGTGGGTCCAGAGCTTGACTGAGGCGTCCGAGGAGTAGGGGAGAGACAGCAGCTAAGTACTTGGCAAGTAGGAGGGGGGCATGGAATCCAGCGTAAAGAGGATGAGTGAGACTTTTGAAATGCTGAGTTCCAGGTGATGGTGGCGTTTCCATGTGGAGATGCTCTGAAGTAGTTGGAGACAAACGCTAGGAATTTGGGGACTGAGAGACAGGGTCATCAATAAAAGGTGAGAGGCGGAATCTTGAACCAACAGCTCACTGAGTGTGTGCACAGGTCAGAAAATCATGGAACTGTAGAATTCTAAGGGATATTTAGAAGGCATCTAGTTCAATTGTTGCTATCAGTAGTTTTCAGAAAGGCACTCTGCAAGCCTTAGGGTTGACATAGGTGCCTTTGTATCACTCACCCTCTTCTCCCAAACATCTCAGTTTCAATCACTGAGGTTCCTTTTTGATCCGTTTTTATATATTGGATTTTCCTGTTCTTAGTGATGTAAGAATGGGAAAAAGCTACCCAATGTATTTCCATATTAGTCACTATGAGTTGGAATCGACTTGATGGCAACGGATTTGGGTTTTTTTTTTTTTTTTGGTTGACAGACAGTCTGCTATTTGCTATCACATATCCATGAAGAAAGAAATACATTATATTTACCCTTATTATAAGAAACCGCATAAAATGCATGTCACAACTTGGACTGTATGTTCCACAGCATTACATTAACTCAGAGGTGACTTAACACAGAGTTAATTCATTTTATTCCACAAATATTTTGTGAGTAACTATTAAGTGCTATAAAACTATGTGAAACTGTTCCAGGTGCTTGGAATGTATGTAAACAAAACAAAGACACCTGCCCTTATGGGGGCATATACCCAGTAAGGAATAGATGCAATAAAGAAGCTCATCATATAGTTATGTTAGAAAGCAATATATGCTCTGGGAAAAAAAAAAAGCAGAACAGTGTAAGTGGGATAGGTTGTGGCAGGGGAGGGCCTGAGTAGGCTTCATTGAGAAGGTGACATTTGAGGGAAGACTGAAGGAGGTGAGCAGACTCACCATGTGGATATGTGGAGGAAGAGTATTCCAGCCACAGGCAACAGTCAGTGCAGAGGCCCCAGTGTGGGAGTGTGCCTGATGTGATTAAGGAAGAGCTAGGAGGTCAGTGTGGCTCCACTGAGTGAATGACGGAAGGAGAATATTAGTAGATGAGGTAAGTATATTAGTTTTCTATCGCCGAGTAACAAGTTACAGCAAACTTAGTGGCTTAAAACAACACCCATTATTATCTCACAGTTCTATAGGCCAGAAATCCAGATAGGCTCAACCAGGTTCTATCAAAAATGGGAAAATCAGAGCTTTATGGAGGGAGCCTTGTATTTTAATAAAAAAGAGAGAGAATCTGATTCATACAGAAG
>NW_004444076.1:2069414-2080135 GCF_000243295.1 Trichechus manatus latirostris
CAAACATCATCCCCATCATTTATCTATATTACCTGAACTAAATTGCTTAAGGTTTTCTCAACTTGTGAAACATAAATCCTTTTTTAAAATATAATTTTATATCACAGTGAAACATAAGACTTAGGAATGGAGGGAAATGACAAAGAAATACATTTTTAAAACAGGATGTAAATAAAATGTCCTGAGCACATGCCAAATAATTTACTTTTTCTAATTTAAAGTGCTAGTAATAACTCATTAAACTGTAGATTTTTAAACTGTTTTCATGTATATTTTTCCTGTTAGTCATAACACAGTAAAGTATTAAAAGTTCTATTTTACTGATGCTTAACTAAATCAACTCGTTTAAGTTTACACGGCTAGTAAGGGCAGAGCTAGTCCCTTTACTACAAGTTTAATGCTTTGTACATGAAACAGAGAACTTAAACAATGAAAATAAAACAGAAGAAAAACTAAAGTAAAATATACTTTGTACAGGCCAAAGGAGGGCCGAAGTTTTAAAGAGGAACTACAATATATTTACAGAATATGTTTTCCAGGATTTATGGACACTCAAGGACTCATTTTAACTGCCCTTAGCTTCTATCATTTGAACCACATGATTAAGTACTATTTCATATGTTTGTTGTCTTGCACTGTTCTCTCTCTAAATGCCATGGTATCCACGGCACCTGCTCCATGTCCCCCAGTTCAGACCTAGACTATTAGAATAGACTCCTAATGCAAAGTCTCGTTGATTCTCATTACAATCCTCCAAATATATCCTTCCCAAAATACAAATCTCATTCTCTTCTATGCTTAAATGGCTCCAGCTACCCTATGCCCCAGACACATCAAACTCCTCTCATGTCCCTGAATTTGATATTGCTTCATATCTCCATTCCTTGGCTCAGGCTGTCTTAAAACTCAGTTTAAGTGTTACTTCTCCGACCTCCCATATGAACCGCCCCGTAGGGCTTCCAAGGAGCAACTGGTGGATTTGAACTGTCGACCTTCTGGTTAGCAGCCAAATGCTTAACCACTTCGCCACCAGGGCTCCAGCATTCTGTCTATAGATCTATCATAATGCTTGTTACACTGGAGTGGGGTACATTTCTCCCTCTCCATCATGAGTGATCACCTGAGGGCAGGGGCCATGTCATTTACTTTTTGTCCACAATACTTGGCACATAGTGGGTACTCACTGTCTGCTAATTTCAGTTTTCATGTTAGATTTTAAGTATGGAACCTATAGGAGATGGAATCTGGTTACTCATATTATCAGTATTTAAAAAAATATGTATCCAACTAAAAATATATTTTATTAATTCGTCCAAACTTTCAATAAACAAACATCTATGGAGTACCTACTCTGTGTCAGGCACTGTGAATACAAAGAAGATTAAGGAGCCTGGGGTGGGAGGAGTCACATGTAAACAGTTCTAAAAAGAGAGAAAGGAGAGGAGTTCTATGACAGAAACATTTACGCCAAAAACTAAAGTAACCAAGAGCAAAGAGTGACCGGCCTTCTTCTAAAAACCTTTTGTCCTTTTATCATCATCACCTGGATGAAATATGCTACATTCATTTATGCAGTTTTATTTTTCTTTTAATGTGATATAAAAGCCTTCATAATTATAAAACCTCTGGATGCTGCATGAGTGGAAAGATGCCAGCCTGACTGGCTCCCAGCTGTGGTGGATCAGCTGACCTGAGTCGCAGAAGGATGCTGTGAGCCAGCTGAGGTGTTCTCAGGAGAAGGGAGCAGGGTGCTACAGACTACCTCTTTCTCCTTAAACCAGGTGCTTAAGAAGGTTCAGGATTCAAAAAAGGAAGTGACTACTTAACCTTGAGGCTTTCTCATGGCCATTAGTAGGCTCTTCATTTCGCTTTGAATCACTGGGGCCTGCAAAGTCACTCCAAACCAGCTGTGGTTGAGTTGATTCTGACTCATGGCGATGCCACATGTGTCAGAGTAGAACTGTGCTCCACAGGGTTTTCAATGGCTGATTTTTCAGAAGTAGATTGCCAGGCCTTTCTCCCAAGATGCCTCTGGGTGAACTCAAACGTTTCAACCTTTTGGTTAACAGCCGAGTTTGTTAACCATTTGCACCACCCAGGGACTTTGAAATCACTCAAGGTGACTGGACTAGTTGTTCTGGATTCAGTCTGGTGAAGGCTGTGGTAGTTGTGGTCCATTAGTCCTTTGGACTAATCTTTCCCGTGTGTCTTTGGCTTTATTCATTCTCCCTTGCTCCCGAAGGGGTGAGACCAGTGGAGTATCTTAGACGGCTGCTCGCAGGATTTTAAGACCCCAGACGCTACTCACCACAGTTGGACGTAGAACATTTTCTTTATAAACTATGTTATGGCAATTGAGTTAGATGTCCTGCGAGTCTCCTGCTCTTCTCGTCTATCTAATGAACTTCTTTTCCTTCAAGACTGAGGCCAGTTGTCATCTCCTTCTCTCGGCTGTCCCCTCCACCCTAGCCTCCAGACGAACTGACCAATTCTCTTAATTTGAAACCACATTGTATTTTCCTTGATCATACTACTATCATTGCCTTTACTGACTTGAAATTACTTTCTTTCCCCATCTATCAATACTGTGAATCCTGAAGGATAATGACCATGGTTTATTTATTTTTGTAATTCTGGCAGTTAGTACAAGGCTCAGTATGTAGGAGACACAAGTTTTAAAAAATGTTTAATAAATAAAGAATAAGAAAAAAAAGCTAGGGGTTGGTAGAAATGATATTGAATTGAATTGAATACTGGTTCCACCACTCCCAGGTTCTGTGGGAATCCAGAGAAGCCCTCTATGGGTCGTTTTCCTTGGTTGAGGAATGTGGGAAATAACATTTGCCTCATGGGAAAGTGGTGAAATTCAGATAAGACAATGATCTAAAAATGTCTAGGAAAAAAAAAAGAGTATTAAATAAACGTACATTAAGAATCTATTTCCAGCCATTTGGCAGATTCTTGCTGTTGTTAGGTGCCATCAAGTAGGCTCCAACTCATAGCAACCTTACACATAGTAGAATGAAATGATACCTAGTCCTGTGCCATCCTCACAATCATTGCTATGCTTGAGTGCATTGTTGCAGCCACTGTGTCAATCCATCTTATTAAAGGTCTCCCTTTTTTTGCTGACCCTCTACTTTAATAAGCATGATGTCCTTCTCTGGCGATTGGTCCCTTCTGATGATGTGTCCCAAGTAAGCAGGACAAAGGCTCGCCATCCTCACTTCTAAGGAGCATTCTAGCTGTACTTCCTCCAAGACGGATTTTTTCATTCTTCTGCCACTCTGTGGTATATTAAATACACCACAATTCAATTACATCAATTCTCCTGCAGTCTTCCTTTTTCATTGTCCAGCTTTCACATGCATAGGAGGTAACTGAAAAAACCATGGCTTGGGTCAGGTTCACCTCAGTCATCACAGTGACATCTTTGCTTTTTAACACTTAAAAAGAGGTCTTTTGCAGCAGATTTGCCCAATGTAATACGTCATTTGATTTCTTGACTACTGTTTCCATGGACGTTGACTATTGACCCAAGAAGAATGAAATCGTGACAACTTCAATTTCTCCACCATTTATCATGATGTTGTTTATTAGTTCAGTTGTAAGGATTTTTGTTTTCTTAATCAGGTGTCCTGAAAAATCCCTCCCATCACAGAGCAGATAAAATTCTGAATAGAATATTTATAAAATACTTTTAAACACTTGGCTGAAAATAAAGCCAGAATGAAAATTCAGAGAAGAAAGAAAGCATTGAGACTAGCAGTGAACTAAAGAGCATCTGCTGATTCCCAAAGAGGTAGCATTCCAGATTGGACGGCTACATGGAGAACAGGATTATGTGGGCCCAGATGTGGGGGTCAGATCAGAGACCCCTGAGCAAGAAAGATCAGAACCCTGAAAAGCTACACACCCTAAGGAAAAGGAGAAACCACAAAAAAAGTTAACCAATCAATGTGTCAAGGATCCATATCTGCCCTGATCTGACTCAAAGCAAGAAGAAAGGGCCTAGTAAGCTAATCTAAGTATGTTTGAATTTGGGAAAAGAATGTAATTTAGGGGCAGGATTCATTAAAAAACTGAATAAATTGGGAGAAGAAAACAGGGAGAGTCAGCTAGCACACTAGGAGGAAAAATTTGGTGATGTATGTCCAACATCTTGAGGCAAAGGTGCTCTCCAGGTCCCTAATATGAATGTGCTGTTCTGCTTGGTCAGGGTAGCCCAGGGGGTGGGTTCATCTGGCTATCTTAGCTCAGTAATAATAGCTGTTAACGTTATGTAGCTGATATCCCTCCCTCAGAATCAAGGCTTATCAAGCTACATGCTGTTTAAAATGTGGCTTCCCATAGTGCCTTTCCTAACGGGAGCAAATGTGCTAATTTGCTTATGTGAGCATTCTAGTACCTTGAGCAGTTATATTTCTCATTGTAAATTAAAAACTCGGTACTGCACCAGTCATTCTCCTCTCTTGTAAATGTATCCCTTGAGCTTGATCACCCTTGGATACACTGGCAAAAAATTACATTTCAGAGTATGTAAACCTAAGGTCCAGATCCCCCAATAAGGGATTGTTACCCTGTGAGGTCATACATGAAAGGCCAGCTGGTCTTCCTGCATCCTCTCTTCTTCATTTCTTTATAAATGCAACTGTATTAATGTGAGCTGTCATTAAGGAAAGGAGACAGTGGTAGGAGATCAAAGAGACTTTTCAGTAGAATAGGAAGACATGTGTAAATATAAATGTGAAGAGAGAGGCATAGCTTGGAGGTCAACAACAGAAGACTTTAAGGCTGCTGGTTGATTATAACTGACATCTTACTTCTAAATGAGCTAGCTTCTCAGAAGCTCACAATACAAGATATGTCTCATATTCAAATAACTGATTAATTTGGTCAATTAGTCAAATGGGCTAACTTACAAGACATCATTCAAGCAAATAGTTGGATATCATATAGACACAAAAAGATAAAGAGCCCTTGTTTAACTGCTGCTTTAAGGATATGATTTAGAATAATACACCAGGAATCTGGCATTGTAGCGGAGGACATATGCTCTAGACTATAAATATGCCGTAGAAGGTGGGATGAATTCAGAAAAATAATCACCACAGAGATATTGAGTATTTAGTAAATGTACTGGGGTTGGTACAGTGAAGAAAAAGAACACTATTCGATGGAGGTATTATGGTGTACTGTGACACTGGGATAGGAAGAGGCTTTGGGTATAGGAGCTTGACAGATCTAGCCTTGAATCATAGTCCTATCAATTAATAGTTGAGTAACCTTGGTGGAGTTTTTGAAGTTTTATTTATTTTTTTTTCAGCTGTAAATTGCAGACAATAATATCTATTTTATGGTTGTTGTGGAGATCAACCAAAAAACATATAAAATACCTGGATCACACAATAAGCGCTCAGTGAATGTTAAATCACTTCCTTTCCCTCTAAGGAGTTATAACCTTTGGAAAGCAAATACACATCCTTAACAATATATCAACAATGCAAGCACACATATGTCAACTACCAAGTGAGTATTGTGAATAATGAGAGACCTGGGTGGCACAAATTGTTTGCACTTGACTATTAACTGAAAGATTGGTGGTTCGAACCCATCCAGCAGTGCCACGGAAGAAAGGCCTGGAGATCTGCTTCTGTAAAGATTACAGCCAAGAAAACCCTTTGGAGCTCAGTTCTAGGCTGCAACACAGGGGACTGCCACAAGTTGGAAGTGACTCAAGGAAAACAGGTTTGGTTTGATTTTATTCATTAAAGAAAAAAGATTAAGGTCATAGAGAAGGCAGAATCAGAACTAGATCTTAACGAATGGGTAGAAATTAGACAAAGAAGGAAAATAGATGGCATTTCAGTAGATGCCATGAGCCCAAGAGGGAAGCATATCCAAGATGTGTTTGGAGAACAAGAAGTATCCCCGTTAGAATGAAGTTTCCATGACAAGGAAAACTAGAAGACTGAGGAAGACTGGGAAGGAACTCGGATGTCACACTAAGGAATTCAGACTTTATGCTTGGATCATGTGAAGGCATTGAATGTTTTTGCACTCAGGGAAGACTCAGAAAATGCATTGACTTCTATTTGTAAGCCCAAAGTATTTATGCTATATTGTGTTGTTCCTATGACCTCCCAAGTTTGCCTGCAAGGAGATTAACTAAACATTCTAAAGGTCTCTAAAGGTATCCCTGCTGTAAAGCTAGGAGCTTTGGTTAAGTCTGTAACATAAGGCCTTGGGTTTAACTGCTAAGATCTATCTTGTATACTCTGTAAAACTCTCTCTCTTAACTTGCTTCTCTGGAGAAAATCTTGGAATTAGTTACACATCTGAGATTACATATAATATCCTTAGTAAAAGGAATCAAAAAGTCAAATAAAACAATTTTTATTCCACAAACATAAATCAATTATAGATTTGTATTAATATTTGATTTTGAAGTATTTGGAGATTCGCTTTTTCATACATAACATATGATAATCTAATAATCATGTTTCAACTCAATTTGCTTTTGTCTAAATTTCTCAAAAAGATGAATAAGAAAGCAGGAAAGTCTTGCTCCTACATATGCTCTGACTTTTCATAATCAAACTTTCTAATCATCATTTTTTTTGCTCTCCAAAGAAAAAGAAAACAGATTAACCCCCTTGTTTTATTTCATAATATTTTGGCTGAAAATTTCCCCATTAAGTTATATACACTATACATAACAGATATTTGCTTCTGCATCCTGTTGATTTTGAATTTTTAAAGAGCAGTTAATTATAAAAGAAATAATTTTAGTAAATTTGTTAAATAAAACTGTAACCATTGTAAAGAGTCATTTTTTCATAGTTGCATTTATTTGTCCTCAAGCTTTCATGACTGGTAAAATACTGTTTGACAACATTATGAATGCTACAGTATAAACAAAACTAATATTTGATAATAGAATTAGAGAAAAAAACTGCATATTCATTCTAAAGGCAAAGCATATTTTATAAAAGATTAGAAAAAAGTATTTTGAGCTACAGCTATATGGTATGAAATTCCAATTAATTTTTATATACTCAAATCCTCTACAATTAGTGTGGTACAGGGAAAATGACTTAGATTAATTAAAGTAAAAATCTTTGGGTTCAGATTTTACAGGTCTTATTTCAACTCTGATTTGGATACATCCACATTTAAAAAAAAAAACAAAAACCTAGACCCACTGCCGTTGATTCCGACTCATAGCGACATCCATATATCCTTATTACTGTAGAAAAAACATTAGACTGAAACCTGTTTTCCAGTCCTTACCCAACATTAACCCATGGGTGTCCCTGAAAACACAGCCTCTCTGAACTACAGTTTCCATATTGAATAATAAAGGAGTGGGGAGGTCAGCAAACTAGGATTGCTAAGATCTATTCCAAATCTAGCATCACATATACTTGCTTAATGAAAAATGGAAATGGGGATTCTCCCCTTATAAAGCCACAATTCCATTTGATTATTCCATAAACATTTAGTATTCACCTCAAGAGAAGAGAAACTAGGAATGGCCCTATTTTTAGTTCCTCTCCAACTTGACATCTCTTCAGCTTTTCACACTAGAAATTTTCCTCCAGAGCAACACTGTCCAATGTGTCTTTCTGAGATGGTGGAAATGTTCTATATTTGTGTTGTCCAATATGGTAGCCACTAGCCACATGTGTTATTAAGCACTTGACATGTGGCTATGTTACAGAGTATGGTGCTGTTAATTACTTAATACGGCCCATCTAGCCACGCATGGTCTTGATACTATCACAAAATGATTGAGTGGGACTATGCAAATAAGATGTGTGCAGGGATGAAATAGCCTGCTAATGTAAGTAAGTTGCATGAAACCCTCGTGGGGGTGGCTAATGCAAATGAAGTGCATGGAACCTTTGTAGGGGATTGGTTAGTTTTCACTCTTGCTGGGGCTGGGGGTGGGGGTGGCGGGGAAGCTGGCCTTGAAATTGATAAGAAGCTTGCTATATAACCAGCTTCCCTGACAGAGGTATTAGAGAGAGAGAAGGAGCCGTGACACTGAAGACTGCCAAACATGGTAGCGTGGCAGCAGCAAGAGCGATAGTGGGGTGAGACATGAGATGGCAGGAACCATGAGACCTGTGAGAGACAGCTGTGGGGGCTTGCCAACTCACGGAACTAAGAGCTGTAGCACTTGTCCAAGAAGGTCCCTAGCAGGGGTCAGTGGCAGAAGGCCCCAACCAGGGTCCAGCAGCAGAGGATGAGAAGAAGCTGTCCTGATCGAGGAATGGTATCCTGAGTTGTTCCTGTTACTTCCAAGCTGATTCTGGTCCCTAGTTGTACCCTGTAATTTCCCCAGTAAACCACTTAACTGTAAGTATAGTTCATGAGTTCTGTGAGACACTGCAACGCATTACTGAATCCAAAGACAGGAGGGAGAGTACTAAGGGGAGAAGTAGTTGATGTTAGAGATGATGGAGTGGTACAGCAATTTGGAGAAGTTGGACACGTGGGACATCTTTAATCACCACCTCCTAGGAACTAACTTTGTGCTGATCTCTATAAAAGAAGTTACTCATTTACTGAGAAACTCAATTTTTCATTTTAGTTAATTCATATTAAACAGCCACATGTGTCTAGTGGCCACTGTAGTACACAATACAGTTCTAGAATCCCTCTCTTATCAAAGGGAATATGTTGGTTTTTCTTTTACCACTCTGGTGTTCTTCCTCAGTCTCCTTGAAGAGCTCCTCTTATTTGCTTGGTATTCATAAACGATGCTTCCAAAAATTATGTCGTTGGCTGCCTTCTCCTTTCATACCTTTCCTTTAGCTCTTCTATGGTGAACACTTTTTCTTCCTTTGTTGTTGTTGTTGTTAGGTGCTGTCAAGTGGGTTCCAACTCATAGTGACCCTACGTACAACAAAACGGAACACTGCCTGGTCCTGTGCCATCTTCACAATCATTATGCGTCAGCCCATTGTTGCAGCAATGAGAGTCTTCCTTTTTTTTCGATGACCCTCTGCTTTACCAAGCATGACTTCCTTCTCCAGGGACTGATCACTCCTGATGACATGTCCAAAGTATGTGAGATGGAGTCTCGCCATCCTTGCTTCTAAGGCATTCTTGCTGTACTTCCAAGACAGATTTGTTCGTACTTTTGACAGTCCATATTCTTCATCAACACCACAACTCAAAAGGGTCAATTCTTCTTCAGTTTTCCTTATTCACTGCCCAGCTTTCATATGCATACTAGGTGATTGACAACACCATGGCTTGGGTCAGGCACACCTTAGTCTTCAAGGTGACATCTTTGCTTTAGAACACTTCGAGAAGGTCTTTTGCAGCAGATTTGCCCAATATAATGTGCCTTTTGATTTCTTGACTGCTGCTTCCATGGGTGTTGATTGTGGATCCAAGTAAAATGAAATCCTTGACAACTTCAATCTTTTCTCTATTTATCATGATGTTGCTTATTGATCCAGTTGTGAGGACTTTTGTTTTCTTTATGTTGAGGTGTAATCCATACTGAAGGCTGTGGTCTTTCATCTTCATCGGTAAGTGCTTCAAGTCCTCTTTGTTTTCAGCAAGCAAGGTTGTGTTTTCTGCATATTCCAAGTTGTTAATGAGTTTTCCTCCAATCTTAATGTCCCATTCTTCTTCATGTAGTCCAGTTTCTCAGATTATTTGCACAGCATACAGACTGAATAAATATGGTGAAAGGATACAACCCTGATGCATACCTTTCCTGACTTTGAACCATGCAGTATCCCCTTGTTCTGTTCAAATGACTGCCTCTTGATCTATGTACGGGTTCCTCATAAGCGCAAGTAAGAGTTTTGGAATTCCCATTCTTTGCGATTTTATCTATAAATTATTATGATCCATGCAGTTGAATGCCTTTGCATAGTCAGTAAAACACAGGTAAACATCTTTCTGGTATTCTCTGCTTTCAACCAGGATCCATCTGACATCAGCAATGATATCCCTGGTTCCACATCCTCTTCTGAATTCAGCTTGAATTTCTGGCAGTTCCCTGTTGATGTACTCCTGCAGCTGCTTTTAAATGATCTTCAGCAAAATTGTACTTGCATGTGATATTAATGATATTGTTCAACAATTTCCACGGTCAGTTGGATCACCTTTGGAATGGGCACAAATATGGATCTCTTCCAGTCAGTTGGCCAGGTAGCTGTCTTCTAGATTTCTTGGCATAGACAAGTGAGCACTTCCAGCGCTGTATCTGTTTGTTGAAGCATCTCAATTGGTATTCCATCAAATCCTGGAGCCTAGTTTTTCAAGAATGTCTTTAGTGCAGCTTGGACCTCTTCCTTCAGTACCATCAGTTCCTGATCATATGCTAACTCCTGAAATGGTTGAATGTCAACCAATTCTTTTTGGTATAATGACTCTGTGTATTCCTTCCATCTTCTTTTGATGCTTCCTGCGTTGTTTAATATTTTCCATGCAGGATCCTTCAATATTACAACTCAAGGCTTGACTGTTTTCTTCAGTTCTTTCAGCTTGAGAAATGCCGAGCATGTTCTTCCCTTTTGGTTTTCTAACTCCAGGTCCTTGCATGTCATTATAACACTTTACTTTGTCTTTTCGAGTCATCCTTTGAAATCTTCTGCTCAGCTCTTTTACTCCATCATTTCTCCCATTTGCTTTAGCTACTCTACATTCAAGAGCAAGTTTCAGGGTCTCTTCTGACATCCATTTTGGTCTTT
>NW_004444076.1:2080235-2126183 GCF_000243295.1 Trichechus manatus latirostris
TCCACAATTCGTCTGGTCTTCGGTCATTAGTGTTCAGCGTGTCAAATCTATGCTTGAGATGGTCTCTAAATTCAAGTGGGATATACTCAAGGTCGTATTTTGGCTGTTGTGGATATGTTCTAATTTTCTTCAGCTTCATCTTGAACTTGCATATGAGCAATTGATGGTCTGTTCTGCAGTTGGCCCCCGGCCTTGTTCTGACTGATGATATTGAGCTTTTCCATAGTTTCTTTCCACAGATGTGGTTGATTTGATTCCTGTGTATTCTATCCAGCGAGGTCCATGTGTATAGTCACCATTTATGTTATTGAAAAAAGGTATTTGCAATGAAGAAGTTGCTGGTCTTGCAAAATTCTATCATGTGATCTCTGGCATTGTTTCTATCACCAAGGCCATATTTTTCAACTACCAATCCTTCTTTGTTTCCATCTTTCACATTCCAGTAATTATCAATGCATCTTGATTGCATGTTCGATCAATTTCAGACTGCAGAAGTTGATAAAAATCTTCAATTTCTTCATTTTTGGCCTTACTGGTTGGTGTGTAATATGAATTACAGTCTTATTAACTGGTCTTCCTTGTAGGTGTATGGATATTATCCTATTACTGACAGTATCGTACTTCAGGATAGGTCTTAAAATGTTCTTTTTGAAGATGAATGCAACGCCATCACTCTTCAAGTTGTCATTCCTGGCATAGTAGGCCATAGACTGTCTAATTCAAAATGGCCAGTACCAGTCCATTTCAGCTCACTAATGCCTAGGATATCGATATTTATGCATTCCATTTCATTTTTGATGATTTCCAATTTTCCTAGATTCATACTTCGTACATTCCATGTTTTGATTATTAATGGATGCTTGTAGCTGTTCCTTCTCATTTTGAGTTGTGCCACATCAGCAAATGAAGGTCCTGAAAGCTTGACTACATCTATGTCTGAATGAATGGATGGATGGTGCTGTCTCCTGAACAGTTTTCCTTGAGCAGAATGATTCTCCATGTGGCAAGCAGGAGCCTTTATTAACTGTGATCAGTCAATCACAAGTTGCTGACTGACATCTTAAAAGCACACTTTAGTGGAATGAACATTTACCAGGACTGAAAATCAGAAGGGAGATTAAATAAAAGATCACTGTCTACTTTTTCTGGTAAGAGAGGGCATCCGTCCTGTGGCACAGAATATGGATGTGCTTTTTCTTTAAACTCTCCTATAATTGACCAAGAGAAGGAAGTAAACAGGAATCATAATGGAATTTGAGAGTCTCTGAGGGATAAGCAATATATGCAGGAAAAAACACCAGATTCAGTTTGGATATATAAAACTTGATGTCTCAAGATAAGTAACTTAATGAAGGCTGATAAATGATGCCCAAAGCAATCCTCTTCACTCCCAGCAATCCCCAGCCATGCTGTCTCCTAGGTCACAGCCAGGCAAGGTAAAAATAAAATGAAAATCATTCTTTATAAGTGGTCCAGTCCAAGGTCAAATCCAACGTCCAGTAAATATTATCAGATAAGACTGAGACTGTTATTAGTCATGTGATGGATGAGCAATCAGAAAACCTCCATGATCTCGACTTTTGTCTAGACTTGTATCATGAGAGATAAAGACAGGATAGGGAAGGACCTTATCTGTCAGACTGAAAGCCCTGGCTGGGGTGTTTGTGACGTTTCTGTTGAGGCAAGGTAGTCTAGAGCAATGGGCTAGGACACAAGCATCAAGGTTGCAGTCAGGGCTACTCCACTTCCCAGACATGTGAACTCGGGAAGTCACTTACCCTCTGACACATGTGTAAACAGGATTAGTAATTCTCACCCAATCTGCTTTACAATGTTGCTATTGGAAACAAATGGGATAATGCCCCGAGTTGTCTTTCTAAGTTTTAAAGCACAAAAATATATACAAGCTACAGTGAGCTATGGCTGCTAACCAAAAGCTTGGCAATTCAAATCCACCAACTGCTCCTTGGAAGCCCTATGGGGCAGTTCTACTCTGTCTTACAGAGTTGCTATGAGTAGGAACTGACTCAGCAGCAATGAGTATACAAATATAAGCCTAATGTCTTTAATGTCTTTAGGGTGAACAGTTAAACAGGAGAGTAATAAAAGAGAAAAGAAATGAATGGGTAAAAAAAGGAAAAGTAAAAGAGGAAGAAGGAGTCTATGGACAGAAGGGTAGGAAGAGGGAAAGTGATAGAAAATAAAAGGGGCAAGGGAAAGGAGTTGGGAGAGAAGGAGGGGGGAGAAAGCAGCAGAAAGTCAAGGAAGGTTCTGTCACATAGGCAAATAAACAAGCAAACAAACACATCAAACAAAACAAAACAAAAAAACAATGAAATAGCAGCAACTGATCAGAGATGGGATTTAGGAAATCACAGTCATGCAGAATCACCTAGTAACTGTTAAGCTGATTCTGACTCATGGCAACCCCACGTGTGTCAGAGCAGGGCTATGCTCCATAGGGTTTTCAGTGGCTGATTTTTTGGAAGTAGATTGCCAGGACTTTCTTCCGAAATGCCTCTGTGTGAACTTGAACTGCCAATTTCTCTGTTATCAGCCAAGCATTTTAACTATTTGCACCACCCAGGGACCTTCACAGAGACCACGGAGCTCTGGTAAACAACTAGAAAGCCCATCAGATGGCTTCTGCGGAGGAGACAGTGAGTTAACTGCATTGAATCAATTTCCTTATTATAAATTTCTAAATGTCAGGGACTATGGAATTCCTGTTGTTCTAGTCTGTGCACAGCTTAGTAACACACTCAGACAGATCTGTAATCATTGCTGTGCAGGCAGTGATGATGGCCCTTTTGCTTTGCCTAGTTAACGCCTACTCATCTTTCAGATGAGGAGCCTTCTCTGACCTCCCTGATGAGATCAGATCCCCTATTATAGGCACTCATGACATCATAAACTGCTTCTTCACAGCACTTGGCACAGTCACAGGTTTACATTTGTTTGTGATTATTTGATAATAGTTCCTTCCCCCACTGGACGGAGAGCAGAGTCAGTGTCTGTTACATTCCCAATCAAATTTACCCTCAACTGAATTGTTACATTCCTAATTGAACTGATCCACTGGAAGTATCATATACAGACTCAAATAATTACAACAGTCTTAATACTAGAAAGATACTAGAAAAAAGAGTAGTATTCCAAGAAATGATAATGGTGCAAATATAAAGAGGAAGTTGATGCTGGGCTACAATTAGGAGAATTGTGACAAATCTTTCTGGCAGTTTATGCAACTAAGTCACTTCAGGGAATAATGATTCCTGTATTAACTTTCATCAGCCTAACAAACTTGTAACTGGGTATTTTGTTTTTTTTTCATTACTTCTTGGTTAATTCAGTATATTAACTAGCTCTTCAATGTCATCTTAATCAACATCATGGATGATCATTTATTATTGGCTCTAGTAATTGTCTGTATTCATTAAGAGGGGCAATTTTCTAGTTGAATATTCAACAGCTCACTGTTTTGAGCATGTTTGGTTAAATAATAATGAAGAAGTTCATTCACAATTTACTTTGAGGCCTATATTATGCCAATTTATTGAAAATAAAAAGAATTCTAAGGAAGATACACAGGGCAATGATAAGTAATCATGTTGGTATCGAACTACACATAGAAAATAAGGACAATTTACAAAAAAGCCCTAAGCCAGTGGTCCTCAATAGTGAGAAAGAATTCCGCAGTGTATTTTATGGCACCCCTCCCAGTGAACTTCCAACTGCTTGGCATTGAGTAGCCCTCAGTGTGTGAGGCCACTGAACAGGACAGCCCAGCAGCTCTCCATAACTACATTCCTGACCTGTTACTTCCAGGTTTCTTCCTAGTTTTGCTAGGTAAAAGAGAAGCCAATTTCTTCTAATTCAGCACATTCCAAAGTGAGTAATATCAGTTTAGGTGTTCATTCCAGTTTCGTAGATTTTTGACAATGACTATAACAATAAAGGTTTAGTCCCTGGAGAAGGACATTATGCTGGGTAAAGTAAGGGGTCATCGAAAAAGAAGAAGACCCTCAACGAGACAGATTGACATAGTGGCTGCAACAATGGGCTCAAGCATAACAAAGATCATGAGGATGGCGCAGGACGGGACAATGTTCCATTCTGTTGTACGCAGGGTTGCTATGAGTCAGAAACGACTCGGCGGCACCTAAGAACAACATAACAATAAAGACAACAAAACCCACAGAAACACTGAGGTCCTTTTGGTGTTTAAGTGTCTTTCTTACATCTCTAAATTGGCTAACTTGTAGTAAGAAAAACACAGGTAAATCTGGGGAAATCGGACAGGGTAGTGATTTAGAAGTATAGGCTCAATTCCCAGTCTGCCACTTACTGGCTGTGTGACCTTGAGCATCACCCTTAATTTTCTAAGCCTCAAAGTCCCTATTCATAAAATGGGATAATGTATCTATATAAGTACCATTAATGCCAAATGAAATGATCCACATAAGGCACTATGAACATACCAGCTACTGTTAACTTGAAATGTTATACAATAATGTTATCTTTTTATAATTTGAAAATAAAAAAAACATCCTTTTTTGATTTTTTAGTCTATGTGTCTGAATTCCTTTCTTTGATGATGGAGTGCTCTGAATTCCTTATTTATATCTTTCCTATTTTCTTCTTTTTAAGGAAGTCTTTCTTTTATGGAATAATAATAATGACAATGGTTAAATGTTTGTATAAGTCCTTACCTGGAAAAATACAGATCTAGATTCTCTAAGTCATTTCCCAAAATCTTTTTTGACATTGTATTAGTCCTTGAAATTTCAAATTTGGAAACTGCAGTGGTTAAGCATTTGACGCCTGACCAAAAAGTCAGCAGTTTGAATCCACCCACCGCTCCTTGGAAACCCTATTGGGCAGTTCCACTCTGTCCTATAGGGTTGCTATGAGTCGGAATCGACTTGATGGCAAGGAGTTTGGTTTTTTATTTTGGTTATACAAGAAATCAGACACTATTTCTGTGCAGAGTTTATACTTCAACAGCAGATGGCATAAGAAATCCAGATCCTGTGAGAGAATTAGAATCCCGTGTGTTGGTAGCCCTTAAACATTTCCTAGTTTTCTGCAGCCTCAGCATTTTTCCAACACTGATAAATTTTTTTCAATCCTTAAAGTTTGCTGTGATGACATCTTTTTTTTTTTTTTGTAGTACACATATTATTTTGTGATGACATCTTTTATATTTTCAGCTCTACACATGTAAGGAAGAAAGATTATAAGGCCTAGAAAAGGTTGTTTTATCGAGCAAGGAAATGGAAAACGGGAGCAGTAGACCAAAAGAAATGGGGCTAAGGAAAATGACTGACAGCTCAACTAGGAGCCCAGGTGGAGACTGCAGGGGCATGTGGAGAAATAAAAAGGATATACATGATGGTGAACTGGTGAACCAAGATCACCTGGGGTAAATCTGCTGCTCTGGTTGGTTACTAATGAATCCCCTGAGGCTTAAATTCTGAAATTCCTCCAGGGATGGGAGGAGGCATCTGGACTCCCCGAGTCCTTTCAAGTAGCTAGGATCCTTAGCAAGTGACTTGCAGCAAGAGTTAAGACTGGGACTACCACCCAGAGCCTTCTCACCCAAGAGGCTGGCCTGTATTTATTGAACTGTAAGTCACAAGCAGAAATGGTTCTTAAGGAGAAAAAAGTTAGATTTTTTTTGAAAATTTCTAAAAATCAACCAGCTGCTCCTCTTCTTCATTTTCTAAATAAACTCTTCAGCTGGCAAGACAGCAAAAATAAATAAGATGGTGATAACTATACATATTTTAATACGTTCTAAAGATACACAAAAATCCTTTCCACATAATTCAACTTGCCTGTTGGATTTGGTAGAATCACTTAAACTTCGGTGGTAAACAAAGGTCCATATTTAGACCAGTGACCCTAGATACATATAACTGGAATAAAGTGTCTCTTTCAAGTCTGAAAGAGCACCTGTGTAATTTAGTGTATTTCTCAGTATACCGGCCCCTCATGTGTTCCAGGAGACACAGGTTGGCACTGCTTTTTAGGGCCAGGTTGGATTCAGAAAGCAGAAGAGCATGTTGGAGGAAGTTGAACATTCATGCTAATTATGAATCTTCAGGGATGGATGAGTTTGTCCATGTGTGGGTAGAGGCAACTCGAGCCAACTGCCCCTGAGGGTCAGATCTCTAAAAGTAGAGGCTCCAGATCTGATATTATTCCTAGAAGTCTAAAAGACAAACTTTTATCTTCTTCAGAACTCATAAAACTGTAACATATTAGAGTTGGAAGCAACCTGAGACATTGTTTAACTCAACCCATCACTCTGTATATGAGTTAACTTGAGACCTGCTCAAAATCACACATGAAGAAGTGGCAGACTGGGAGTTAGAACTCACGTCTCTTGATTCTCAATCAATGATGTTTCCACCATCTACGCTGACAATAAATTTTTGAACCAAATGTCTGGGCATTTAGACTGAGAAGAATTAGTGTTTTAAGTAAGCATCACACTGGGAAATCTAAAGCATGTTAGCTGTAACTATATAGCTTCATAAACTTCTCCCATCCAGGCAGAAGGAATTAGGGAGAGGACAAGAAAGGGAATGCCTCTAGTCCAGCTCCCATTCCCAGAGTGTTCCCACATGGAAAATCTAATCGCTTCCTGGCCCAATTGGTGTCACAGTCTTAAAAGCCTAGAGTCTTGTGGGTGGTCTTAGAGTGTGCATAGAGGTCTCTTATGTCAAACAAATGTGCACGGCCACCCCTATGGAGACAGCTGATATTACCCTCAACTGGTTAACCTGAGAGGATGGGTTCCCTTAGATATATTTGCTCAAAGGCAAGACCACTTTTTGGTTCTCCCTTCTATAACTCATCGACTTCTGGACCTGGAGGAAATTTTTGGTTGTGGACAATCAGGCCAATCTTCCACTCGATAAAGAATTTCTTCTATAATATCCCTGAAAATAGTAATCCAGTTTCTTATTAAAAGCTACTTGTAAAAAAGTGGTCAACACCTTCCAGGACAGCTACTTAATTGATGTGAAAATGCTAGTTACTAGAAAATTCTGCTCCTATGTAGTGGCTAGAATGACCTTGTCTTAGTTTTCTAGTGCTGCTGTAACAGAAATATCACAAGTGGATGGCTTTAACAAAGAGAAATTTATTCTCTCACACTCTAGGAGGCTTGAAGTCTGTATTCAGGGTGACAGCTCCAGGGGAAGGCTCTCTTTCTCTATCAGCTCTGGAGGAAGATCCTTGTCATCAATCTTCCCCTGATCTAGGAGCTTCTCCGTGCAGGGACCCTGGGTTCAAAGGACACGCTCTGCTCCTGGCACTACTTTCTTCATGTGGTATGAGGTCCCTATGTCTCTCTGCTTGCTTCTTTTATATCTCAAAAGAAATTGACTTAAAATACAACCTAATCTTGTAGATTGAGTTCTGCCTCATTAACATAACTGTCTCCAATCCTGCCTCATTAACATCATAGAGGTAGGATTTACAACACATAGGAAAATCATATCAGATGACAAAATGGTGGATAATTACATAATACTGGGAATCATGGCCTAGCCAAATTAACATGTTTTTTGGGGGACACAATTCAATCCATAACAGAACTCTTAAGGTAACTTAAAACAAAGTATATGCTCTCCACTGGATAAAAGAAAGCCATCTGAGTAGCTGAAGTTACTTCTTATTCCTAGTAGTGTTAGCAAAATACTTTGAGGTTTTTGCACATGATTTTCTTCTTTTACTTCTAACTCCAAACACATTCCTCAAAATTCAATTGTGTTACCTCCCCTGAGAATCCTGCCTTACTTCACAGAGACAATCACATTTAACCATTTCAGTTTTAATTCTAGCAGTTCTCTCCATATTGATAAAAAATATACTTAAATTAGGGTATTTCTTTAAATTCCATTTTGTTGCCAGAACTATCTCTGTTTCCTTGAGGACAGCTGTTCTCTGTATGTGTGTGTTTTAATCTTGCCTCTGTCATTCTGCAGGTTTTGTTAAAATACTTGGTGACTCATGGTTGTCCATTCATATTTAAGAATGAAGTGGTAGAAAGGCTAGCAGGGGGTGTTGGGTACAAGCAACATTGTGTAAAAGGACAAGACTTTGTGACTGAATGGTTTCAGGTAAGGTGAGCAAACCTGGAATTGCTCCTCCACAACTGGCAAACTGTGAAGGGCTTTGCTGTGGGGTCAGCATTCAAACTAGTTTATCTAGGCTCCATAGAAGGAGGATTCTGTTTCTTTAGAGAAGATATATAAATATATAAGATATATACACACACACACACACTCATATATTTATATATATATATACATACATAAGTATTAAACAAAACAAAACAAAACCCATTGCCATTGAGTCGATGCAGACTCATAGCGATCCTATAGGACAGAGTAGAACTACCCCATGGGCTTTCCAATAAGCAGTGGTGAATTCAAAGTGCCAATCTTTTGGTTAGCAGCTAAGCACTTAACCACTACGCCACCAGGACTCATATATATATACAAAATTTGTTTGTGTGTGTCGTGGGGTTATAAGTACCCGCTTGGCAGCTATTCTGTATGCTGAGGTATACATGCTGAGTAAGGGAAACTCCAGTCCTATTCTCAGCCTTGGCTCTTGATTCCATCTGTTGTTAATAGCCCTCAGCCTCTGAGTTTCATAGGTTCTGCTCGGCAGATCTGCTTCCTTGTGAGCTGTAGGCCACTCCACACAGTGTTGCTACACGATGGTGGGCTTTTTGTGGGTGGCCTCCCTGGAAACATAACTCCCAAAATACCATCCACATAGAATACAATGTGAAAGGTGTCCCCTGATGTCATACAGCACATGGCCCTGCCTCTGTAGTTGATCTAGGCTGGGACTTTTTTGTTACACCTCAGCAATCAGCGTCCTTCCATATGCTGTCTTCCAGAAATGTGCTGAAACCTTTTGGCCTTTGATGCCCTCTCACATTTCCTTTATCATTATGGGACTATCTCCCCCCGCGCACACACACTTTTAAATTTAAATTCGATTAGCTTCCTCTTAACAGGGTCTCAGGAGGAAGAGGAGATTAATATGCGAGTGGCTTCTATCAACTTGAACTTGAAACTCAGAGCTCACACTGTTAATAGGGGTGTTATTCTGCCTCATTATGTCTGGCATAGTTATGGATGATACAGATTGATCAGTTTTAAAAACAGCAGTGACTCTATGGTAGAGGCTAAATTAGACAGTTTTGCTGTCTCCATGGATCAAATTAACTGGAAATTTGAAATATCTCCATTTATTTTACTTGAAGGAAATAACAACTAAGGTGAAAAATATAGAAACATATGGCCTTTTAAACTACATTTCTTTTTTAAATATCCTAGGTAGCTGTTTTTCACAAAAGCATTAGGAGGCAGAGTTTTGAAATAATAGAATTCCCAATTTCAGCTGATTGCCTACACTTGGCGGTGTAACACCTTAATGGGAATCCTGCCAAAGACAAATTGGCTTATGTAAAATGAAAAATAACTTTCCTACTATGCGTTCAGTGACAATGATTATAAGCCACATTATCTTCCTATCTGACAGCCAGCTGGACACATATCACATGAACTTAAGTGTTCTGGGTGTTGTAAAGAATTACTGAAGTGTTCCCTTCTATATATTCCAGCAATGCAAAATTATTTATACTTCAGATGTTTTATTTTATATCCAGAAATGTTTTATATAAATAAATACATATGCATTTAAGAACAAGTGTTCAGTGTGGGTCTTCAAACTAATCTAGGCTACAAAAAATAAGAGTCCTGTTTAGCTTAAAAAAAAAAAAAAAAAAAGACAGCACTTGGATGGAGTGTATATTCAACTAGTACTTATTAAGGGCCTAACATGTTCCTGCTACTTTGGCAAAAAGTTAGTGAGCTCCATGCTACTATCCCCTTTGGCGACACCCATGTTTATAAAGATAAAATACCTTAAGATCAATAGCAAAGGATGACAGAGGCCAAGACTGAAAACTAGATCTTTAATTTTAGAGTCAGTTTTCTTCTACTATCTCAGGGAACAGAATATTCTTCTATACTGCTTTAACCACTAGATATGGGGCAAGCTGCTTTATGCCAGTTGGGACAATGGAACACCATAAAAATGAGAATACTGACGTCAAGCTAAGGCCTTTACATTCTCGGCTTCATCTTATCAGAGAACTAGAATTGGTAATTAAGTCTATCACAGAGTTCATTTTACTGAAGTGGAAAACTCAGTGCAAAATGCTTATTAGTAAAATGCTAATAAGCTTTTGTTAATAAGAAGAAAGACAAAAAAAAGTTTTGAAATAGCTTTAGAATAAGTTGTCACAATTTAGTATCACTGGAGGAAGTCTTCTTTGTGTTAATAACCAAAATGTGGATTGCCACCCTGAGCTGTGATGATGGAGGTATTCATAAGGAACAAGGAAGGTGAGGTAGAGAGAAAGCGGTAAGCTCAGTCTTTACATCATCATCTCTTTTGCAAATAACACTCCATGCCATATAGCATACATGTGGACCTCCAGAACTATACAAAACAGTAGGTTAATGATACTATTTAATGATTTCTAGGACTAGAGTTAGTTCCAGTTCTTTATCATTTTTTAGGCTAGGACATTTTTCACTGTGTCTCACTTAGCCTGAATGTGGTTCATGAATGGTGACCAGCGCTTTCCACTTAATGAAGTCTTTTTATACCACATTATACGGGTCAGCGTTCTCGAGTAAAGTCAGACTTGATTTCATATGCAGGCTGTGCTACTTCCTAGGTAAGTGTCCTTGGGAAAATTACTTAACCTCTCTGAGAATCAAGGTTTAGAAAAAAAAAGATGTCTACCTCATAAGACTGTTCTGGAAATAAAATCAAATGTGATTTTATCTATTAGGTAGGTTGGTGGGTGGGTGGGTGGATGGGTGGATGGGTGGATGGGTGGATGGGTGGATGGGTGGATGGGTGGATGGGTGGATGGATGGATAGAAGATACAGTAGCCTCCCAACTAATAAACTCAGGGAGTCTGGCTAGGGTCCACGCTTGACACCTTGCATAGTTTTACATTAGAAGATGCTATACAGTGTTGATTGAGAACGTTTTCTGTCTTTTAGTTTATAGAACAGATATTACAATGGAGATAGTGTGCTGTTGAGAAAAAAGCTACTTAATTCTCCAGAGCTAAATTCATAGTTATCCCAGCTCCCTCTCTCTCTCTCTCTTTTTTTTTTACCAGAGACACTAAAGTGATTTGATGGTCTTTACCATCAATGGCAGAAGTCAAGGACAGAAGAAGGGACTTCTTTTTTTTGGCAGGGGTGAGGAAGGTGTACAGTCCACATTCCTTTCATTCACCTCCCCATGAGTTTGGGGACATTTAGCGGGTTTCCTTCACTGAAGGCAAAAAAGGGCATTCCAAGAAAAGTGCTTGTAAAGGTTGTGCTGTTCTAGAAAAGAAAGACTAACATTTCCCTCTTTGGTGATGTTCACTTAGCCATGGAGTTTGCTGACCTGCTTCACTATTACTGAGGTTGGAAAACAACCCTAGGGAGAGGAGGTCAGCCAGGGAGAGAGGATACAAAACTGTCCCCCCGCTTCTGGTTACTTCACCTGAGAAGTAGAAAAGATGGATGCTCCTCATGTCTGCAGTCCTCACAGTTGAGGCTGTTAAGGGCAAATGAGAATGGAGGACTATGAGTTTGTGAGAAGTTGCTTCCACTTGCACAAAGCAGGGAGTGCATCAAAAGACTGCAAGGTGAAGCTGCTAGGGGTCTTCTGGAAGAGGTAGCTGAGTTCCCCCAGAGACAGCTCAGCTAGAGGAGCTGCTTGAGCATGAGTCTTGTGGTACTGGCAGATGTGTGGTTCTCTACCCAGCCAGGCTACGTTGCTAGAGATAACCAACAGAAAGGGCACAGCCACAGAAGAATGGTAGAGAAATAACATTCCCTTCTTTTCTCTTTTTGCCCTAACACTGCCAGAGGATTCTAAGGGAAAGAGATATCTAGAGGGTGGCATGAGAGAAAGCAGACCACACCACTATCAATATCAGGCCACTTTGGTGGAACCACAAGTCTCAACTGTGTTGGTAGGATGGATAGAAGTCTGAATCAAACATGAGGTTCACATTTTAACATAGAGAAGATCAATAAATGATAAAGTTAGAGATATGAATTGAAAATGTCATTAAGGTAGACTATTCACCATTGGGAAAAAAGGAACAAAGCGCAGTTGTTAACAGATATTGAAAAAATAAAATGATTTCATTTTTAAACATTAATTGATTAAATGTTCTCAGTTAAACCAGTTGCAATTATAAGCCAAGTGGAGAAACGTATTAGCCACCCCCTCTAATGAACTGATTGGAGAATTCAGAAATACAAAATACTAAAACCCTCTATATGTAAGCCTGCTCATCCAACATCTCTATTCTCCTCTCCTGCCCCACTGACTCACATAGCATATGCCACAGTACTGAATCAGTCAATGGCCTTTTGACATCCCATGTTTGCTCATGTGTTCATGCTTATACACATGTTCTTCCTCTGTCCAGAACTCCCTTTCTTCCGATGTCTATCACACAAATACCTGTAGATGTTTCAGGTCTCAGCTTGTGAGTTTCACTCTCTCTGAAACCATCCTGACCTGCTTTCCCCTCCCTCTCGATGCCATGTGTGAGCCAGGTGCCCCTCCTGTATACACATTAACGCCTTGAAAGTATTTCCTGTATAATGCCTATACTGTATTGTAACTATGTGCTTATATTTTTGTCACTCTCCCTACACACTAAGCCCTCTGAAGGGAAACTTAAAATTCAGTACCTAGGACAGTGCCTGGGATATAACAAGAGCTTCATAGACAATTGCTTATTGAAAGAAGGAAAGAAAGAATTTCTTTATCGTCAAAGTGATGAGGCTGCACAGTTAGTTTTAAGAGGAGGCTCTTATGTAGTCTTTTCTTACCCTTCCAAGGAGATGGCCCGTTGGAGAGTCACTGAAGGCTGGCGCATTGCAGTGCTGTGTTGAGAATGACTGTAAGGAAAGACAAGACAAACATGGATCATTTACTTAAAATGTCTGTGCACATTCTAATCAGTCCTATTGTCAGGAAAAGAACCAGTCTTGAAAGAAATACAGTAGCGATTAAATCACTATTCTTTGGTTATAAATAGAATCATCCACCAAAACATAGCACATAGCACTCTACTGGAGAAGGGGCTAGTTTCCTTACTATTTGATTTCAACGTGTATTATTCAAAAGTACGCTCTAAATGACAGGTACACATGGAAAGAAACAAAAATGTTTGGAAAAGGTAATTCTTTCCCCTTTCAATAAGACAATGTAGAGCATCAAAACATAAATGTTATTATGATGCAATGTATTAAAAATTTTAAGCTGTGGAACTTTTTTTCCTAATGAAATTTTATACAGAGCCTAATTTGTGAATCAAAGTGGTATTTACCCACTGCTGTCTAGTCAATTCTGACCACAGTGACCCTACAGGACAGAGTAGAACTGCCCTACATGGTTTCCAAGACTATAAATCTTTACAGAAGCAGATTGTCACATCTTTCTTCCAAGGAGTAGCTGGGTTCAAACTCCTGACCTTTTGGTTAGCAGACAAGTGCATTAACCACTGTACTACAGGGCTCCTGAAGTGGTATTTAATTAGTATAAATTTATCTATAACTTTAAATTTGCAACACAGAAATATAAAATTTATCGATAAGTACAATTTAGTTATTTGATGAACACAAAGCTTGAAAAATGGGATTTCCAGCTGCAGTTTTGTATCAACATTAGAATCCACTATATCTCCATATTTTGTCCTGGTTACACGGCAACAATATTGAGTTTGTAGATAACTAGTTACAATAATAATTATAATATCTAAAATTTATCAAACACTTATATTGCTCCAGTTACTTTTCTAAGTGTTTTATATTTATACATCTTTTATTTCTCACAACCCTATGAGGTATGTATTGTCACTAATCCCATTTAACAGATGAGGAAATTGAGACACAGAGAAGTTTAGAAATGTGCCCAAATTCATATGGTAAATATCTATGCTTGAAGTGGTATCCAGACAGTCTGATTCTAGAGCCACTGTTCTTAACCACCATGTTATATTGCTTCTCAAAGAGTAACAAGTTCTCAGATTTGTAAGAATTTATCTTGCAATATCAGAATATTCTTCAATTATTTTGCCAAAGAAACGGCGGGAGAAGCTTTTATCTGAGATATTCACAATAACGATCCTACAGCAAAAATTAATTCATTGTAGTTTTTTATGTGCTAGATATGTAGAATATTTGTGTTAAATGTCAGATGTAATGTTTCTAAATGTGTAATCGATTTTTAGCTATAATATTAATTACATACACGGGTAGCATGAACATATGAACATGTATATAAAAATATATATGTAAAGAGAAATCTGAGTTAAGTGTTTGTAGAACATTAGGCATCTTCACAAAGCTCTAGGATTTTCCAGCACAAACTCTGAAAACACTGATATTAGCATGGAGAACCAAGCTGTGGGCTGCGGAGGTTTTTGAGCAGGGGTGTCACTCTGTGATGGCATTTTTCTGAGGTTGATGGAGCAGAGTTCTGGGAATGTAGCTAAGGCCTAGAAAATGATCTTCTTAAAGCTAAGGATTGTGTCCTCTGCTTCATGTATACCTCATGGTGCCAAGCACCACAAATGTTCAATTAATATGTTTTGATCAACCAATTGAGAGGCATCATAGTGTTCAGGAGCTTGGACCACGTAGCTAGACTATCTGAGTTCAAATCCTGACTCCATCACATATATCTATGCGACCTTGTGTAAGGTACTTAAACCTCTCTGTGTGCCAGTTTCTCATCTGCGTAATCAAGATAGTAATAGAAACTTCTTCACAGGGTTGTTATAAGGAGTCAATGAATACAGTGCTTAGAACAGTGCTTAGTACATGGAAAAGCTATATAAGGGTTTGTTAAATATAGAAATGAATATGATTTGAAAATTATTATTTAGGTCACTTGAGTTAGCCTCATAGTCAATGCTGTGAGGTATATATTTCTGGTATAAAATGACTTTGATGACCAGTATCAGATTAAAATATACTGTCTATTACAAAAACAACACTATAAAATTAGTGGAATTCAAAATAAGAGAAAGTAAAATACCCATAATTCCATTATTTTTTCTCACATTTTCAGAGTTATATAATTTAATTTCTATACTATCCTATAAGGTAGTTATGATTATCTTCAGTTTATATATAAGGAAACAAAACCCAAAGAGCTTACATAAGTTGTCAGAAATCAACAGCTGCAAATGCAGAGGCAGAATTCAAACTAAAAACCATCTGTCTTGTTACCAAGTGCGTGCACTTTTCACTCTGTCATCTTCCAGTTTTTAAACAAGTTATAGAGAACAAATGTAAGTTCTTATTACATTTTTCCTTACATTATAATTTAAGCATTTCTGATACATTCTCCATAATCATTTTGATGTTATATAATGTTATTTCCTATAAAGATAACACAATTTATTTAAACACTGTTTTATTGTTGGATATTTGGGTTATTTATATTGTTTTAATATTATAAATAATGTTGCAATGAACATACTGAGATCAATTACTTTTTTCTTATTTGCCTCTTCCCTTAGGATGGATTCCCAAAGTGGAAACATATATTAGATTCTTAATTTATGCTATTAGATTTTTTTTTTTAAACTTCGTACTCCTTTATTTCATATTGCTAACATGGAAACCCAGGTGGCAGGGTGGTTAAGAGCTACAGCTGCTAACCAAAAGGTTGGCAGTTCGCATTCACCAGGCGCTCCTTGGAAACCCTACTGGGAAGTTCTACTCTGTCCTATTGGGTCGCTATGAGTTGGAATTGACCCGACGGCAATGGGTTTGGTTCAACAAGTTTTATTGCTAACATTACCAAGGCAAACATCTTCCCCTTGGGTTCAAGCAGTTTGTTCTGTCCTTTCCTATTGTAGGCCACATATAGACAGCATGTTGCTATTGCTAACATGACTAAGAAATTACAGGTAACCACAGCCTGGCTGTTTTACCTCCTCAGGCAGAGAGGCCAGCCAGCCAAGAAGGAATTCTGAGAAGCGCAACGGTATCTGTACCAGTTTCACCACAATCTTACAAACACTGACATTATAATTAGAAGAAAATACTCGATAATTTAATAGGTGCAGACTTATAATGAACAGTTATTAGTGAGAATAAATTTTTTCTTCTATATGCTTATTTTCTAATTGTATTTCTTTTGTGCGAACTAATCATTTCTTTTATCATTTATCTTTCACTGGTTTCAACAGTAAGAACAGTTCTTCTTGGGTAAGGACCAATGATGCTAACTGACCAAGATTAATGAGTAACTGGAATCCCTAATAGCTTCCTCAACATTAGCCCAGCCCACATAATTAAAACAAAGAAATATTCAGTAATCTTATTTTACTTACCACTACCTTATAACTAATTGCTTTATTATTCTACCCTAAGCTAGTCCAAGAATGTTCTTTTTAAAGTTTTAGGTACACTTAAATTAAATGCAAAATGTACCATAAAGTGCTCAGAGAATTTGAATCCTTTCACATTATACATGCAGTTTCTCCTAATGTATAAATTTGGAATAATAAGAAAAAATTGGGATACAGCCTTTTACAACATGTAATTATCCTTTTACTCTGCCAGACAAATATAGTGAGTTATCTGACAGCCATGAACTGTAGACACAGGGCATTTTTGTTATTCATGGGTAGTAATGCCTAAGCAATATTCGCAGTGGTACTAGGAGATACCTGACAGTTACAATAACTGGTGTTTAAAAAACACCAAACATCTTCCCATTGGGCTCAAGAAGTTTGTTCTATCCTTTCCATATTATAAGCCACACATAGACATCATGTTACTATTGCTAACATGACTAATAAATTACAGGTAACCACAGCCTGACTGTTTTACCTCCTCAAGCAAGAGGCCAGCCAGATAGGTGGAATTCTGAGAACCACAATGAAAAGAACCAAAGGGGGAGAGCACAGCTAAAATGTGAACCTTTCAGTGTAAGAGAACGACGTGCTTGTAATGTTCTTTGTCTTTAAAAAAGCCTACCTGCAAATCGCCAGCATCCTCCTTCTAGCTATTATTTTTCTAGTTACAGTAAGTATCTCCTCTTCTGTGAAGCATTTAATAATATGCTTTTCTTCCCTACCTACACCCCTGGCAGAGCTGACAATTCACTGCTCTGGGCCCCTCATCTTTTTCACAAGTCCATAGCAGCACCAAGGACTGACAATCACCACCATTTATTCACATACTCTTTTCTCCAACTAAGTTGTATGTGCTTTCTTGCAAGGAGTAGGGCTTATCCATCTCTATATTTTTAGCCTAGGCTGGCACACACAAGATTATTTCTATACACGTTTTTGAATAAATAAATTAATAAATGAACAACATGAACTAAATTTCACCTACGTATATATAAGCCCCCATGCCTTTAAAACTTTGTAACAACATTGAGAACTAGGTATTACGCCAGTTTTTGAGGAAAATTAAGGCTCAATTTCTCACAGCTAGTAGAGGTAAGAGTAGAACCCAGGTTTACTGACTCCAAAGTGCCTGCTCCTCTGGGATAAACCATGTTGCCTTACAGAAAGGTGGACTCAAACTCTGTGGTTAGTCCATACAGGAAACCTGACACATTCTGTTAGGAAATGTTGTTTGCATAAAATACCACCCATTATTTTCACCACACATGGACATCTTTCATGTCAGTGGATTTTGAAGATAATTTTGTGACGATCACTTAATAGAGGGACTTCTCTGTCCTACTCTCTCCACCTTAATGACCCTTGGCATTTATGAGGATTTAAGTGAGAAGAGGAATTCCTGGTGGTGCAGTGGTTAACAGCTACAGCTGCTAACCAAAAAGGTCAGCAGTTCGAATCTACCAGGTGCTGCCTGGAAACCCTATGGGGCAGTTCTACTCTGTCCTATAGGGTTGCTATCAGTCAGAATCAACTCAATGGCAAAGGGTTTGTTTGTTACTTTTTTTGGTTTAAGAGAGAAGAAATGGTGGGTGAGTAGGGTGAGCCTGAGCAAGACTCAGCATCATGTCACAATACTGATACTGGGAGAGAAGTCCCTGATACAAGGTAGGAAACCTGTGGCACCAACTCTATATTTAAGTGGCTTCGCTTAGCTGAGGTGCTAAATCAGGCAATTGTTGAGTAAATCTCACTGAGCCTTTACAAAACTGAGAGAGTTATCAGTCTTACTGCCTTTATAGTCATGCTGTCACTGAATAAACCTGGTTCAGAGAACAATAGATAGAGTCTCCTTTCCAAGAATTTGTCGATTTTACAAGTGAAGGACTTCCAAGCTGTTGCCTATGGAAATGGCATTTGAATCGTATTGAAAGATGCAGTCCTAAAACTGTATTAAATTAAAAATGTTTTTGAGACTCTTAATTGAAATTGTCGTATTACACGTGGAGAACAAAGGACCTAGCTAGTGGTAATAAACGGCTTTTTAATTTTCTCCTTGTTTGAAACAATGAGAGGTAGGATGAGTGGTGTTTCCAAAATACTGTAATATTAAAGATATGTTATTTTAATGGAGAGCACAAATTTTTTTTCTGTTCCCTTATTAATGAATTAATATTTAATATGACTTATAAAGCACCATCAATCATTAAAATAACCCCTAATATATATTAAAAATTCTGTTTCTTTCTTCATTCCCATTTCTGAAGAACTTTTGTCTTTGTCATATTTGACTCTTCACCTTTCTCTTAAATGTCTATGATTTATTCCTTTTCTCAATTTTCATTTTCTTCTTTTATTGTACTTCCCCTCTCTCCAAGTTGCCATTATTTTAAAAAAGAAGAGCATATCTTCTTGGATATCCAAACAATACCTCACATGTAACATTACCAAAACATTATTACCTTCCCCCATGAAGCTGTATCTTCCTCCTGTTGTTTCATTGACCCTTAACATGAGTTGTCTTGTATAATTTTTTATATACCAATGTTATTTGGGCACTTACTATGTACCAAGGATTGTGTTAGGTGCCCAGAATGAGTCTTTCATTCTTCAACGGTATAACCAAACCACAAACCAATTCCACTGCCATTGAGTCAATTACAACTCATAGCAAATACTTGATGATAAAGATGATTGTGAAGTCAAACAAACAATTTGACCCAGCTTCATACAGATAAATTTTTAAAATTTCCAGTCATATTGGATAGGTACACCATCTAAACTGGATCTGTAAGGATAATAGTATTTTAAACGGTGGAGAAGCGAAAGGAGCATGACCAATGTTGTGGAGAGACAAAAGTATGCGCTTCCTCTGGGAACCGAGTGGTTTGGCTTGGCCAGAGCAGAGTGGCCATGGATAAGGCTCAAGAAACTGACTGGGGGATGGATCATGAGGAACAATGACTACCTTGTCAAAGGATCTGGACTTTATTCTGTTGGCAGTGGTGGTATCTCCAAGGTTGTTAAGTGGGCAAGGCAGAGAGTAACATAGTCATACCTATGATTCAGAAAGGTAAACCTGAAAATTTCTGGACAATGGGAAGAACAGGGGAAAATCTATAGGAAGAAAGAGTAATAGGAGACCATTATCATGGAGGAAATTAGTATATGTCTAAACTTGGATAATTACAGTAGGAATTAAGAAAAGGGGATACATTTAAGACTTTTGGAGGTAAAATATACAGGAATAAATAAGAAGGGGTTACAGAGAGTGCACTTGTTCTCCAAAGTTCATTCTAAAAATCTGGGTACCTGGGCATTCATGGCCTTTTCCCTAAAGCTAAATTCTCCTAAACAGAATGGGTCTGCTGTCTCAGGGTACAGAAGCAGTTTTACTCTCTTCTAGAACTTCCAAATAAGCCTTCAGATGTAGACAGACTTTGTTGTTAGAAAGTGGAGTGGGGAATGAATTGAGGGTTCTATTACTGACTGAGAGATCATGGTACTGTTAACAGAACCAAGAAGTAAATGTGTGTATATGAACATATGATTCAGTTTGGTTGTAATAGATAAGCTTGATGTACCTGTTACACATGTGGGGAATATGTTCTACAGTGGGACAGCTATAATTATTAAAAACTTCTCTTATCCCCTCAGTAAATAGGCTGATCAAGTTCAGTTCTTCCCAGGTAAACTGTATGCTTGTCAAAATCAGTTGTAATTTTTCTCAAATCTGTTTATCTCTGTTGAACTTGTTTATATAATTACATAATTTAATTACATGTTCCAAAAATGAAATATGAGTGTTAAAAAAAGAATTGTTTCTATCGAGAGTAAGCTATTGATTTGGAAAGACCTGATAATAGTATGTAGTTAAAAAAAATGCTGTCAAATTAGGTATGATGCTTAAGTAAAGTGTCAAATTAGAGAAAATTTAAGATCAGAAGGTAATTATAAAATAAAAAAGGATTCTTCATTTGGTTTCCATTTGCTTTTCACCCTAATTTAAAGAACCGCAAACTGGAAAGCACAGGCAATGTATTAAGAATGCGCTTTATGCAAGAAAAACGAAGCAAAAATTCAGAAAATATGGGCCCCAGATTTGATGTCCTCATAAATAAATGTGGTGTACCAACATTTTAAAGCAATTAATGGACAATTTAGATGTTGGAAAATGTCATAAAAGCTGTGGCAAGGGGTTGCTAATGCTAGAGAAAATCTTCACCTTGACACACATAAACAGATGATGAAGAACATAATTTATTAACTGATCTCAGACAAAGTAAAATTTCTAATGATTTATATAAAGACAATGTGTAACATTGGATTAATGATGATCCGTTGAAAATCGACACTGTGGAAGTCACACATGTTGGGACAAACAAACCTGTTGCAGTCGAGTTGATTCTGACTCATAATGACCTATAGGACAGAGTAGAACTGTCCTACAGGGTTTCCAAGGCTGTAATTTTACAGAAGTAGACTGCCACATCTTTCTCCTGAGGAGAGTCTGATGGGTTTGAACCACTGACCTTTTGGTTAGTGGCCAAGTGCTTAACTACTGCACCACCAGGGCTCCTTGTTGGGACAAACAGATGTTTTTAAATATGAAGAAGAAAAATATTGGATCAAATTTAGGGCCTCAAATTTCTCATGACATAGATAAAGATGCTAGAACTATAGTTTTATTAATATTGAACAATTTTAATCAAAAGTCAACGATGATATGGTGACCAAAAAAAGTAGAGGGATTTTATTGGAAGAAATCTCATTTGTTTTTTAAAATACCACTAAACCACTGGTTTTATTATGTCACCATGGAGTTATATTTTTAAAGGTGAAATAATTAAGGCATGCACGTTTTTTTTTTTTTAATTTATCTACCAATCTATTTATGTATTTTAAATAAAGCTGACTGTTATATTCGGTCTTTTAACTAACAAATCAGTATCTGATTCTGGTTGTATGAGTTAAGAGCAGTTCTATTGTATGAAGGCATAATGTATTATAACCAGAGAATATTCCTTGCTTTACTCTTAAAGGATATCATGGAGGACCTTAAAGTCTTCTTACGGAGGAGGCCTAAAGAAGTTAAGTTTCACATTTAGAATGTGGTAAAGGTGCGATCAGAACAGAGAACTGATCCCAGTCTGTTGTTTTCTCTGTCCCATACCATCGTGATTCTTCATACTCTACTCTGCGACAACAGTTTAATGATGAACATAGCCACAACATTGCCCATTCTAAAAATCCTGCTCATCACTATTAGGTAGCCGGAAGACTCTGAGTATACACTAGCAAATATTGATTTCAATGACAAACTCTTGGCTTCAAGCAATAATGAGAAATTCCAGCATTTTGCCCTGTGGATTAACCCAAGTGGTATATGATTGGTCTCAAAGGCTAAAACGTCAGGGGGAAAATGCAGTGTTTTAATACAGCAGGTATATTCCTGCCTTTACTAGTTTTGTTTTTGAATGGCTGACCATACATAATTTTTTTTTTTGGCTTTTTCAGTATACAAGTTACATCTCAGGAGGCCCACAGATATATGTATATATAATAAGGTACCTAGTAATGTATTGATATATATCAAAAAAGCCCCTTTCCACATGGACTATTCTTCACAAGGGAAGTGAAAAATTGAATTTATAGTAGTTTAAAACAAGTATCAGATAGTTCAGTGAATACAGTCACTTCAAAAAGAAAAATTCATTTTATTTAGGAATTTTACGTAAAGTATAGAAAAATCCTACAGAATGCACCAAAAATGAGAGAATTTGCAACAGGAATATTTTTGTATACCAGTTGAGATTTTCGGCATCTAATTGATATGGCTCTGAATTTCCCTTCATGTCATACAGAAAACAAGTTCTTCAAGATAACTCATTCTGGCCTTTTCTCTTTGTCAACATTTGGGAAGCAGAACTGTGTAGAAGAAAAGAGCAGAGGTCTAGAAGTCAGATGTGGGTCTTCCCACAACGCTCATGACAAGCTCAATGGTCTTAGATAAGTCATTTAACTTCCCTTGTTTTGATTGTTTTCTTCAGTCTGAATAAGGAAAATTGTTATTGTCCTCTCCATCTACTTTCTTGGATATGGACACTGTGACAAGGAAAAAAGCATGGATTGGGAGTCAATGGTCTGGGATATCCCACTCTTCTTAATTAGGTACTTGATGACCTCAAACACTGAATCTCTCACTTCTCCAGTCTTGTCATAAGTGCAACATAGATAATAATGCCTTCTTATAGATCTGCTGTGAGGGAGAAAATAAGCATATATGAAAAGAATTTTGTAAATGATGAATATAGTCAATGGAAATTGCCTTCCAGGAGGCAGTGTGATTTGGTTATAAGATGTCTGGAACTACTAATCGGAACCTGAACTAACCAATGGGCATAAGGATGGAAAATATGGCCAGAGCTAAGAAATATTAAGAAAAAGGAAACTACATGATTAGGTAATTGTATGTGGTTAGTGACTGAGGAGTCTAGGACAGCGTCCATGTTGCTATATGGGATGACTGGGTCAATGGTGGTACTTTACACTGAGAAAGAAGCATGAGAAGAAGAGCAGATTAGGACAAATATGATTATTTCAATATTGTATATGTTGAGTTGGGGGTACTTGTGTGACATCAAGGTAGAGATGTCTGGTAAGATTGGAGTCTAGATCTCAGTAGAAAGTTCTGGTCTAAAAAGGTAAGTTTTGGAGTCAAAGAGAATAGGTGCACTTGAAGCCATGGGTATTCCTATAAAGAATTGATGAGAACTTAAAGATGAGGATGGAGACCTGGTGACAGTCACCATTATAGGATGAGTGAAGAAAGATGAACCTGGAAAGGAGACTAAGAAGTAATGAGCAGAGAGGTAGGAGGAAAACCAAAAGAATATGAGGTAATGTCAGCCAAGAATAGGATCAGGGAGGTTGTTTCAAGAAGGGAAGTTTGGGCAACAGTTGCTAAAGACCATAAAGAGCTTAAATATGAAATAGAATGAAAATTCTATTGGTAATTGGGTTTAGCAATAAGGAGGCAATTGGTGAACTAATGGAAGGGGACTCAGTGGAGTGGTGGGAGTGAAGACAGATTAAAGTAGGTCAAGTAATGAATGAGTGTGAGGTGAGAATGTAGGTATCTCTTTCCAGAAGCTTAACAGTGAAGACAAGAACAGGATAGGGGAAGAAGGAAGGGCCTAACTTTTAAAAGATGTTTAAATCTTAAACTTGGGCCTGTTTAACTTGGATAGGTAGGAACTAGCAGACAGGGAAAATTAAAGATTCTGAAACAAGAGCAGATACCAGATGGAGGATCCTGAGGCATTTGGAAAGTGATGCTACCATAGAATCTAGGGAAAAGGTGTGAAATTTAGGCTGAACAAGCCAAGAGAAAAGGTATTTCAAAAGACTTCTCAAAATTTTCCAAAACAAAATTTTTTTTTCCTAAATCAGGCCTTTCTTAACCAGCTGACCTAAAGTAATCCCTCTCACAAGTCATTTTTTTTATCCCATAACTCTGTTTTGTTTTCTTTGTGGCAATATCTGAACATATTTTACTTATTTATATTGTGTGGTTTTTAATCTATATTCCCTCATTAGAATGTACACTCCAGAAAGCAACTTCTTTGTCTTGTTCATCACTGTATCCCAAATGCCTAGGTCCAAAATAGATATTTGAAATTAATAAATGCAGAGAAAAAAGCAAAACCCCTGAATGCATAAAAAGATATTGAGGAGAGAAAAAGGAAATTTCTTATCATTCCAGAGACAAGTGATCCAAATAAATATTCACTGAACATCTTTTGTGAGCCAGACACTGAGACGATCTGAGGATACAAAGAATAAGACCCCATATCAAGGTGCTTAAAATCTAGTTGTTGATGTGTGCTATCGAGTTTATTCTGACTCATAGGGACCCTATATGACAGAGTAGAACTGCTCCATAGAGTTTCTTAGGCTGAAATCTTTACAGGAGCAGAACACCAGGTCTTTTCTCCTGTGGAACAGCTGGCAGGTTCAAATCACTGACCTTTTGGTTAGTGGCTGAGCGCTTAACCACTGTGCCACCAGGGCTCCTCTAAAGTCTAATAGGGGAGAAAAATACTTAAATAGACAGTCTAAGGATAGGCTGATGAGGGATAAGACAAAGGTTTGGGCACAATAAGAACACAGATCTATGGTTCTCTCTGAGTCCACTTTCAAGAGTCAAGAAAGAAACTGATGACTCCGTGAGTGATAATGAGAGAGAGGACATTATGAGCAGAGAAGACAATAGGTGTAAAGGTATAGAAATGAGGGAGCACACACTATAATTTCAAAAATAAGAGTTCAGTATGGATGGATGCATCAAGTGAGTGCAGATATGTGAAGAAGATGAGGCTGGAGAGGATGGGGAGGTAAGCCAGCTTGCAGGCTAATGTTAAAAAGTATGGATTATATTCTGCAGGCAAAGAGGAGGCCATGAGCAATTTTAAGCAATATTAACACATAGCCATTTTTTGCAGTTTAGAAAGACACCTCCATGATCTCTAGGTATATAAAACAGCTGGAGGAGGTTTAAAGATACTCAAGGAGCTATGAGAGGAAGCTGGCACTGAGGAAAGACTATGTATGAAAAGCTTTCTTTCCTGGCATTTACACCTACCAGCTGCTCTTCGAGAGGAAGATGTGGCAGCGTGCTTCTGTAAAGATTATAGCCTTGGAAACCCCACGGGGCAGTTCTATTCTGTGCTATCAGGCTGCTATGAGTTGGAATCAACTTGATAGCAACCGGTTTTTTGTTTTGTTTTGTTTGGTCCTACAGAATCTTTTTGTAGAGCAAATGGAATAATCATTTTCCCCAGCCAACTAGAGTAGGTGCTAAGGCAAAAAAAAAAAAAAAGAAACTCTTTTTGCTTCAATGAGGATTATTCTACAATTTATTTTCCTTATTAATTTGTCATGTACACAGCTGGAACATTCAGACAAATGTGGGCTGCCTGGCTTGGTGAGATCTACTACTAGTTGTTTAGTATCATGGAAGAGCCCCAGCTGATTAGCTAAAGGGGAGCTGTCTACTTGACATCTATCGTCTGAATCTTCCTTACAGTGGTGCAGTGCAATGGACCACTTCTGTGTGGCCACCACGGTCATGTAACTCCAATCCAAGTTATTGGGTGGGACTGTGCAAATAAGATAATTGTGGTCCACCAAGGGGATTGGTCAGTTTTGCCTTTCTAATAGGCTTAAAAAGAGAGCTAATTCCACAGTAGAAAGAGCATCTCACCATTACCAAGGAAGAAGAGTCAAGAGCAGAGCACATCCTTTGGACCCAGGATCCCTGCACTGAGAAGCTCCTGGAACCAGGAGACCGAAAGAGAGAAAAAGAGAGGGAGAGAGAGAGAGCTATAACATTGAAGGCAAGAAATAGCAGTAGAAAAATGGCAGCAGGAGAGACCAGCAGGAAATGGCACAGTTGGCTTCCCAGCCCACAAAGTGGAGCTAGAAAGTTGAGTGCTTTGGGGCAGGAAGCTTGCTGGAGGAGTAGGGTGTCTCCAGGAACTTGGTGGAACTAGGTTTGCCAACCCACAGAGCTAGAGCTGAGCACCTTTGGGTCGAAGCTTACGGGTGGCGTGAGGTGCCTCAGGGCACTGATCAGCAGAGCTAAAGAGCTTTGTAACACTTGCCCGAGCAGGGCAGAGGCCGAGGGGCCAGACAGAGGTGTGCCTATGGGCACGGCTGGGAAGAGGCTGTCCTGATGGAAGAAGTGTATCCTGGTAGCATTCCTAACCTGAATTGTAACCTGTTACTTCGCTAATAAACCCCATAACTGTGAGTATGGTCTGTGAGTTCTGTGTGGCCATTGCAATGAATTATCAAGCCCAGCAGAGAAGTTGAGAGTGCCGTGGGAGGGATGGTTGGTGTCAAAATTGGTAATGATGGTGGAGAGAGGAGGCATGTCTGACCTCCGCCTTATGAGAATCGGCCTTGGGATGTTGATCTTGATTCTCATTCCCCCTTGTGAAGTTAGAAGAGGTCAGATGCTACCCCTAAACCATTCTTACAAATGGTCACCACAGAGTCATCACCATCATTGCACTAATAGGTGACATGATTTAAAAACCAATTGTTTATTTGCCTTCATTCTTCCCTATTAATACTGCCAAGGTAAGTAATGCCTCCTTCTCTAGTTATTCTTCCCTTGGCTGAAAATGTTCAAGGTAACCATGTGGTCTTGTGCTCCACTAAGCTTCTACTTATTACCTGAGATCTAGTATTAAAGAGAAGAAAAGAATCTGGCAATAAAATGATAAAGTGTAATGCTTTTCAAGTCTCTTAATGTGGATTTTTAATTCAATCCAGTGATGTGGAACTAGGCACCAGCAGCAAACCCCTTTCGTTTAAGTGAGGTCTTGCTTTCCTGTGGGATTAATTTCCTAAAACAAAGTAATTTTTTTTCATCTTTCTGGTTATAAACAGCTTGATAATAATTAGCATTCATAGCCGTTGGACTATGTTAGCGCAAGGGCCAAAACATTAAAATGTTCTGTCTTTGGATCTTAATGACAAGCTTCCAACTGAAGGAAACTGAATATCTATCCTCATTAATGGAAATGGCTACCTCACGGCAACTCATCTGGATGCAAGTTACAACTCTGTGAAGAGGCAAGTGAAAGGGCAGAAGGGTAAGATCTTAAAATGAGCGGTTACTTTCTTAAGGTTCGCAAATACTTTAAACAATCATCTCTTTTTTAATAGGCACAAGTTTGGCACAGTTCATTAACGTAGTAGAAGGCTTAGACATCCGTTCTCCAAACCTCAATTTCCCAGTTGTCTCATTCACCACTACACATTCATTAGCATCCATTGTATGCAAAGTGCTGTGCCTGATGCAATGCAGGAAACAATAAAGCTAAAACAAGGATGATGATCTTCCAGCATTTACAGTCTAGTTAGAAGAGAAGATAGTCATCCATTCATTTGATCATTCTGAGTCATATCTCCCATATCTGTCCTGCTTCCTGTCTTCCTTCCCTTAAACAGCAGCATCCTGGTTGTTCAGTCCAGAAATCTAGGCTTCATCACTGATTCTTTACTTACCGTCATACTCCACATGCTATCTATTAACAAACTCTTATGCTTCTATCACAAAAATAGACCCAACCCCTCCAGAACTACCACCCTGACTGAAACCCCACCATCTTGTGGTAAACTATTGCAGCAGCCTCCCGATTAGTTTTCCTCCTATTCTTCCAAAGTCACATCTCCTCACAGACCTCTGTGAGGAGATTGTTTTAAAGCATGAAATCAGATCACTTTGTTCCCCTGTAGAAACCTTTCCAAAGATTTCCGATTACTATTAGAATAAAATCCATGGTCCCTTCCAGGGCTGTAAGAGACTGTGGACGCTGCCTGCTTTTCCATGCTCATCCTGCACCATTCTGTCCATTGCTCCCTGAGTTCTAGCCACACGGACCTTCTTCCTGACCCTGAGATATACTTGCTAGTTCCCTCTAAGTGCATCTGCACTAATTGCTTCCTCTATCTGGAAGGTCTTCTCCTCGATGCCTCCCTCTCAGTCAGGTCTCAGTTGAAAGGTTTCCTCCCCAGACAGACTTTCCCTGGTCTCCCAATTAAAGACCCTCCACTCCCATCCCAGATATTCTACATCCTCTTATCCTATTTTATCTTCTCCTTAACACTTATTACTAACCGAAATTTGTTTTATTTATTTGCTTTTGTGGTCACCGACATCTTTTCCCTTCTAGCGTATAGATTCCATAAGTAAGGACAGGGATTTTGAATGTCTCGTTCACACATGTACTACCAGGGCTAGATCAGTGAGTATCACGTTGCTGTTGTTAGGTGCTGTTGAGTCGGTTCTGACTCATAATGACCCTATAGGACAGAGTAGAACTGTCCCATAGGGTTTCCAAGGAATGGCTGGTAGATTCGAACTGCCAACCTTTTGGTTAGCAGCCGAGCTCTTAACCATTGGCATTTGGAGCTCCATCACCTGTGTCTTTATAGGTTACATTAGAGATTCTTATTATCTCTGGATCGAGTCCTTGAGGAGGAAATCATAGGATCTAAATACAAAAGTATATTTTTAAACCAAAGGATTGTAATCTCAAAATAATGAAATGGCCGAGAAGGCCTTCCTAGTCCCTTTCAAGATCATTTTTCACGTACAAGTCTTACAGGATATAGTCTTTTGATCGTCAGAGTGTTTAATTGTCTGTCTCTATCATTAGACTACAAGTGATTTGAAAGTAGAGGCTCCCAATTAATTTGTATGGCCAGTCCAATACTTGGTACACACAGTATATATTTTATATATATATACATATATATATATATATACCTATATATGAATACTGAATAAGACAGCAAGGAAGACTTGTGAATTGGCACTTAGCCTAGCTCTCCAGGGATCTGACAAGCTCATTAATATCACTAATACATACAGTATAGCTTGCTGAAGTAATGCTTTCTTAGATTCCATTTTTCCCCTTGCCTTGGCTCTTTGAAATATCTAAGAACAGTGTGTTGATTTTATTTCAGGGGGAGTTTCCAGTCAAACTCTCTGTTGGGGATTATTGCATTCCCCAACTTCACATCACAGATCTTATACTGAGCAGGCTGTTGGTTTGTAAATGCTGTAAATCCTTTCACTCACCTCTGAATTTTATCAAAGCTTATCCTCATTCACCCTTACACTTACTTGGCCAATAGTTACTGAGCACCACGTATGTACCAGGCAGTGACTCATGCATTCCTGATTCACTTTACTTAATCCACTATCCCACACTTACTAAATTATTCTCCTTGTTGCTTTCTTGTGATATCCCACATTCAGACATCAAACATTCTGTGTCTACTGCAAGTCAGTGCTATGCTATGTAGTATGAGAGATACAAACAGAAAGCAAAAATAGTCCCAGGTGTCTAATAGTTTATAGGAAAACACAGTTAAGTGGTCAAATAAGCAACAAAATGTAAACATAGACTAAGCATACAGCAGAAGGGATCTCAGCCTAGAAGTTTGCAGAGTTCCGGGGGGGAAAAAGGGGAAATGATGTTTTATTTATTCCAAAATTTCAAGAAATTGTTCCCTTTGAATTTTCTGTATTTTTTCTAGGCCTTCAAATTTCTAAATATTTCAGTAAAAACATTTTAAGACTAAGACAAGATATAAATGATACATACACACCTGTATTAGGAAGCATCATACTACTATGACCTATTATCTTTTTTAACACAACAATGGAAATATTCATTAGATAGATGGAACTTTAGAACCAGAGTAATTTTCAAATGTCTGTAGGAAACTTTGGCTATTTTCTTTGTACAGAATCTTTATGCAAAAAAAAAAAAAAAAAAAGAGACTTCGTGAATGTTTTGGCAAAACTCCAAAGGAAATGCTAAGATAATTTCAAGAGCCACAGATCTTGCCACCGTTCTTTGCCCAGTCTCCTACTTACCATTTATTTTTCAAAACTTATCTCATACATTCCTAGATCTAGGAAACCTTTTCTAATGTCTCAGCTTTGTTTCCACAGTGCTCAGGCATCTTTAAAAAGGCAGTTACCACACTGTAGTAAACTCATTGTTGTCGAGTCGATTCTGACTCATAGTGACCCTATAGGACGAGTAGCTCCCCCATAGGGTTTCCAAGGAGCAGCTGGTGGATTCAAATGCCAGCTTTTTGGTTAGCAGCCAAGCTCTTCACCACTGCACCACCAGGGCTGTACACCATAGTAAAGTGCTATTTAAAAAATGTCTGTTTCCCTAGCCAGACTCCAGCTTCCTAAAGGCAGCAACCATGATACCTGAACCCTGTACCTTCTCACCCCAGGCCTAGCGCAGCTCCCATCTGTTGAACTGAGCACTGGGATGCTTGTTATTGCCTTTCCACTGAGCTCCAAAGGCAAGAATGCTCATTTTTGACCAATAAAAAAAATTAGTGATTTTATTTAATAAAGCCAAATAAATACATAAATACACCAGAGATCTCTCTATATAGAATATACTTGACAAAAGGGAAAAAAATGAGTATTATACTCTCTATTAGACACTCTCAAATTCATGAAAAAGGACAATGCATGTAAGGGACAAATCCATCTACTGATACTTCAACAACACAGTGGTGAGTGATGAGTCTTAATTTTGGAATAAAATAAGCGGTGGAGTTTAATATATGAAAATGACAATAAATAGATTCTGCTCTGCTCCAATAAACTTGTGGCTCCATGTCTTACTGGAGAAATCTAGTCGAAACAGCAGCCACAAAAGCTACAGAGATACATGATTTAAGCAATAAGCCGTGGCAGGCTGCTGCAAGGTTTACCGCTGTCCACAGTTGTTGCTACTTAAACGAGGTTAAAAGCCATCAACGCAGCTGTGCATGAAATTACAGAATCCTAAGCTGCCCACACGGAGATGCTCACTGCAATTACAGTAAAATGTCATTTTAAAGTTAGTTTCATGAAAGATGAAATGTACATATTTGCTTTGGTTAAACAAAAAAGGAAAAGAAAAAACACATAGTTTGACCCTATAAAAAAGTATTCTTAGTACATCTTCTAATTATTGGTAGTTTTTCATGGATTAACAAACATTAAAAAATACAAAGTTTGATTGAGAAAAGATAAATTTATAGAGACAGAAAATAGGTTAGTGGTTGCCTGGAGCTGGGGTGAGAAGGCGGAGTACGCTGTAAACGGTCATGAGGGATCTTCTCTTACCGGGGGGAATGAAAATATTCTAAAACTGATTATCACTGGGTAAAGTTACTAAAAATCACTGAATTGTACACTGGAAAGGGGTGGATTTTATGATATGCACAATATACCTCAATATAGTTGTTAAAAAAAAAGTTTAGGGAAAAAGTGTTTTCCTTGCCTCCTTCCCTGCCCCATAAAAGATACAATGGTTGAAAAGCATGGCAAAAAACTTTCAAAAACTGATGTGTCATTAAGCACTTACTTGTACTTTTTTTAACTCTAAATTTCTAGAGTCTTTAAAAAACTTTTCATTCAGTCTCAGACAAGTGAAAAGCACCTTTTTTCTCCTTTATGGTAGTATCAAAAAACCAAACTCATTGCCATCAAGTCAATTCTGACTCGTAAAGACCTTCTAGGAGAGAGCAGAACTACCCCACAGGGTTTCCAAGGCTGTAATCTTTGCGGAGGCAGACTGTCACATCTTTCTCCTGTGAAATGGCTGATAGGTTCATATCACTAACCTTTCGGTTAGCAACTGAGAGCTTAACCACTGTGCCACCAGGGATTTTTTTTTCAACATTTTTTACACATACAATTCAGTGACAATAATTACGTTTATCATGTTGTGCAATACTTGTTTAAGGGATCATTGCCACTATCTGTTCCCAGATTTTCCCAGTAACCGTAACAGAAGTTCAGTGCCTCCTACGTACTCTTCCCCCTCCCTCTCACTCCAGGTAACCGCTAATAAACTCTGGTCTCTGTACAGTTGCCTATTCCAGATACGACAAGCACATCCTGACAGTGACATTCCTGTTTGGTCATGCTTTCCTCTCCACTCTTGGAATCAGAAGAGTGTTTTGTACAGAGGACTGTAGAGAGCCATTGTCAGGACACCTGGGCTGGTGATGGGTGCCTCCGCCAGTATGGACACAATTTTAGCAACTGACTGGCCTTTGGTCAACTCCTTACGTTTGGGGCCACAGATTATTTATAATGATTGGATTTGAAGCTTTGTAACGTGGGAAAATTATTAACGAAGAACACAAAACTGAGAATCACAGATTTAAAGGGAAGAATATAAACCATTCTTTAGGAGGCAGTGTTTTATTTTGAAATGCCTTTACTGCTTGCAATATAAACTGATACTTAAGTAAAACTATTACCAGGCCCAAAGTTTATCTTCAATAAAAAAAATTTATATTTAAAATGCTGAATTGCTCCAAACTTACAATTTTTTGAGTCTCTACTCTCCAAATAAGCCTCTAAAATTTACTTGAATATTAATATATTGTCATTTACCCTTATAGACGGCAAAGGGAATAACTTGTCTCTTAAGGCCATCCTGGAAAAATCAGAGACAGAATTACCCACCCCAAAACCATCCATCCATCCATCATCCATCCATCCATCCATCCATTCATTATTTGTTTGTTTGTTCATTCACAAATATTTTTTACATGTTTAATATGTGCCAGAAAGAGTCCTGCTGGCGCAGTGGTTAAAGTGATCAACTGCTAACCAAAAAGTCAGCAGTCTGAAACCACCAGCAGCTCCACGGGAGAAAGATCTGGCAGTCTGTTTCAGTAGCTACTGACAGGCTTGGAAATCCTATGGGGTTGCTATAGGACGGCAGTGGGTTTGGTTTGGGTTTAATATGTGCCAAGTACTCTCCAGAACCTAGAGATAAAGGGTGAATAAAAAGTACAACAAAACTCTGTCCTGATTTATCTTATATTCTCCTGGTGGGAATGGGTAAGGATCAAAAAACAAAACGATAATGAAAATACTACTACTTATTTCGAACTTACTTATCTAAGGCATTTTGCTAATTGCTTTGCATCCATGATCTCATTTAATCCCCCTGAAAACTGCATTATCCTCATTTTGCACATGAGGAAGCTGAGACTCAAAGTGGTGAAATGCTTTGTTTCCAACCAAAAAACTAGGAAGAGCTAGAGCTAGGACCCTCTGCTAGTTTGTCAAAGCCCAAAGCCTGTGCTTTTACCTACTGTAAATGCTACCTACACTGAAACCTGACAACTGTCAGTAGTTTAATAACGAGTGCCCTCAGAATTTGCACATAAAAGTACACTCTAGAAGGTTATAAGTATTTTTCCTGAAAAAAGGGGGATCTCTGCTTACATATTAGGATTTTTGGTTAAAATATAATTGTAAATTGATAATTTCTCTCTTGTTAAGAAAGCTATAAATGTGTAATTTCTTCATGCTGGAGTCCTTTAGATAATATTTTGTGCCTAAATGGCAAATATGATTTTGTTTTATACAGACTCACAATATAGAAAGAAAACCATGACATTTCGTGTCATTCATTACAAGCCTACTGATGATGGAAAAATTTCTTTTAAAAAGTTTCAGAAATATGCACTAGTCTTGATCAAATGAATTAAAGGGCAGTTTTTTTTTCCTCTCCCTTTCTCCCCCCCCACCCTTATTATTACAACAGATGCTGTTTTAAAATCAAATAAATCTCACTGGCAAGGGTACCTTTTCCAATAATCAACTCATATTTTCTCCACTTCTACATACTTGTACTCAAGTTATCCACTTTTACCTTGACTTACATAAATTTTCTCTTCTTTCTGATGTTAACAACTTTCAAATATTTATAGACTAATAACAAGGTCCTATCAATTTCACTACTTCATCAGGTCGTATTTACCTAGTTCTTTTCAAATCCCCATATAAGGCAGAAGATACATGAATAAAGTATAATATGGATGTTGTTGTTAGGTGCCGACTCATAGCGACCCTATGTACAATAGAACAAAACGCTGCCTGGTCCTGCACCATCCTCAAAATCATTGCTATGCTTGAGCCCAGTGTGGCAGCCACTCTGTCAATCCATCTCACTGAGGGTCTTCCTCTTTTTCACTGACCCTCTACTTTACCAAGCATGATGTCCTTCTCCAGGGACTGGTTCCTCCTGATAACATGTCCAAAGTATGAAGTCTTGTCATCCTTGCTTCTAAGGAGCATTCTGGCTGTACTTCTTCCAAGACAGATTTGTTCATTCTTCTGGCAGTTCACGGTAACATCAATACTCTTCAACAACACCATAATTCAAACGCATCAATTCTTCATTCTTCCTTATTCGTTGTCCAGCTTTCACATGCATATGCGGCAACTGAAAATGCCCTGGATTGGGTTAGGTGCACCATATTCCTCAAGGTGACATCTTTGCTCTTTAACACTTTAAAGAGATCTTTTGCAGCAGATTTGCCCAATGCAATACCTCTTTTGATTTCTTGACTGATGCTTCCATGGGTGTTGATTGTGGATCCAAATAAAATGAAACCCTTGACAACTTTAACATTTTCTCCATTTTTTATGATGTTGCTTACTTGTCCAGTTGTGAGGATTTTTGTTTTCTTTATGTTACGGAGTAATCCACACTGAAGGTTGTAGTCTTTGATCTTCATCCATAAGTGCTTCAAGTCCTCTTCACTTTCAGCAAGCAAGGTTGTGTCATCTGCATATCGCAGGTTGTTAATGAGTCTTCCTCCAATCCTGCTGCTGCATGCTTCTTCATGAAGTCTACCTTCTCGGATTATTTGCTCAGCATACTGATTGAATAACTATGGTGAAAGAATACAACCTTAATGTACACTTTTCCTGATTTTAAACCACACAATATCCCCTTGTTCTGTTTGAACAGCTCCCTCTTGGTCTAGTATAGGTTCCGCATGAGCACGATTAAGTCTTCTGGAATTCCCATTCTTTGCAATGTTATCCATAATTTGTTATGATCCACATAGTTGAATGCCTTTGCATAGTCAACAAAACACAGGTAAACATCTTTCTGGTATTCGTTGTTTTCAGCCTAGATCCATTTGACGTTAGCAATGATACCCCTTGTTCCACATCCTCTTCTGAAACCAGCTTGAGTTTATGGCAGGTCCCTGTTGATATATTGCTGCAACCATTTTTGAATTATCTTGAGCATAATGTTACTTGCATGTGATATTAATGTGGAGCCCTAGTGGTGCAGTGGTTAAGAGCTCAGCTGCTAACCAAAAGGTTGGCAGTTTGAGTCCACCAGCTGCTCCTTGGGAACTCTATGGTGCAGTTCTACTCTATCCATAAGGTCACTATGAGTCAGAATTGACTCACTGGCAATGGGTTTGGTTTTTGGGTTTTGGTGATTGTGATTGTTAAGGTTGTGTGTCAGTTTGGTTGGGCCATGATTCTCAGTGATTTGGCAGTTATGATGTAGTTTGGCAGTCATATGATGACGTGATCAGCTCCATGATGGGATCTGTTTTGAATCACCAATCTTTCACAACAGTTGGAAGGGATTTTCCTTGGCATGTGGCCTGCATTGAATATAAGTAGACTTTCTGGCAAGGCTTGTGGGTCCTTGCTCTCTCTGGATCCTGCAGCTGGCTCCTGTTTGTCTGGCCTCTGGTTCTTGCGACTTCAAGTAGTAGCTTCCCTGCCGTCTTGCCTGCCAATTTTGGGATTCATCAGTCTTCACAGTTCGTGAGCAAGAGCCCTGCTGTCTGACCTGCAGATCTTGGGTTTGCCAGTCCATGTGGCTATGTGAATCAGGAGAAGCCTCTAGCCTGACCCAAGGACTTGGGATGATCCAGCCTCTACAACCGTGTGAGTCATTTTCTTGATACAAATCTCTCTATACAGATATTTATACACTTTACTGGTTTTGCTTCTCTAGAGAACCCAGCCTAAGACAGCAATACTAATGATACTGCTCAGTAATTTCCACATTCCGTTGGATCACCTTTGTTTGGAATAAGTACCTTTCTTCGGAATAGGGGCCGACTGTGGAACAGATCATCAATTGCTTATATGCAAGTTCAAGTTGATGTTGAAGATAATTAAAACAAGTTCATGAAAGCCGAAGTACGACCTTGAGCATATCCCACCTGAATTTAAAGACCATCTCAAGAACAGATTTGACACATTGAACACTAATGACCAAAGAACAGATGAGTTATGATATGACATCAAGGACATCATACACGAAGAAAGCAAAAGGTCATTAAAAAGACAGGAAAAAAAAAAAGACAAAAATGGATGTCAGAAGAGACTCAGAATCTTGCTCTTGAATATATAGTAGCTAAAGCAAAAGGAAGAAATGATGAAGTAAAAGAGGTGAACAGAAGATTTCAAAGGGTGGCTTGAGGAGACAAAGTAAAGTATTATAATGACATGTGCAAACACCTGGAGATAGAAAACCAAAAGGGAAGAACATGCTCAGCATTTCTCACAAGCTGAAAGTACTAAAGAAAAAATTCAAGCGTTGTGTTGCAATATTGAAGGATTCTATGGGCAAAAAATTGAACAACGCTGGAAGCATCAAAAGAAGATGGAAGGAATACACAGAGTCACTGTACCAGAAAGAATCAGTACACTTTCAACCATGTCAGGAGGTAGCATATGATCAAGATCCAATGGTAAGGAATGAAGAAGCCCAAGCTGCGCTGAAGGTATTGGCAAAAAACAAGGCTCCAGGAATTGACGGAATATCAACTGAGATGTTTCAACAAATGGATGCAACACTGGAAGTGCTCACTCGTCTGTGTCTAGAAATTTGAAAGACAAACACCTGGCCAACCGACTGGAAAGATCTATATATGTGTCTATTCCAAAGAAAGGTGATCCGACGGGATGCAGAATCATATGGATAATATGGTCTAAATTTTTATTTGAACAATCTTAGCAAGTATCATGAATATATGAGATAAATTTCTGTTCTGACAGGTGAGAATAAAAAAGCACAGATCCCATTACCAATCGTCAGATGGTTGAATTTATAAACTGAGTGGAGTATTTTTCATATAAACTGAATGAGAATATTTTCAAATTGAATCATTTGATAGAGTAGTATCAAATATAATAGCCTCTGAATACATGGCTGATTCTTATTGCTGTCTCTGGGCAAGGAAATTGGTCAGCAAGGGTGTATTCATCATGCCTGAGACTTTCTCAGTAACTTTGTACTCCTAGCTGGAGTCACCAGTCTCAGTTCCTGAAAAGGAACTGTTCTGATGATGAACTTTGATCTCTGTCACAGATGCCCATCCTATCCTCTTGGTCTCCCAGGCTGGAAAGTTCAGTCGTGCTAGATTCCTCCCTTTCCTTCATTTACTGAGTTGTCAGTGATATTGGTTCTACCTTTAGAGTATTTTTCACATTGGTCTCATTTCTCAGTACCCCTGCTATTGTGTAGTGTAGCACAGTACAAACTCAGAAGACTTGGATTTGATCCAGGCTCTACCACTAAATAGCTGGGTGACCTTGTCAAGGCCACTTAACTAAGCCTCAATTTCCTCATTCATAAAATAAGAATAACAGTACTTCATAGGTTTTTTTTGTGCCATCAGTGGTAATGTATATAGACTGCAGGATATAGTAGGTACTCAGTTAATTGCTAAACATCACTAATATTGTTATTTTCAATATGATTAACTAGCTTATTACTCTCCAAGTTCTTTTTTAATTCATCCTTTAAACTTGTATCAAAGTAATTCGGCAAAACACTAATTCATTGATGGAATTTAAAAGCCTTTCACGCCCCACCGTTTCAGCCTCCTTTCCCTCTGTACACTCTATAATATATTCAGTCTGGGCCCTCAGCCTTCCTCAAACATGTTATGTTCTTTCATGCCATTGTGCATTTATATATGGTTCCCTCATCCTGGAGTGCCGTCCTCCCATTTACTATATCTTACCATAGATATCATCTTCATTCTGTAATACCAAAACTCAAAACTTGCTGCTGTTGAGTCAATTCTGACTCATAGTGACCCTATATGACAGAGTAGAAGTGCCCTATAGGGTTTTCAAGCAGCAGTTGGTGGATTTGAACTACCAACCTTTTGGTTAGCGGCCGAGCTCTTAACCACTGTGCCACCAGAGCTCATTCTATAACCCCCCTCATGAATTACTAGCATTAGATGGGAAACAAAAGTTTAGAGGGTTCCTTTGACAATAATCTTGTAATAAATCAATAATATTATGTGGGTATAACAACTGATCTTGGGCTCTTTTAACAAAGGCAGCACATTTAGAAGAGACAGAGATAAAATGAACTGTTCAATCTTAAGAGGACCAGGATGATGAGTGTTTTTTAATTGTGTCATGTGAGGAGTTACAGAAGGCCCTGTCAATGTTTAATCTGGAGAAAAGAAGGCTCTAAGCAAATTATAAACATGTGTAGTCTCCTATGGAAGAGGCAGTGGGCTTCCCCTGTACAAACCTGAAGGGTAGCACTCAATCTCATAGGCAGAAGTTATAAAGAATCAGACAGAAACTCAGCCCAAAGAAGACCTTTTTAAACACCACAACTATTGGTGGGCACTGGAAGGCAGTGTGGATCCTGTGAAGATTTTTAGTTTCCTACCCCTGAGGATCATGAAGCAGGTCTCTGGGACCGGAAAAGACACTGAAGAGGGACTTTCAGCTCCAAACAGGTAGTATACAGATGAGCTGCAATGTTCCTGAGACACTGTGATTCAAATGTCCAATCTTCCATAAGAATTTTTCTTGCCCTCCCAGTCAGGAAGATTCACACACATTTCTTTCTTTCCACTGCACTTGTTACCATTATCATGGCACTTTTCACATAACAAATTGTATATTCTCTACCTCACCCACTATAATGGAAGCTTTTTCTGGATGGGAAATGTGTCATCATCCTATTCTTCATAGTGCCAACCACAGTTCCTTTAATACATGGAAGATGCTCAATAACTGTAATTGATTTAATTTTATGACCATGGGCAATTCGTTCATCATTTTAATGAGTTTCCCCAACAGTAAATGACCCATATAGTGAATGTTCTAATAATAAAAAATGTAAGACTACTTATAAAAATTAAAAATATGAATACTCATCTAGGAATTTATTTTTGAAGTGGGTAGAAAAAACCTCTTTGGGTCCATTTTACATGGAGAATATTTAGAGATGGAGATGCACGAAGCCTCAGCTGATGTCATATCTGTAGCCTCAACTGATGTCATGTCTATTGCCTCCTAGTCCCTCTCTAGGTTAGAATTTCATACAAGGGAATTATTATGCTTTTATATTGTGTTCATTGATTTGAAGCCTTAAAAATTATTCTTGGTGGAAGTAAAATCCATTTAATGTATTTATTTATTGAAGATGTCCCACTATTAGCACCATCCCTTACTGAAAACTGGAGGTTTAAGCAAATTGGCAATATCAGCATCTACGCTTCTCACAACACTTTCTAAGTCATCTGTACTGTTATTTCAGCAAAGAATATAGTCTTTTTACATTTTCAACTGATCTACATCTTAAAACAGATGTTCCTTGATAACTGTCAAAAATTAGAAGCAAACTAAACCTCTTATGATAGAAAAATAGCCCAACAAATTATTCTGGATCATATTATTGATGTTGTTGTTAGGCACTGTAGAGTCAGTACTGACTCATAGCGGCCCTGTGTACAACCAAACGAAACACTGCCCAGTCCTGCGCCATCCGTATAATCGTTGTTGTGCTCGATCCCATTGTTGCAGCCACTGTGTCATTCCATCTCGTTGAGGGTCTTCCTCTTTTTCGTTGATCCTCTACTTTAAAGAGCATGATGTCCTTCTACAGGGATTGGTCCCTCTTGATAACCTGTCCAAAATATGTGAGATGAAGTCTTGTCATCCTTGCTTCTAATGAGCATTCTGGCTATATTTCTTCCAAGACAGATTTGTTTATTTTTTTCGGCAGTCCATAGTATATTCAATACTCTTCACAAACACCATAATTCAAAGGTATCAGTTCTTCTTTGGTCTTCCTTATTCATCATCCAGCTTTCGCATACATATGAGGTGATTGAAAACATCATGGCTTAGGCTGGGTGCCTCTTAGTCCTTAAAGTGACATCTTTGCTTTTTAACACTTTAATGAGGTCTTTTGCAGCATATTTGCCAAATGGAATACATTGTTTGATTTCTTGACTGCTGCTTCCTTGGGCGTTGATTGTGGATCCAAATAAAATGAAATCCTTGACAATTTCAATATTTTCTCCATTTACCATAATGTTGCTTATTGGTCCAGTTATGAGGATTTCTGTTTGCTTTATGTTGAAATGTAATCCATACTGAAGGCTGTGGTCCTTGATCTTCATCAGTAAGTGCTTCAAGTTCTCTTCGCTTTCAGCAAGCAATGTTGTGCCATCTGCATATCGCAGGTTGTTTATGAGTCTTCCTCCAATCCTGATGCCGCATTCTTCTTCATATAGTTCAGCTTCTCGGGTTATTTGCTCCGCATACAGACTGAATAAGTATGGTGAAAGTATGCAACCTTTGATATATTGTACAATCATTAAAAATTAGTATTGCAAACATGATGTGGAAGCTTGAAAAAAATGCTTATGATGTAAAAAGTGAAGTAAAGGACATAAAACTGTATGAACGCTTATCATTTCAACAGCTGCCAGAATGATCTTGTAAAAAAATCAGATCTGATCATGTAATTTTAGGGACATAATTCTCTACTATCTTTCACATTTCTGAAAATCTTGCTAGCAAAAGCACTGACTTCTTTTGTTCTGGACTATCATTTCAAGGTTATTTGTACAATGAACAATCTTAAAAGATCTTTACAAGGATATTTGTATAATTAAGTCTTGGAAAACAGAAATAGTATATCTCTCTGAAGCAAAGAGTAGGTTTGGTACTATCCAGCATAATAAAGACAATTTCTCTCCCTGTGGTAAAAGTCAGGGATGCTTACCGTGCATTACAAAAGGTTCACGTTCCCTGAATTCTAGGTTCCTTTCCTGTGATGCAACCCACTGCAACTGCAGGCATCATCTGATCTTCTTTGTGTTCCTCTGTAGAAACTGAGGCTCAAAGAACTGGTAAAAATCTTCATACTTTGGCTACTGCTATTGTTACAATACAGTATTAAAGTCCTTTGTTTCTGATCCAGGAATCTCACGTCCTCTGCCAGAAACCATGACACTGCACAGGCTAACTTATTAGCTTACAAATAGGGTAAAATCCCAGACTCTTCACAGTTCTTGCCAGTCATTTCCTTGCATAAGCCTATTTAATCTGATTTCAGTGATATTCCATTGCATTTAAGACAAAACTCCTAGTAATAATAATAATCATAAGAAGTATTTAATTAGTGGCAAATATTGTACTAAGCATATTGCCACCGAATTGATTCTGACTCATGGCGACCCCATGTGTATCAGAGCAGAATTGTGCTCTATAGAGTTTTCAAGAACTGATGTTTCAGAGGTAGATTACCGGGCCTTTCTTCTGGGACACCTCTGGGTGGACTTCAACCTCTAACCTTTTGGTTAGTAGCTGAGTGCGTTAACCTTTTGTACCATTCAAGAACTCCACTAAGCTTGTTGCATGTCACTTAATCATCAAAACAATCCTAAGGGGTAGATAAAATTAATATCACCATTGAACAGAGAAGGAAATTGAGGCCGATGTTCAGCTGTTCAGAAGAACAAAGGGCTACCACATTCTAACTGTAAAGCAATTTCTGTCATGTTTGATCTGATTCTCACTCATCCTTTGGGTCTCTGCTTAAATGGAACTTCCTTAGAAAAGCCTTCCCTTGACCCTCTAGTTTTATTGCCTCACAGAAGTTTGATCTTTTCTTTTGTAGCATTTACCAAAATTTCCATTAATTGTATGATTGAGGGACTCTGTGATTACTTACTGTCTGTCTTCCACTCTAGACAGACCTATGGGCATAGGGAGCATGTCTACTTTGTTCTTCAAAGCATTTAACTAAACAGGTGCTCAATGCATGTGTTGAACTGAACAAATGAATGGATTAATGAAATATACATGACAAGGAACTGCAAATAACCTAATATTTTGCTTGCATGGCACAGATTTCATTTCTAAAATGTTCTGCAATGCAGCTATTTTGCTTTCACTGTGAAAACAGCAAATTTTTATTATTAGAATAAATAAAATCTGGAGGCCTTGACCCTATGAGAAATTCCAGAGGCATTTTCAGAATTCATGGAATATAGGCAGGAATGCAAAAAATACATAGTAGAGTGGATAATAAAGAATGTAGTGAACAAGCAGACATGTTTACCATGGCCATTCTTGGTCATGAATATATTTTCCGGACCACTTATTCAGAAAAAAATTATTAGAAATATTTTATCCTAATTAATCATTAAGCACTTCTACTCACTAAGTATCCTAAATGCCCCATTAAGCTTTCATTATTATCTTTTGAGGTGCTGTTGCTTTTTTACATTTTAATAGTCTAATTCATTTTTGCCATAAGCCATTTGTATTTTATCAACATATTGTTGTTATGCAGCTGTATAATAGATGGGGTGAGCCAGAAAAATTCTGATATGTAAATTCCCCCCTTTAAGAAGCAATTTTAATACAATTATATTGTTTTACATTTTAAGAGCTCACATAATTGGAACTGGAAATAGTTTCATGAAAAACTGTATTTTGTTAGAAGTAAATTTCAGTTTCTGGTTTGCTAATGGAAAAGTTGTGATATTAGATGACAATATTTAATACAGACATATTAAGTGCACAGTTTGGGAGAGAAAGGAGTACAGAAGAAACAAAACAGAACTGCTTACAATATTGCAGAAGAGATCAACCTCATAAAAAGGGTAGAATATTTATTCATTCATTCAACAAAATTATTGCCTTCTCCAGTACAACTTGTCCAAGGCAAGGTCATGGAAGCTCCATAGACACGTTCAAACTCCCAAACTCCCTGAGGGATCAAATTACTAGGCTGAGGGCTGCGGGGACCATGATCTTGGGGAATATCTAGCTTAATTGGCGTAACATAGTTTATAAAGAAAATGTTCTACATTCTACTTTGGTGAGTAATGTCTGGGGTCTTAAAAGCTTGTGAGCAGCCATCTAAGATACTCCATTGGTCTCAGCTTATTTGGAGCAAGGGAGAATGAAGGAAACCAAAGACACAAGGGAAAGATTAGTCCAAAGGACTAATCTAAATGTAATCAGCCTCTACCAGACTGAGTCCAGTACAACTAGATGGTTACTACCATGGCTACTACCACTGACAGTTCTGACAGGGATCTCAATAGAGGGTCCTGGACAAAGCTGGACAAAAATGTAGAACAAAATTCTAACTCACACACACACACACACAAAGACCAGACTTACTGGTCTAACAAAGACTGCAGAAACCCCAAGAGTATGGTCCCAGGACCCGCCTTAGAGCTCAGTAATAAAGTCACTCCTGAGGTTCGCCCTTTCGCCAAAGAGTGTACTGGCCAATAAAACAAAAGGAGCCTAAATGGGCACACCAGCCCAGGGGTAAGGATGAGAAGGCAGGAAAGCTGGTAATGGGAATCCAAGGTCGAGAAGGCGAGAGTGTTGACATGTTGTGGGGTTGGCAACCGATGTCACAAAACAATACGTGTATTAATTGTTAAATGAGAAACCAGTTTGCTCTGTAAACTTTCATCTAAATTACAAAAAAAAAAAAAAAGACGGATTTCTATTTTTGGAGATGACAATAATACAGTATTGGTAGAACACAAGTAATAACAATAATAGATTCCATGAATGGAGTGATTACTATGTAGGTAATTCAAGGCATTTTGAGTCGGAATCAACTCAATGCCAATGGGTTTGGTTTTTTTATTTTTGGTTACATGTGGTCACTTAATCCTCCAGACAGTCTATCAGACATTATTTCCCCCATTTCACACATTAGTCTCATTGGAGTTAAGTAACTTACCCGAAGTCATTGGGCCGATGAGCAAAGATGCTGGAACAAGCAACCAACCAAACCAACCAAACAAAAAAACCAAAACCCAACTCAACCAAAAGAACCCTCAAAAAACACACAAACAAAAAACCCAAAAAACGAAAAGCTAGCAAACAAACAAAAATCTCAGGTCAGTATGGTTCCAAAGTTTAACCACTTAATAACCACACTACAGGGGCCAATCCCTCCTGCAAGGGGTTTTAGAGTCTAGGGCTGGCATAAGATGAACACATAAATAACTATATATACAAAACAGAAAATTAAAGATGCAATAACAGAGGTACAGGACAAATGTTATAAAATTGCGAAGAAGTGAAAGCAATTTTCACTCAAGGCCTGTAGAGGAAGACCCAGAAAAGGCTTCATGGAAGAGATGGCATTTGAAGATCTTGGACTGAAGTTTGAGATGCAGACACTGAGAGAACACTTAATAAAGGAGCAACAGCTTGAGAAAGAAGGCATAAAAGAGGGTAGGAGGATCATTTTAGAAGGATAAGTAGAAAATACATTAATTCATCAAATACTATATCCTAGATATTAGGGAATGAAATATGAATAAAACACAGTATAGTGGGTGATCTGGCAAGCGAACAAATTATTATTTTGTTACAATAGAAATATATACAAGATACAAAAGTAAAAGAGGATAGAGTAGAGAATTTATGATCATGGTGCCTTTCTTTGGTTCATACTGAATGAATTAGGCTGACAGCTGCCCTAGAAAAGATAACAGTTATTATCAAATACCCAGATACCCTCTGTAAGCTGCAGTTTTTTTTGTTTTTTTATTTTTAATGCTAAAAAAAGAAGAAAAAAATAAAAGCACATACTTCATAGGATGCTTGGGAGGGTCAAATGAACTAATTCATGTAAACTGCTTTGCATAGTGCCAATCATAAGTGCTCACTAATTATCAGTTATTATTATTAATGTTGGAGCCCTGATGGTGCAGTGGTTAAGAGTTTGGCTGCTAACCAAAGGGTTGGCAGTTAGAATCCACCAGCCACTCCTTGGAAACCCTATGGGGTAGTTCTGCTCTGTCCTATAGGGTCGCTATGAGTCGGAATCGACTCCGCAGAAATGGGTTTGTTTTTTTTGGTTTATTATTAATGTCACCCTTATCAGCCATAACTCCGATAAAGGAAGAAATCATGCGCGGGAGCACATCAAGAAATTCAAAGCAAGCCTTAAATTCCATCTTGCCCGAGTGTTCAAGGCCCTCTGTATTATATATATATATCCAGCCTATGGTTTCAGTCTCATATCCTGCTACCGTGAAGGTATTCTACTCTCAAACCCACCTCAACAATTACGGCCAGCACCTCCATCCCTTGGTTTTCCAAAGGTACTCTGGATTTACCCCTATTATGGCAATTATCATGTTGGATTATAACAGTTTCTTTAAAAGCAAATTCACTGATACTTAAAGTGTGGTTCAAGTACCAGCAGCATTGGTATCTCTTGGGAACTCTTTGGAAATGCAAAATATCAAGTCCCACTTCAGGCCTAATTAATCAGAATATGCATTTTAACAACATCCCCAAGTGATTCTTATAAACATTAAAGTTTTTTTAAATATTTTATTGTGTTTTTGGTTAAAGTTTACACAGGAAATTAACTTCTCATTTAACAATTTCTATACTTATTGTTCAGTGATGTTGGTTACCTTCTTTACAATATATCAGCATTTTCGTGACTTCCATTTTGGTTGTTCTGTTTCCATTAATCTAGCTTCCCCATGCCCCCTAGCCTTCTCATCTTTGGTCTAGGGTAAATGTTAACCTGAACATTAAAGATTGAGAAGCATTAAAGTTTGAGAAATTTGGTCTAACCTATGAATTCCCTGAGGTGAGGAAACACTTCTTTTCACCTAAGCATCCCACATCCTATTACAACCTGGCAAAGAGCAAGTAAGCATTTCATAAATGATCTCTAGGGTAAATGTTAACCTGAACATTAAAGATTGAGAAGCATTGAAG
>NW_004444076.1:2126283-2134305 GCF_000243295.1 Trichechus manatus latirostris
TTCCCTGAGGTCAGGAAACACTTCTTTTCACCTAAGCATCCCACTTCCTATTACAACCTGGCAAAGAGCAAGTAAGCATTTCATAAATGATCTCTGAATGTACGAATGAGATCATACGTGTTTCACACATGCTTTTCCACTCCTTTTGTTTAAGCCATTTCACTTTTTTCCCAGCCTTGGATATGACATAGGTCTTCCCACTGTTAACAGTTTTATATGAACTACTCCTAAACTCCTAACTATTTGAGATCTCTCTTTCCTCAGAACACTGTATTGATTATACGGCTACTTCCTACTTCAGTCTCTCTCTCTCTCTCTCTCACACACACACACACACACAAACATGGAGTACATTTTACTCTGCCTTTAGAATTTATGCTGAAGGTCAAAGATAGGATTATTTTTTTATCTCCCCGTAATCATTTGATTGAGCCATTCCTAGCACAATAAATACATACTTGTTCAATAAATATTTATCAAATCAAAGATTACTGTGCATCACTGTTGGGAGTTAGACAACTGGCCAGAGGAAGGGGCTCAAGATACAGCCACTCAGTGTCTGCAGATTTGCTTTCTTGTCTCACCTGAGTATCAACTTCATGGAACTAAAGGAAATACAGGGTTTTACATCACACAATATTCAAGAGATTACAGTATAGAGTACTGGAATGGCATCAAGAGTTAAAGTAAGAAGACCCTTGCTCTAGTCTGACAGAACCTTGCGTGAGTCATTTCCCTTTTCTGGGACTATTATCCCATCTGCATAATGGAGAATATTGAAAAAGACTCCTTTCTGAGATTTCTGAGATTCCTTTCAGTGTTAGTATTCTTTAATTCTATCCAACTGCAAGGTGCTTGCGAAAAGTAATTGATGAGAGGAATAAGTCCTGGCAGTAAAATGAGTATGATCCCAGGCCAGACTGGCAGGATTGCAATTGGCAATGTAAGCAATTGTCCCAGACCTCACCTACATTCACTCTGGTTAATGGCAAGAAAGCAGGGTTCCTTCGTTTTTCACAGAGTCATGCTATGGGGCAGTAAAAAATGGGAAGGCAGAGAAATTATGGGTATTATAAAAAAAAGAAAGTTTATTCAAATTTACTGATGTCAATTTCAAATATGTGATGAAAATAAACAAGGAGATATTAAATAAGGAGAGACTTATGCTGGACCAATTGAGAAACAACAAGGGTCATTAATTGTTATGCTTCATCTAAAGATTACTGGTCAGGGACGGACTTCGAACCCTGGCAATAATATTGCACAGGATTTGAGTACATCACAGGTTTATCTTTTAGTCCAAACTTCCTTTGAAACATTTGACACAGGTCAGTACCAAGAGAACCTAGGACGACTCTTCTTCCATTCCAGGGAAACAGTCTCAATGTCTCCATGTCCTGTCACGCCCTAGAAAGTGATTCACTGGGGATACTAATTAAATTTGCTACGGGAAGATGTGGGAGATGTGAGTAATTATGCTAGGCTCTAAAAACAGGACAAAGAATTTTGTCAGAGTCCTTTGTTAGTCATTAAATTCAATGAACAGTTCAGTAATAAGCTCAGCAGAGTACGTCAACCGAGGTGGAGTGCAGGCTACATTGAAGTGTTGGACTGAAAAGGTGTCATAGCTGTAAGAGAACTGCAGCTGTTGGGCCACTGTGAATGGACTGTTTGAGGACTTCATGTGCATTGCTAACATGCACAGATACTATGCTATGTTTTAAGGCAGAAGAGTTTTAGAGTTGTCAAAGTGACACATGATGACATTAAAGCTGACAACTTTGGAACTCAGAAAAGATTTGGTTAATAGTCAATGTTTTCATTAAGATATAAATTTTCTCTTACAAAACGAGTGGCGCAGTGAATTAAGAGCTTGGCAGTTCAAATCCACCAGTCATTCCTCGGAAACCCTATGGGGCAGTTCTACTCTGTCCTGTGGGTTGCTGCGAGTCAGAACTGACGAGTTAAAGGGGTCAAGGTCCTATGAGACATTAACATCAAGTAAACACATCCTGGAAGCACCCTGGGGAACTGGTTTTCTTTGTTGTTTCAATTTGTGCTACAAAAGATTTTTTTTGGTGGGGCAGGGGATAGTACAGTGATTTTAACTTAAAGCAAAATTTTGTTTTCATGTAGCTACTTTGATAAGAGATTTCTTCTGCTGGTGATCGCCCTGATGGCTATCATTGTAGTAATCATTACTGAAGATGAAACATTAAGCATTTGAGTACCTACTATGTATTTGCCACTATCCTAGTGTTTTGGAGGAGTGTTTGAAAGGCCTATACATTCAAGAAGTTTATGATCTAATAAGTGAGACAAGCCTGCACAAATGAATGATTTGAGAATAACATAGGCAATCTTTAATTAAGCAAACAATTTGGCCTATAGTGTCAAAAACATATGATTTCAGAGGTGGCAAGCAGTGATATAGATGGGAATTTTCAGGGAAGGATTCAGGGAAGTGGTAAATAATTGAGACAGATTTTGATATATTGATAGAATTTGGAAAATCAGAGAGGGATGGAGAAAGCAGCCCAGTTTAGAGGAGCAGCATGGGCAGAAGTGCAGGGAGGGGAGGGGCAGGAGGACACAGGTGACAGTAGGGAGACCTGCCCTTGCTGAGAAGTCAATTAATAATAACCTGAAACAAAGTGTAGGCCTAGTGTAAAAAAAGAGAGAGAGCCAGAGAGAGAGAGAAACAAGAAAACAAAAGAAGAAAAAGATTTCTCACACAATTTATATTGCTTTTGCCATGGTTATTTTTTTCCTCCAGATTGCAGCTTCATATTAGCAGAATTAAGAGGCTAAACCTATAATTTTCTTCTCCTCAGCATGCTGTCTTAGGATGAGTATTTTTGTGAACTAAAGCTTTTTTTTCTTTCATTCTTTTTTAATGTGTAGGATTTTTCCTTTGTATTACAGATCAGCACCTCTGCATACACAGTGTTAATAGGTGACATTTAAGAATGCTGACTTTACAGTAAAATTATCTACTCCATGTGCTACTGCTGGCCTCTGCTGCCTATCTAATTCTTGACTCAATTTTCGATCGTGTTAGCCTTATAATATTTAATAATATGGAATTATTAAATCTCTTTACTTTTCTATCTAGTAGGATCAAACTACAAAAAATATGCTTTCTCATAAGGCTAGCATTGTGCAATGAATCAATTAAAACACCGAGGGGTCAATTTAGAGAAAAAAAACCTTAGGGAATACAGTGATACTCTTTATGCCCATTTCTAAGGGAAAGCAAATTTTACCTCGGACAACGAAATTACAAAATGTTTTCTTATTTCGATGTTTTGAAAGTTAGACAGAGAGCTTGTTAATTTCTAGCCCAAAGGTTATAATATAAGCAGTTTAGAGCAGTGGAAAGAAGAAAGAATTATTAAAAGAGTACCACGTAAAACACAAAAGCAAACATGGCAATCATATTTTGCATTTATATATCATTTGCCGGCAGGCTGAAAGCAGTTTAAGGCAATCATGTACCACAGCTATGTTTAATAAAGAAGAAAGGAAAAAATAATACTGCCTTTGAATATATGAATTTCACTTTGTCAAATGGCGATAGGAGAAGTCATTAATGACATAACCCAAACCAAAAAGGAATTTTAAAGTAACATTATTGATGATGACTTATATGTATAGTAATTATCAAATTTATGACTGGGATGTATTATTTAGGTCCCTGGGTAGTGCAAAGAATTTGCACTTGACTATTAACTGAAAGGTTGGCTGCTCAAATCCACACAGTGGTGCCACAGAGGAAAGGCCTGGCAATCTGCTTCTGTAAAAACTACTGCCAAGAAAACCCTATGGAGCTCAGTTCTACTCTGTAATACACGGGGTCACCATGAGTTGGAATTGACTTGATAGAAACAGTTTTGGTTTTGCTTTTTGGATTAAGATCTGTCTTATTTTGGGGTCTGATATGTCGGGGGTATAGGCTTCAAAGCCTAGATCCAAGGGCTCTTGGAAAGAGAGGGTCCACAGTCAAAACTGCAGGCTGGAACCAACCAGATGTTCAAACACAGTACCTACCACAGGCTGTGGATGGAGACATGGTCATCAGGTACCAACAGCAGCACACAGAAAAGAGTGCTAGCCAGTTTGAGAGACTGAGCAGGGATCTGTGCCAAGAGTACCAAAATCAGGTGTTTAGGGGCACTGGTGGCACAAACAGTTAAGTGTTTGGCTGCTAACTGAAAGGTTGGCTGTTCGAACCCACACAGTAACTCCGTGGGAGAAAGACCTGGCAATCTGCTTCAATAAAGATAGCAGCCAAGAAAATCCTATGGGGCAGTTCTACCAGTCACACGGGGTCACTGTGAGTTGGAATTAACTTGACAGCACCTAACAACAATAACTGTAACAAGGTTTCACACAGTGACATGAATATTTAAATGTACAATTCTGGGGACAACCCCATCTTCAGTTTTGCAAAATAAGGCTATGAATAAAATATCTACTGTCCATTATCACCATAAAAACAAACAAACAAATAAACAAAAAACCAAACTTGTCGCCTTCCAGTCAATTCTGACTCATAGAAACCCTATAGGACAGAGTAGAACTGCCCCAGAGCGTTTCCAAGCAGTGGCTAGTGGATTCGAAGGATTGTTCCCAAGGAAGGACAGTGTATATATATGTACATTTTAAAGTCCTTCTTTTCCCTTATTTACCCCAGACTAATAGAAATGTGGCCATGGAACAGCACCAGTCTATGGACTAGAATTTGGAGAAATAATTGACTTAGAGAACATCCAGAAGTTCTGGCACTAGAGAGAATAGAATGTTTTATAGTGTATCTCTGGCCTTGTCAATCATTGAAGAAGAGCTTAACAAAGTGATTTAAATAGTTGAAAGAGTAAAGCAGGGAGGGCTATGGTTATATCCAAGAAAGACCTTTCCATTTTATTTGAAATTTAATGTAATCACTGAACCCATTAGTTAATAGCCCTCAGTTCTGAGTGTCAATCACTACATGCGTGTGTGTGTATATATATCACTTACTTATCTCCTATTTTAATCACGTTAATACATTAGCCTGTTCCTTCCTCGACACCCCTTCATCACGTGCCCTTTATTACAGCACCTACTGCATGGTGTTCTAATTGTTTTCTTGTCTGCTGTACTCTCTTTTATTAAATTGGGAGTCCCTTCAGGAAAGGGCTGTATCTAATTTATATTTCCACTGCAGATCACAGTGCCTGTCACAGACTCACTAAATATGGGGATCTCTAAATATTTATTAGAATAAATAAGTAAAGATTTAAATGATTTTTTTCATTTTTTAAAATCAAGAGCTTACTACTTGCCAGGCACAGTGCTAGGCACCAGTGATAGAAGAAACAATCAAAACCCAACCTCTGAGCTCATGAGATTCACAATCTAGTAGATTCAACAGACAAGGAAACCAAGTAATAATAATAACAATACAGTGGGCTGAGTTCTATAACATTAGAAGGATGGAGGAGGCCCCCTACCCAGGCTGAGAGCATCAGGGAGCCTTTCTGGCAGTGAACCACAGAAGACGCACTTCCTGGGCTTACGAGGAGTTACCCAGGTGAACAGATCTGTGAGTGGAAGCTGGCACTGAGAAGACTAGGTGAATAGGATGTTTGCGCGTTTGAGGGGCGGTGGGTGGGGAGGAGAAAGAGGAGTTTAAGAATGGCTAAAGAATGAGCAAAGACCTGAAGGTGAGATGAGACAGACGGCGTTTTTATTTTTTTTTTCTTTTTCTAGTAACTGCAAGAAAAACTGATATGACTGAAAGGGAGGGGATGGGGGCCATGAAGGATTAATCAGAGCAGTGACAAAATCAGATTTGCATTTTAGAAGGCTCCAAGTGGCAGTAGTGTGGAAAATGAATTAAAGCTGTAAACTACGGCAGTTTTATTTCAGATGAGTAATGACTCTATAGTCAAATGTAGAGCAGATATAATATGGAAAGGCTGAAGAGGAATCATTCAACAGACGTTAAACACATATTGACAAGACTTAGAGATCAATTTAAGGGGGTGAATCAGTAGGATGAAATCTAAGAAAACTTCTTGGTGCTTGTTTTGGATTGAACTGTGTCCCTTCACCTATGTGTTATAAATCCTAACCTCTATACCTGTGGTTATAATCCCATTTGGGAATGGGTTTTTTATTATGCTAATGAGGCAGTGGAAACCCAGGTGGCTTAGTGGTTAACAGCTATGCTGCTAACGGAAAGGTCAGCAGTTTGAACCCACCAGGTGCTCCTTGGAAACCTTATGGGGCAGTTCTTACTCTGTCCTATAGGGTCGATATGAGTCAGATTCGACTTGACGGCAGTGGGGTTGGTTTTTTCTTGTTCATTTATTTTGGAAAGAGGCAGTATTAGTGTAGGGTAAGTCTTAAGTCAATCTCTTTTGAGATATGAAAGAGCAGATTAAGCAAGCAAGCAAGCAGAGATAGGGGAAGATAGATGCCACACCACATGAAGATCACCAAGGAACTGGAGGAACACAAGCTACAAGGATCTTCCCTCAGAGCTGACAGAGACAGAAAGCCTTCCCCTAGAGCTGGCACCCTGAATTCAGACTTCTAACTTCTTAAACTGTGAGGAAATAAATTTGTTTGCTAAAGCCACCCACTTGTGGTATTTCAGTTATAGCAGCACTAGATAACTAAGCCAGTGCTATAATAATAGAAGCTGTAAACTTACAATGTGCCAGGCACTGTTGCAAGCTCTTTTCATGTATAAACTCATTAGCCCTATGAGATGGAAACTTTTATTATTCCCATTTTCGGGATGAGGAAACTGAAGCATAGAGAGATCACACAGTTAGTGAGGAGCCAAAATACAAATGCATGCACCTATTCTTAAGTACTATATCATACTGTTGATGGTCACTAAGTTGATATAAGAGGAGACAACAATCTGAAGGTAAAGATGATGACTGTGCCTTTTGATGTGCCTTAAATCATCTACATAGAGATGTCCAATAGGTATTTAGATGTTTGACTCTGGAGCCAAGAAAAGGTCTGTTTGCAGATACAGAGTTGGGAAACGAATCTGTGGAAGTAGAGGTATTCCAGTAGGGAGGGTGTGCAGAGTAGGACGATAAGAGACATTGTTGGGTGAAATGGACAAATAAGAAATGAGAAGAGATGTCTAAGGAGACGGAAAAGAGAAGGTGTCAGATGCCAGGAAAACCATTAGCCTGCAACGAAACTGTAGAAGTTTTAGGGATGGGATTCCTAAAAAAAAAGGAGTTTCCAGGAAGGATCAAGCAACAGAGACAAGTGTACAGAAAGACAACATTTGATAAGGACTAAAAAACTTCCACTAGATTTAGAAATAAAGTATCTTGATAATTTGTGAAAATGATTTTAGTAGGGAGTGGGAGCAGAACATGGCTGCAGGTGTTCTAAAGAGTGAATGTGTTAACCCTGATACCAAAACCAAGCAAAGACACCGCAAGAAAAGAAAATTACAGACTAGTATCTCTCATGAATACAGATACAAAAATTCTCAACAGAATTCTAGCCAATAGAATTCAGCATAATATCTAAAAAATAACACACCACAACCAAGTAGGATTCATACCAGGTATGCAAGGATGGTTCAACATTAGAAAATCAATCAACATAATTCACTACATAAATAAAAGGAAAGAAAAGAGTCACATGATCATCTCAATTGAAGGAGAAAAGGCATCTGACAAAGTCCAACACCCATTCCTGATAAAAACTCTCAATAAAATAGATATAGAAGGGAAATTTCTCAATATAATAAAGGCCATCTACGCAAAACCAATAGCCAACATCTTTCTTAATGGAGAGAGGCTGAAAACAATCCCCTTGAGAAAAGGAACAAGACAAGGATGCCCTTTATCACCACTCCTATTTAACATTGTGCTAGAAGTCCTAGCTAGAGCAATAAGGTAAGAAAAAGAAATAAAGGGCATCCAAATTGGTAATGAATAAGTTAAAATGTCCCTATTTGAAGATGATATGATACTATACATAGAAAACCCAAAA
>NW_004444076.1:2135213-2138092 GCF_000243295.1 Trichechus manatus latirostris
TAATACATAGCATTAACAGGATACAAACCATAACCAACAACACACAAACTCCAGAAGACAAGCTAGATAACTGGGATCTTCTAAAAATTAAACACTTATGCTCATCAAAAGACTTCACCAAAAGAGTAAAAAGAGAACCTACAGACTGGGAAAAGATTTCTGGACATTATAGGTCAGACAAAGGTCTAATCTCTAAAATCTACAAGAAAATTCAACACCTCTACAACAAAAAGACAAATAATCCAAAAAAAATGGGCAAAGGAAATGAACAGACACTTCACTACAGAAGACATTCAAACGGCCAACAGACACATGAGGAAATGCTTGTGATCATTGGCCATTAGAGAAATGCAAATTAAAACCATAATGAGATACCATCTCACCCCATTACCGGCACGAATCAAAAACACTGGAAATAACAAATGTTGGAGAGTCTGTGGGGAGACTGGAACTCTTATGCACTGCTGCGTGGGAATGCAAAATGATACAACCGTTTTGGAAAACGATATGGCGCTTCCTTAGAAAGCTAGAAATTGAAATACCAGACGATCCAGCATTCCCACTCCTAGGAATATATCCTAGAAAATAAGAGCCATCACAAAAACAGACATATCCACACCCATGTTCATTGCAGCATTGTTCACAATAGCAAAAAGATGGAAACAACCTAGATGCCCATTAATAGACGAATGGATAAACTATGGTACATACACACAATGGAGTATTATGCAACAATAAAGAACAATGATAAATCTGCAAACCGTCTCATAACATGGATGAATCTGGAGGACATTATGCTGAGTGAAAGAAGTCAATCACAAAAGGACAAATATTGTATGAGACCACTACTGTAAAAGCTCATGAAAAGGTTTACACACAAAAAAGAAACAATCTTTGATGGTTACGAGGGATGGGAGGGGTGGGGGGGAAATACTAAACAGACAGTAGATAAGTGGTAACTTTGGTGAAGGGTGAGATAGTACACAATACTGGGGAAGCCAGCACAACTTGTACAAGGAAAGGTCATGGAAGTTCCATAGACACATCCAAACTCCCTGAGGGAATGAACTGCTAGGCAGAGAGCTGTGGGGACTATGGTCTAGGGGAACATCTAGTTTAATTAGCATAACATAGTTTATAAAGAAAATGTTCTACATTCTACCTTGGTGAGCAGCGTCTGGGGTCTTAAAAGCCTGTGAGCAGCCATCTAAGATACTCCACTGATCTCACTCCTTCGGGAGCAAGGGAGAATAAAGAGAACAAGATACGAGGAAAAGATAAGTCCACAACTACAATGGCCTCCACCAGACTGAGTCCAGTACAACTAGATCGTGCCCGGCTACCACCACTGACTGCTCTGACAGGGATCACAACAGAAGGTCCCTGACAGAGCTGGAGAAAAATGTAGAACAAAATTCTAACTCACAAAAAAAGACCAGACTTACTGGCCTGACAGAGACTAGAGACACCCTGAGAGTATGGCCCCCAGACACCCTTTCCACTCAGTAATGAAGTTACTCCCAAGGTTTACCCTTCAGTCAAAGATTAGACAGCCCCATAAAACAAAATGAGACTAATGCGGCACAACAGCCCAGGGACAAGGACTAGAAGGCAGGAGGGAACAGGAAAGCTGCTAATAGGGAACCAAAGCTTGAGAAGGGGGACTGTTGACATGTCGTGGGGTTGTTATCTAATGTCATAAAACAATATGTGTACTAACTGTTTAATGAGAAATTATGTGTTCTGTAAACCTTCATCTAAAGTACAATAAAAAAATTAACAAAAAAACTGTAAATAAAGAAAGTATGAATGCAACATAAAGAAGGGAAGATGGTACAGATGACTCTACTAGCTTCAAAGAAAAGTATTATTTTATGTAATGGGACCATGTGGTATAGTAAAAACTAGCGGACATGGGTTCAAATCTCAAATCTGTCAGTTATTAGCTTTGTGAACCAGGATAAATTACTTAAGCTTTCTGAACATCAGTTCCTTCATCAGTAACACAGAGAGAAAAACGACTGCTTTGTAGACTTATTGTGAGGATTAGTGGTTATGTCTGCAAAGCACTGAAAAAAAGTCGGTCCTTAGTAAATGAGAGCTACTAGCATTATCAAAAATGTGAAAAGTCTGAAGGCCTCTATATCCTCTGAGTAATTTACTATTTAAAAAATCTGCCCTTGGGGAAACAAATCATCTAAACTCTTGATAAACTTTTCTATTATTTTATCTGAATATTTGATGTCATAAAAATATAATCTTAGTTTCATCATTGCGGTAAGAATTATTTAAACAGATTTTTCAACAGCTTTACTGAGATAAAATTCATATAAGTTTACCCATTTCCAGTGAACCATTCGGTGGTTTTTAGTATATTAACAGAGTTGTGTAACCATCATTATGATCTAATTTTAGAATATTTTCATAAGTCCCAGAAAAATCTGATACCCATTATCAGTTATTCCCCATTCCTGCCACCCACTCCGCCACGCACCCGCAGGCCCAGGAAACCACCAATCTACTTTCTGTTTCTAGAGATTTGCCTATTCTGGCCATTTCACATAAATAATCATGTAATATGTGGTCCTTTGTGACTGGCTTTTACTTAGCACAGTATTTTCAAGGTTCATCCGTGTTGTAGCATGTATTAGTACTTCATTCCTTTTTATCACTGGAAACTATTTAATTGCATGGATATATCACATATTATTTATCCTTTCATGAGCTATTGGGCATTTGTGCTGTTTCTACTTTTTGGCTATCATGAATAATGCTGCTATAAAAACTATGTAAAAATTTTTGTGTGGACATATGTTTTCATTTCTCTTGGGTATATACCTAAGACTGGAATTGCTGAGGTTTTTTTTTTTTTTTTTTTT
>NW_004444076.1:2141019-2142154 GCF_000243295.1 Trichechus manatus latirostris
TGAATAGGTGTTGGACTTTGTCAAATGCCTTTTTTGCATCGATTGATAAGATCATGTAGTTCTTGTCTTTTATTTATGTGATGGATTACATTGATCATTTTTCTAATGTTGAACCATCCCTGCATACCTCGTATAAATCCCACTAGATCACAGTGAATTATTTTTTTGATATGTTGCTGAATTCTATTGGCTAGGATTTTTTTTTTTGCAAAGCAATTTAATTTATTTATTCCTTTATAACTGCCCTGATTTTCTGCATGAGCTTCCTCTTACCCCCACTCCACTGGGTGGGAGGGAGGAATAAAGAGAGGAAATAGCTGTACTTAGTCCAGATTGGTCATCTCTGTTCTTCCCATTAATTTGAACAGCCTTTGTAAGAAAATTAATTTTTGCCTAGATGGCTCAGGTTAATTGTTAATCTCCCCCTTGTTGTTTCCAAGATCACTCCTAGTAGCATGGGGGGAGGGGACGTTTAGATGACCTGACTTTGTGATGACAGAAGTGAATTCCTTGAATTTACACAATATTCTTTGGATCATTTTGTGTGACTGCCAGGGAGTGAGCAGACAGGACTGATCCCTCCACTGGGACTTTTGTCGTGTAGCTGGTTCTGTCTGAGTTTCTGAGATGATGAGGCGGCAGGATCCACATCTTTTTCTCCCGTCTGCCTCATCTTGTGGCATCCATCTGGGGTCAAAACCAGTGGGAATTTTTTCTCTTAGTTTCTCTTCTTGCCTAGTTGTATCCTCCCTTAGTCATTTCCTCTTTCTTCATAAATCCAAGTACAAAGCTTTCTATATCCCAATTCTTATGGAATTTGTGCATTTAGTTGTTGTTGTTGCCCTTGTTCCTCTCTCTTCCAACTCCTTTTTTTCCTTCTCAATTAACACCTGCTCAGTCCTGCTTCTTCAACTCCTTCCAGGTGTTGATCCCAAGAGCACTCCTCAGTAAACATACAAATCTCCACCTCAGTCTGTTTTGTTCAATATGGTGATTTTAGAACTACATCATCCAGCTCATGTCAATTCCCACTTTTGAGGCAGAAGCAGCTTGGCTTCTTGTGTCCTTTGTCTCTTCAGCTTCTACTTCCTATGGCCTCTCGGCCCTCGGGCCTCATGCCCGCATCTGCCCTGCT
>NW_004444076.1:2150843-2184477 GCF_000243295.1 Trichechus manatus latirostris
TCAGCTCAGGTGCCCAGGTAGATGGCCACCAAGTGTGTGGTGTAGGCTCTCACCTACAGTCCTAGACAGGCATGGGTGATTGGTGTAGGCAAAGGCACCTGGCTGCATCAGGGATACACACTCTGAGCAACGCAGAGGGCTGATAGCTGCCCCCGAGTGTCCAGGAGGAAGGCATGTCCCTTTTCCCTAGAGTGCATAGGTGGGTGGGTTTTGCAGCTGGACTATGAGCACCCCATGCTGTTGGGTGTAAGTACTGGGGAAGGGGTTATCTTTTATTCTTGGGCCCCTATCGCAGGTGGCTAGGTGGCGTGGGTGGGTGGAGCCACCAGTCCTCAGGTCCCTGACATGGGTAGGTGAAGACCTTGCTTAATGGGCAGAGCAGTGTCAAATGTCATGACCCTGCCATTTCACAGCTGAAACAGTTGAAGTTAGACTTCAGGTATATACCCTGTTGTACTGCGGTAATGAGGGCCTATGCTGTTGAGATGGGCCCACACAAGTCTATGCAGGGGGAAAGGCACTCAAAGTCCATGGATCCCTTATGCCTGTGCCTAGGCAAAGGACCTGTGCCTACCTTGGTTTCCTGGCTTAGGGGAGCTGGCAGTTTATTTTTTCCCGTTTGTTCATTTGTTCACTCTCCATGGCTAGGAGAATGGCTCCGGGCGTGTTACAGATCCTACTTCTGGCCCAAGGAACTCAGCAATTGCTTAAGCCAGTCTGGGACCCAGTCCAGAGCAGGGAGTGGGGAGCTAAGTGGAGAGATGTTTTTCCCTAAGGGGGGTGTTTTTCATCTGTGCAGTATGCCATACGCAAGTACTTATGTTTCGCCAATCGAGGGCTCCTTCTCACTGTTTCTGGGTGGCCAAGTAGACTCCCTGCCGCTGTGTCTCTCCGGGTGTGGAAAATGCACCTCCCGAGCACTGCTGCTTGCCTGCCTCACTGCTCACCCATGAGCTGATCAGGCCTGAAGGGCTCAGGCTCTCACCAGGTCAGGTCTGGCAACTCCTCGCTGCTTCGGAATCCTCTTTCCCTCCCCATGCCACTCAGTCAGGTTCTTCAACTTTCCCTTTGATGTTCACAGCTCCCAGACTGTCATATACAATCAATTCACTTGTTTTTTTCGGGTCTTTGTTGTAAGAAGGTCCACCAGAAGCGTCTGACTACTCCGCCATCTTGGCCTCTCTGAATTGCTGAGTTTTAATGAGGATTTTAAATTATATTTTTAATTAAAGTACTTACGTGCTTGTTTTAAACAATTCAAACAATTTAAATTATATAATAAAAGATACAATTTCTCTCTTCCCATACCAATCACTCTCTCTTAAGGTATCCACTTGCTAGTAGTTCTGTGTTTCCTTTTAGGCTCAATCTATAATATGTAACCTTCCTTAGCAGGAAAAATTTTGAAGGATGTACTTAGTTAAAAATTACAGGCTGGGGTGTGAGAAAAAGCCCTGGCACCTAAAGTCTCTGACCCAAGTCCTACATCTGCCATTAACTTGTATGACCTTGGGTAAGTCTTCTTTTCTCAACTGTGTATGTGTGTGTATGTGTGTTTAATATTTGGGCTCAATAGTCTCTAACCATTTCTGGCCAAGCATTCAATGATTTAATGATACTTAGGGTCCTAAGAATATATTATTAGCTTTAGGCATGTTTGCAGCATGTGTTTTTTTGTCCATTCTTTTTATTTATAGCTGGTAGAAGGAACCTTAGAGAAAGGGAATGGCAATCACCTTCACCTTGCCATGCACTGACATTTACTTAGCATGCTAAGCAAACTTTCAGAATGTCCGGTGCTGAAAACAAAGTCCCTTTGTACATCTTAATCTGTTCCTTTTCAATCTTCTAAGTTTGTTGAATTGATTTTTGTTTCATTACCTTTCACAAGGTCAATTAGAGTTGCTGACTAACCCAAACCCTCTAAGAAATGTTACAGGCAACCGCATATGATGTTACATCTCCAGAACATCTGGCATTGACATATTCAGTACTAATAAAACTAACTTTACCAAAAAGTAGATATCACTGATTACAACACACAATAGGTGGGATAAAGAAAATATGTTTTTGTGGCCTAACTCAGAAGAATTCCCAGTGAAAATTGGATGCATTCCCTTCATCCAAGCGAATAAGGGTGAAAACTTCCTGGCTGGAAGGACTCCTCTCCACTTACCAACTCTTCTATGCATTGCCTTGAGCCTGGAGAACTTCTACTAAATGTGAATGCCCTCTTTGGATTATGAGACCATTAGTCACTGTTGTAGGTGAACACCTATCACTTGTCATTCTGCTGAATGTTTACTGTGTGCTCATGTGTAACATGGACAGCATACAGCATTGTTCCTACCTATGAAGAGCTAAAAAGAGATACTCTGCTTTCACGTTTCAAAAGGTTATTGCTAGAGAGAAATTTGCAAACTGATTTTGGCTCTTTTGAGGTTCATTTTGTATCTATTCTCCTGGGTATTATGGGATGGACGTGCATGAAGAAAACTAAGGATTGCTTGCAAGCCCCCTAAGAAGCTAATTTTGGACCTTGCAAGAAGAAAGGAAGGATCTGAAGACTTCAACACCTTCAGAAGGTAGAGGTGGGGTTAGATAAAGTTTGACTATTGAGCCCATGTGGATTTCCACTTGACCTAGGGAAAGGCAGAGGATTCCATGACACTTCATTAAAGAGTCTCCTTTTAGGTTATAGTAAAGACTTGGGATATATTAGGAGGCCATTTAGAGAGAGTGAAGAGAACAAATCAACACTCTATACTTAGGTGAGATTTTAAGAATGACAACTAGTATTGTGGAGCTGTGATTTGTACGAGGTCTTTGACCTGAGGCTTATAGGAGCCATTAACCAATTAAATGCCAGCAGTTGCTCAAAGCATGACCAAGGGCCAGGGACAGATTCATTCACCCGTCTCCTACCTTAATTTCCCACAGTCACTACCTCCATCTCTCCTGATTTAACTTCTGGGTTTTAAAAAGTAGATCATCTTCTGAGAAAGGTTTGACACTCCTAAAACTGACTGTTAGTTAATGTTGCTCAACAAGGATGATGGTGTGTCTATCTTTCTTATTTCTATGCTTGGGAAAGAGCCTAGATTAAAGGCTGTTTTTATCGGTCACAAGAATCCCTGAGGAAAAGACTCCAATATGAGAATCGGGCAGGGAATCTGGCAGGAAACAGCTTCTCTGGAAGACAGAGGTTGAGACAGGAAATTCCACAGTCTCTGTCTGGGAGAAGAGGGGACTAGAAGAGGCCTCAGGTGACCACTGATCCCACATGGTACCTGTCACCCGGGCAGAGTGGAGACCTCGGTGCTATAACATGAGATTCCCAACTGTGAAGCAGCAGCACAAAGCAGAGATGAAAGGCCCTTGCCTCTGCCAGATACTTTCCAGCTCCTAGAAGTCTGACCTAGGCATGAAGCTCTAGGGTAGACAGCAGTGGGAAGGGAGGAGACCTACATCTGAAATAACATAATTCTAATGGACTGAAAGAATGACCAAGGTGAGAGGGAGAAGTAAGGTGCTTTAAGTGAGAGTTTTCTACGGGAAAACAACGGGGAAAAGGTTGTATTGCAAAGTGTGGAAAATAGTTGTCTAGGGTAACAAATGAGTTACCGGGGGACTAGGCAAGAAAAGGAAAGGAGAGACTCAGAATTCCATCTTTCAAAATGGTGGGAATCTGATCAGGGACTCCTTTTTTTTTTTTTTTTTTTCACTCTCATCCCCTTTCCTCCTGCCTAATATGCTCCAAGTCCTAAAGATAACATAGATTCCACTGATAGCAAGGACTTATCAAGTAACCAGTCAGGTGAGAGTGGGGAGAAGTGGAAGGAGTGACAGAAAATCCAGACTGCCATCTGAACTTCAGATTTCACATGAAGAATCTCTGAATGCATAGAATTTAATGAACATAAATCTATGGGAGTAATATCAAGGAGAAATTAGGCGGGATCCAAAAGATAAGGATAAAATCTACTTAAAACTCACATATATTTGAAAAATGTTATCCATACTTAATTTCTAGACTTTTGTTCTTTACATTACTGATGACTGTCAGATATATCCACAAAAGAAACCTTCCAGGTCCAGTGGTCTCTAAACCTCCTGAGAGCAGGATCCAGCCATATCTGGCTTGTGTATTCCAGAAATGCCAACTGTATATTAGGCGCTTAATGCATATTTGTTGTCTGAGTGACAGTTTCATCATCTGGAAAATATAAAAGTTGAACTAAATTGTTTCTAGGGTGCCCTCTGACTCCGAATATAAAGTAGCCTCAGTTATATTTTAATCAACAGTATCGACAGGATGACATCCTCACAATTATGCCCCAGGCAGAAAATATTAGGAAAGGAAGAGAATATTAGAATGAACTTGACACAGACATGGAAATATCAAAGAGAAAGAAGATTCTGATTTCTTACACCCACCCTCATCCTCAATCTGGAACAATAAATTCAATTAGGCAGGTTGGTCACTGAACAACCTATTCACAAGGACACTTGGCAATGGGGATTAATTAGGGTTGAAATCTAGCCTGAACCATGTTCACCAAGCCATGGGCCCTGGCACAGTGTGGCCTTTATCCAGAGAAGGGGAGCTTTTTGTCTAATTTGGACAAAGGCTCTGGCTGGGTTAGCAGGAACCCAGGCTATTCTCCCCTTTTTAAAGCAAATCATAAAACTCCTCTTTGCTCTCTAATGTATTCATTTTCTCTGGAATAGAGTGATCTTAGGTTTTAGTATTTAGTTTGGAACATATATCCCTGCTGACTTGAAAAACCCTGTTCAAGGGATCCTTTAAACTTCATATGAGCTTAAGGTCTACAGAACTGAATTAAACAGTTGAAGTGAAAGATTTACTGTCTCTGCTCTGAAAGGTAAATTTTGATCCTTTAATTAAAACAAAATTCTAAATTCTAAAATGCTTACAAATGTCTATATAAATATAGACAGCCTTGCATAGCCCTTCCTCCTAGGCCACCAACACTAACGTTCATTTTCCTTCACTATTCACTGGACTTGCCAGTTCAAGGGAACAGAGGTTATCAGGCTATGAATGGAAACAGCCTTTTAAAACTATCCTTTAATAAAAATTCATTCCCAACTCAACCTGAGATATTTATTTAGGGGATTATAATATGTCATTTAATACACACACATATAATGATAGGTAACATTTATGGAGCACTTCATATTTATCTGAATTGACTTGATGGCAACAGGTTTGGTTTGATTTGGTTCGTATTTATCAGACATTACTCTTAACATTTCAAACATAATCTTATTAATTTCTCATAGCAACCCTAATTATTGCTATTTTATAGATGAGGAAACCGAGGCTCAGAGAAGTTGTCACTTGCTCAAGTTTATACAGCTGGAAAGTTGGGGAGGCAGGATTCAAACCTTAACACTCTGACTCTAGAGTCTAGGTTCTTAACCACATATTCATTACCTATCTATGTACCTGCCTACCCACCTACCTACCTACCTAGCCAACCAGGTAATTGATTTGATTATGGTTAAATGGGGGTGTTTTGTTTTTCCTTTTTCAAACAGAATTCAATACTTGAGTAGTGTTATGTGTGACTAGAACAATAGTCAATAAATATTTATTAAGCATATTTAAAAGCACAGATTCTGGAGACAGCCTGCTTAGGTTCGAATTCTACCTATGTGACTTTAGGCAGGTTACTTACCTCTCCAGATGTCAGTTTCCTTGTCTGTAAAATGGCAATAATAACAATGCATACCTTTTTGGATTACTGTCAGGATTAATCTGGCACAGTGGTTAAGAGCTACAGCTGCTAACCAAAAGGTCAGCGGTTCCGAGTCGCTCCTTGGAAATCCTATATCCTATGGGGCAGTTCTACTCTGTCCTGTAGGGTTGCTATGATTCAGGTTTTTTTTTTTTTTTTGGTGGGGATTAATCAATTAGTATGTATAAAACGCTGCCTGGTGATAATAAGATTACATAAATGTTCATGATATTAGGATCATCATCATTATCATCATCATCGTTATTACTAGTACTACATGTCAGGTACTGTCTTTGGCACAGGGAATATAGCAGTAAACAAAACAGGTAAAATTTCTGCTTTAATGAAATTAACATTCTAAGTGTAAGTCCTGATGGCCTCAGTTTCAAACATCTCATCCACTGTTTCCATTTGTTTGTCAAACCATGTACTACGATTTTTCTGTAAAATCACAATAATCACACCTATTCCACAGGTTGTTGGGAAGATAAAATGAATTAGTACTTGTAAAATGTTTGGAACGGTGCCTAGCATATAACAACACTCAATATACATCAGTGATTATAATTAGTATCTTTGCTGTGGGTGTTATGGTTTAAAGTTACTGTCTTGATTCTTTGTGAGTTCCTGTACTTTGTTGTTATAGTCATTTTGCGTACAATTTTCTCACAGCTTTTGAAGTTATTCTTATTCTCCCATTACTTATTGCTACCTAGTAACATGATAGTTAGTTACTAAAGTAAATATGAAGATTTCTCCCAAAACACAAAAGAGACACTTCAAAACTAAAGGAAAATATTCATATCATCTCAAGTAGATAAGTAATTTTTTTTTTTAACCGATTCAATTAAATTTAGACTGTTTCATCACAGAGTTATTTGAAAATCATAGAACAGGAATTCTGGAATAAGACCAATCTGGGTTCATTTCCCATTCTACCATTCCAAAGTATGTGACACAGATCCAGCCTCCCCACTTTTAACCTGCCTGCAAGTCTTGCTGTGAAGATTAAATGAGAGCTTTTGGACCAGGGTAAGTTCCTTCTCTTTCTTTATCCTTTCTACTACACAATGTAATTTTAACTGTGTGCGTGCACTTTATTCTTGATTCTCAATAAAAGAACATCTTAATGAAAGAACAAAAAATAAAAAAAGCAAAAAAAAAAAAAAAAAACAGAACAGTGAGGCAACAGTAAATGCCACACATTAGGAAACAGTGTCTACATGGAGAATGTATTCATTTAGAAGTAAGAGGCGTTTCCTACATTGTGAACCCTAGCATGTCTCGCATTGCAGAGAGAAGAGGCTGTAAAACCCAATGTGGCAAAAGCGACCTCTGTGACTTTGTGGGAGTGAATTAAACTCTCCTCATTATCCTTAGTTCAAACTGGGCTTAGTGATCACCTACTTCAAAAAGGCAGTGAAAGGTCTTTGAAGAAGCTGCTGCATAAACTCGGGAAGGAACTGTGTCTTATGAGCCATGCCCAGAGAGCATCCTTTCCTGGTTTTAATTAAAAATGAAATTAAGTGTTCTTTTAAGATTATATCAGCCTCCTAAGGGATGAAAAAGTCAATGATTTGTTAAGTCTACTCCCTTTTTTTAAATGGTGCTATTTCCTCAGATTAAATCGTGTGAACAAGGCTTAGCTTTCTTTTAGGATTCATAGATTAGTGGCAGAGTAGATGTGGGACAGGAAGACTGAGTGTGAAGTGGTGCTGTGGCGTGAGAGGGACTAAGGCTCCATAAGAGGATGTGCTTGGGTGTGGAAAAGGCCTGGTTAGAATCCAGGTCCCATCACTGGCTAGATCAAAACCTCCACTTTTCAGGGTGTGTAGAGTCGTTAGAAAAGATAAGGGATGTATTTAAAGTACCTGACCCTGAATCTGTGCTCCAGAGAAGCTACTATCATTTTTTCCACATTCCTAAGAAGGTACACATAGGACAGAAATACTCCTATATGTTTGGATGAAAAAGAAAATTATCTCAGTTAAGTGTGAAGTCACATATGGCTTTAGAAACATGCCGTCCTTTACAGGGAGTCTATAAATACAACAATAAAAGGGAAAAGGTATCACTTTACCTACGGTGACAGGAAGGGTTGCTGCTTATGAATTGATAGTAGGATTTAGCATTAACAGCTTTCTTATGGCCTCAGAGGATTTACCTGTACTGATAAACATTTTTCCTCTTATTCGTGATAGCAATAAAAATACATATACATGAGCTTTAGGTTTTAAAATAGAATAAGCATATGGAGACAGTTAATAATGACTAATGGGGATAATGCCTGGATGAAAATCATTTGCTCTATTTCCCTTGATACTCACAATTCTATGAGGGGAAGAGCACAGATACATGATTATTTTCCCAGTTTTCTGATGCACAAATTGAGGCTCTAAGGGAGGTAAAGTCCTTCGCTAAATGCACAATTAGTACAGCCAAAGGAAGCTGTCACACTTAGTTTGGACATTATCCCTGGCTCCTCTATCATACTGCCGCCACCTCAAACAAGAGACCTTCTAATATGCTTTGCTCTCGATCCTTCCATTGTCTTCTACAGGGTTTTCTACTGAGGTACATTTATTGTAGACAGGAGGGCTCACTGTCTCAAAGAGGAGGTGATACAATCATCATCTATGAATACCTCAAGCAAGACAGCTCTTCCCCTTGAATTAGTCAACCACCAAGTACCATTATACTCTTTGATAAATGATTCTGAATCCATTTGCTCCTCTCTGTCTCCACAGCCTTAGTTCAGTTCTCCATGATTTCCACTCTCAACTAGGATATACTAACTAGTCTCCCTGTCTGCAAATCCTTTCCCATTCAGTTATCTTCCATACAGTTGACGGACTGATCTTTCTAAAAACACAGATCTGATCATGTCTTTACTCTGCTTTTAAAAACTTCTCAACAGTTCCCTGCTACCATTTATAGGATAAAATCCAAAATCTTCAGCTTGGTAAGTAAAGTCCTCTATGATCTGTGTCTGCTTGTGTCTCCTACCTTATGACCCACCCAATACCCCTTTGCCATATATAATTATTTACATTCCCAGAATGCACCAAGATTTTACACATCATGAGGCTTTACTCTTTGCTGTTGCTTTTACTTGGAACACATTTGTTCTCTCATCTGACTAATGAATTCAATGTCATTCTGAAAGATTCAGCCCAGGCACTATCCTCCAAGGAAAACAGAAGCAGAGTTAGATGATTCCTCCTTTGCTCACCTTTAGAGCCTCACATATACTTCTATTATAGTATTATTATGCCTGGGAGTTATATCTTGATTTTGGATTTACTGATTTTGAGATAGTTAAAACATTAAAAGCCCAGATAAATTTTCTATTATTTTACAAAGAGAGAAAGCTTGCTTTCCCACTATTTACCAAAGATACCCTCTCTAAAAAAAAAAAAAAAAACAAAAAACCACAAAACACTCAAATCAGTTGCCATTGAGTCAATTCCAATTCATGGCAACCCCATGCATGTAAAAGTAGAACTGTGATCCTTAGGATTTTCAATGGTTGACTTTTCAGACGTAGATCACCAGATCTTTCTTCTGAGGCACCTCTGGGTGGACTTGACCACCAACCTTTTGGTTAGCAGCCAAGTGTCTTAATGGACTACCATAATTTTTGGCCCATGGCTGAGGTCTTGTGAGATAAAGATCTGGCTCTGTGTTCCAAAACGAGGAATGGCTTGGGCTGTTAACACTATGACTTCTACAAAGGGGGTGAATTATAGGTGTAGATTCTCTGAACTATGCAGAGAATAGTTTGAAGCTAGACTAGCAGAAGGACCTAAGAGAAGGTGAGGTTATGTTTCCCATAGTTAGTGTTTCTTACAAATGATTAGGAGTTGGTGAAACAAGGAACAACGTGTAGGTGGGAGACGTTCCTTTGTGCATGTTCACACCTCTGCAGGAAGGACACTGTAAGATAATGCTTGCTTCTATCACTACCTCTTGTACTAGTCTGATTTTACTCATCTAGCGATTAGAAACTGAGGCAGCTTAGCTGCATATACATCACTATGCACAGTAGTTCTTCATTTACGTGACTATGAGTCCCGTAAAGGAAGAGACATGTCTTGTTTATCTTTGAATCCCTAGGTTACAGGATAGTGCCTGACACCTGGACACCTAGGAGAAGCCCCATGAATATATACTCTTCAACTAGTGAAGAACATGGTCTGTGATCATATAATGCTTCAGGGTCCATTTCCTATCCCAGATTTGCCAACACGTTTTAATTGGCCTTCATCTGGTTTATATCAGCCTCTGTTTATCAACTGCATAACAGGGCTTTGAACTGGTTATTTCTGTTTGGCCCCCTGCTGCGAATTTGCATTTTGACCCCAGAAATACTGAATCAAAGTAAAAAAGTAGATTCTGATTCAATATATCTGGGGTCAAAAAGCAAACTCTCAGCAGGGGGTGGAACCAAAAATAACCAAAGTCCTGCTGTAAAATAACAATAATTAGGGACATCTATGTAAGAAGGCAGATGAAAATATGCCATACGTGAGTCAGAATCCACTGGACGGCAATGCTTTTTTTTTTAATGGGTATTGGGAAAACAGTCAAGAATACTATTCTTCTTTCCCTAGGAAAATCAAAAACAGAATCACTTACCATTCTCCCAAAGTAGAAAAAACAATTACAACAACAAAAACTACTTAAAAAAAAAAAAGAGAGGCAGGGTTAAGTAGGAGCCCCACAGCAATCTCATCTGTTTTTCATAGAACTCTGATTTTAGTTTGATTCCAGGCTCGGCCCCTTTCTTGCCTTTGCAAGGTCTGAAAAGTCAATTACTCTAAACATTATCTGCAGCCTTAGGAGCTGGCATTTTGCCAAGTGATTTAATAAAATGCTTTGCCGAAGAAAATTTAAACTTTCTCTGTTGTCTTTTAGAAGATATTACAACAGCAATTTGTATATACAATGAATTCATCCCTGTATATGCGCTATCAATTTAAAGGGCTGAGAATGTGAGTATTCCCGCCGAAATCCAGATTACTGACTCTCATTGCTTTTGCTGACTTGCTACCATTCTTCTGAAGACCAATTAGGGAGTAAACTGGTACAAATGTAAGGCAGTATCACATGCTAGCTTGTGTCATAATCTGGGCAATAATTGCTGTATCAATACGTGCATGTTTCTGAAATGGAATAGAAATTCCCAGACGCTCTGAAAAATATACATCACCACATGTCACAACTTAAAGGTTAGGCATTTCTGCAACACTTTTGGTCGGCCTTTACAGCTCATACCTTTGTAAAAAATTGTCCTAATACAGTATTGTGCATTTTGTCTGCAGTTAATAAATCTCTGTTAAAGGAATTGATGGCTACATTCCTATATGACCCTTTATAGGACAGAAGATCCCAGAAAATTTGTATTTTACCACGAAGAGAACTAAGACATGGACCCATGAGCACATCCCAACTGGAGATGGAGAAGGGTTTGTCTGTCTAACTCTAAGGTCTTTATCTCCCTCTGAGATTCCATGAGTTATTCACGGTCACAGTGAACAAAAAAACAAGTCATGGTGTCATCAGTGAAACCTAGATTTCTTTCTTGAATTGGGTCTCTGAATTATTAGCTGCATTTCAAGAAACATTTGCTCAAAGAGGTATTTTCTATTGGAAAGTAAATAATCTCTGAAATTAATTGCTCAGTCTTCATGCAGAACTGACAGCTACCTAATTAACTTATAAGGTGGGCACTGACCACCAAGATAATTTAAGGTGAGAGCGCAATACACAAACTGAGCTTTAATCTAGTGATATTTGTTTCCAAGCACAGATTCATTCATTCATGGAGTTGTTTTTTGTATCTACTAAAGAGTGGGTAAAGCACACCTTGAGCTATGACCTGTTCCTGAAACAGATATTTGTCTGGATGTCTATAGATCTTATTTCTATGTTTATTTATTCATTCAATAATTCTGAGCTCCTGCTGTGCCAGGCACTGTGCTAAGAGTCAGGGATATAGTAATGCACAAAATAAACATGATTCCACTCATTGAGTTTACAGTGTAGAGTGTGAGACCGGCATTTAGTTTAAATATCACATAAATCAATGTATAATTATAAATTGCTTGAGTTTCATGGGAAAAAAGAGAGAATATATAATAAGTGACCTGATTTTCTCTTTCTGGGGCTTCTCTGAGGAAGTGCCACTTGAAATTAGACCTAAGACGACCAGAATTTAGCAAGGCAAAAGGTAAGAAGAACTTATAGGAAGAGCGGAGAGCGTGTGTGAAGAGCTTGAGACAGGAAGAGATTTAGTAGATTTTGTAAATAAAAAGAAGGCCAATGTGAATTGTGTGGTGAGCACAGGGAAGAGTCAAATGAGATAATGTTTAAGAGGCAGGCAGAGGCTAGATCATACAGAGCCTGGCTGCTAGGTTAATGACTTTGCATTTTATGCTAATGCAAAGGGAGAGAGAAGATCAGATCTGTATTCTTAACAGATCATTTTGATTGCATTGAGGAGAATAGGTCGGGAGGACAATAGCAGAAGTAGTGAGACCAACTAGGAGGCTATTGTAGGCGGGAGATGATGGGGCTTGGACTAACGCAGTGGGGATAGAAGTAGAGAAAAGTGAATAGATTTGAGATATATTTTGGAGGTGAATCAGTAAGACGGGAAGATGGATTGAATAATGGATATGAGGGAGAACAAAGCATTAAGGACGACTCTGAAATTTTTGGACTGAACAAATGGCGCAGATGTACCTGCCATTTACTGAACTGGGAAACTCTGGAGGAGGAGCAGAAATTGGGTGGGGGAATTAAGAATGGATATATATGTATGTATGTATATATGTGTGTGTGTATAATTTTTTTTCTAGAAATGAAAGATAATGCAAAAAGGAAAGGAAGAAGGGGAAAAGGAGGGTAAAGAAATTAGAATAGAAAATAGAATTCCTAACGGGGTGGAGGGTGGGAGGTGGGGACTGGTACATATCAGAGCTGCTGAGGGTATGTAAATTGAAAAAGAGCTATTCAACATTATAATGCAATTTTTTACTTGAAAAATAAAAAAACATGGTTTTCATAATACAGAGTATAAAACGTAAATTCAACACAACCCTACTTGGTGGTTATACACAAAAGGTATCATCTATCATCTGCTTATTGATGAAGTTTTAGCAAGGAATACATCAGAATCTCCAGTAGGGTGGAAAGAAGTCAATGTAATTTGTGCTCATTGAAAATAGCATGAGTTAAAAAAAAAAAAAAGAAACGATTTATTGACACTAGGCTAGAGGAACAGAGATGAGGAGGCAGGATAAAAATACAGAAGGAGACAAAAATACAGAAAAATGGGTGGAGATTTTTTCTAGCGAGCAAACATGTGGCTGCCATCATGCCTATGCTAATGCAGGTGCAAATGGTCTGCCAGGTTAAGTGGTCACCTGGGTTTGAATCCCAGCTCTGCCACTTATTAGCAATGATCTTGGACCAGTTATGTTACTTCTCAAGACTTGCTTTCCTCATTTGTAGACACAAAGATAATGATAATGTCTACTTACAGGGTGTTTGTGAGAGTTAAAAGAAATAATTCATAACAAGTGCTTAACAAAATGTCTGGCACAGAGGAAAGCTACCCTTATGGTAACTGGCTATAGATGCATAATCACTAGAAAGTCATTATAGTAAGTGTGTGCATCTGCTCACTTCCCTATGGCTACAGTGACTTTGCCCTCTTAGCTTCAAAATTGTAGAGTTCATCATATCAAGAAACAGTATTTATGATTTGTTAAAAATATAGGAGGGCTTCATATTTTGAAAGCATTCTGAAATGTTATTAGGCTTTAATCATTGCAAATTAGTGAAAATGCCCCAGCTGACTGCATAGCCAAAAATATATTTTCTGACTTATTTCCAGAAATGTTAAATATAATTTAAATTTTGTTATTTACTTCCCCTCAAGAGTCTAGTAATTGACTTCTAAATGCATCTTCTTAGAATATCCAAAAACAGGGATGTTCTAAGAAGAGCCATTTTCATTTTGTATCTTTCTAAAATCTATATTGTCTCAGCCCTAACAATACTATGAGGATATATCAAAATACTCAGTTTAAAAGCATAACTACATAAGCCCTCCATTATGTGTAGGAACATGACAACTGATATCACTTTAGACTGAATTGGAACTACCTTATGGAACACTACATTCTATTTTTCTTACTTTCCTCTCTTTCTGATTCTAGCTATTTTATGAAGATACGGTTTTATTATTTACCGTACACATGCTTTAGAATATCAATGGAGAGTGATGTTCAACCTTTAGACTTAGAATGATTTGTTTACAAAGTTGTTGTAGAAAGACTTCAACATGTTCTAAGCTCTAATCTGGACTCCACATTAATTGGCAATGTCATGCTGAAGGCAATACCTTAACATCTGTGAGTCTCTATTTTCTTATCTAAAATGGCAGTAATTAAGAGAATATATGTAAACATCCAGCATAATAACATAGTGTAAAGGTTAAGATTATGTTCTTTGTGGTTAGATAGAACCAACCAATTCTGTGGTTTTGGACAAGGCGCATAATACTGCTAGGAGTCAGTTGTCTCATCTATTAAATGATGATTACAGTACTTACTTCTAAGAATCTTATCTTATGAGTATACACAGAAGGTATCATTTATCATCTGCTATTGGGGAGGTTTTGGGGAGAGATGCATCAGAACCTCCAGTAGGGTAGAAGGATAGAGTTTACTGAATATTATTTCAAACATTTTCTCTTTTATCCTTCTATATGAGGAAAATGGTACTTATTCTAAAATTAATTCTTCTAGAAAAATGGAATTAATATCTTACTAAGATGTATGGGAACCAAGAATATTCAGAGCATCACTTGATCCTGCCTGAGCGCACTGTGATCACACCAGAAAAAAAAAAGGTGGGGGGGGCAATATTCTTAATCTATCCCAAAGAAGACTAAAGAACAGAACATCTCTCTATCTTGAGGAGGATGTCAAGTGAAAGAGAAGTGAGCAGAGGCGGATTCTACCCATTCATCCTGTGAAAGCACATGCAATTCGAGAAGATGAAGTGAGGAAGCCCATGCAGTACCTGGTCATCTCAGAGTCTGGGAGCAGGCCTAGGTGGTAGTGGGGGTAGGGAGCTGAAAGAAGGAAGCTTTTGTCGCACTCCACAGGGGAATAGTGCCTGGGAGAAGCAGGCTTATCACACAGTTTGTTCACAGTGCTGTAAACCGGTTCCGGAGGCCTGGTGATACAAGAGGAAGAGAAAGAGACCCATGGTTAGCACACGCACTGAACAACTGTGCAACTAGTAGCATTTCACCATACGTAAAAGTAAAAATCCAAAATGATGCCACGGGTTTATTAGGCCTGAGTTAAGATTACGAATCTTTTTAGGAAACAGAATCTCTGGTTAGAAGTGAGAATTTTGGCTGACATTTGGAACGACTAAAATTTGTATGCCAGATACTGCAATATGGTCATGATCAGCCTATAAATGCCATTTCTATTTGGATAATCTAGTCTGAAATGCAAAATTTTGAGCTCCTCTGACATGGCTCTTTCTTAAACTTCAGTTTCATTAGTTTTTAAATGTTAACTTCACAGAGATCTTCCTTAACCACCTTGACCAGGACACCCTGCTATTCTTCACAGCAGCCTGTTCATACTTCATTAATACTTTTCTCTGCATGAAATGACCTTTTTTATTTGTTTTTGCTTAATTTAATATTATCTTAAATTTCATTCAACCACAAATTTCATGAGGGCAGAGCCTAAATTTATTTTGCTAATCACCTTAAACAAAACTCAGCATACAGTAGACATTCCATAAATATTTGTTGAATGCATATATAAGTTAATAAATCAATTTAACTTCCCACATTTTTACTTCACTTATTTTTTTGGGTAGGGAGAAGGCTGGTCTTATCCAGGAATCTAATAGGTTACATGATCTGAGGGACTCCTCCATGTATTTACTCGTAGATTGCCCCTCAAGAATTGATTTTAGTGAGTTTTCTACAAAGAGCAAATCATATTTTAGTTCATTTTCTATTAAAAAAAATTATCTAGGAATACTGACTGACATATTATCTAAAATAGTAACTTTACTAAAGCTGTTACTTATATGCATAGTATGATCAGATAAAATTTACATATAATTTTTGGTCAAAGATTCATGTGTTAAAAAGTCCTTGGTTGTTAAAAAAAAATCTCAAAAATCTATATCCAACTCTTTTAACACTGGTCTGAAATTGCTACCAATATCTTCCCTTTAAAGTAAGAATTGAAAAATCTGAATTTAAATGAAGAATCATCTGGTAGACTTTGGTCATGGATCCAGGAAGTATAAGTTTTGATTGGAAAGGTAAGAAGCAGGTCAGGAAACAGAGCAATGTCCACAGGGCCATTTCCAGGTGAGGCAGACCTCACTCCCTTGGGGCCAAGACACCAGAAGCAGGAGGTGGTTCTATGGTAGATACAGGAAGTGTAGGTGGTGAACTCAGTGAGGGCATAGTTCGTGTCTAACTTCTTTCCATACCTCCAGCTCCCAATACAGGGCCAACATAAAAAAAAACAAAACAAAAAAAGACCCATTGCTGTTGAGTTGATTCCAACTCATAGCGACCCTTTAGGAGACAGCAGAACTGTCCCATAGGATTTCCAAGGAGTGGCTGGTGGATTTGAACTGCCAACCTTCTGGTTACCAGCCTAACACTTAACCACTGTGCCACCAGGGCCCCTAATATATAATAGGTGCTCAATAAATGCTTCCTGAACAGATAGAGAAAGGACAGCAGGCAGTAACAGAGGATAAGCAGCACATTAAACACAAATTTTACCTAATTTACTATATTATTATGGGCCATCATGCCTTAGATACACAGTCTAGAGAACTGGATTATTCCCGAACACAAGACTTTCTATTTTATTGAAAGAAATGCATTGATCTGTTTATCTTGTACAACACAGTACAAGGACTGAGGAGGAATACAGAGGCCTGTTTTGTCCTCCAGAATAATTACCTCAGTGGTAAAATGAGGTACTTTGCAATCGAGTTGGTTTGTTCCATCACAGTGGCTAATAGAGTAACATTTACAGGAAAAACTTAAGGTTTCTTAAGGGAGATAGCCAAAATTTTTCTTACATTAGGGAAGCTGATATATATTCTCAGTTAAGACCAGTGCTCCATTTTCGGAAAAACTTAATGAGTTTTAAAATTTCTGTTCTTCAGTCACACCAGTACTAGTTGCCGTCAACTTGACACCAACTCACAGCATCATAGCAACCCCATGTGTTATCAGAACTGTGCCCTACTGGATTTTCAATGGCTGATTTTTTTTGGAGGTAGACAGCCTGGCCTTTCTTCCAAGGCACCTCTGGGTGGACTCAGACCTTCAACCTTTGGTTAGCAGCTGAGTGCATTAACTGTTCGCACCACCCAGGGACTCCTCATCAATTATACACACATAGAATTGATAATGGTAAACATTAACTCTTAAAAAAGGCAGCTGCAAAATCATTCCTGAAAAAAAAATGCTTTTTAAATCAGTTTTTATAGGTAATTCACTTTGTGTAATGTAATAAGAGGAAGAACACTTTCAGTTAGCCTCTGAAATACATCTTTTAAAACAGTCATATTGTTCTTAAATATGACACCAAAAGTACAAGCAACAAAAGACAAAATAGATAAATGGGATCTCACCACAATTAAAAACTTCTGTACATCAAAAACTTTATCAAAAAAGTGAAAAGACTATACAGACTGGGAGAAAATTTGAGGGTCATATATTAGATAAGGGTCTGATATTTAGAACATATGAAGAACTCCTACAACTTAATAATGAAAAGAGAAACAATCCAATTGAAAAGTGGACAAAGACCTGAATAGACATTTTACCAAAGAGGACATACAAATGACCAACAGTCACATAAAAAAATGCTGATCATCATTAGCCTATTAGGAAGATGCAAATCTAGACCACAGTGAGATACCACTTCACCCCTGCTAGGATGGCTAAAATTAAAAACAAACAAAAAATGGAAAATACAAATGTAGCTGAGGATGTGGAGAAATTGAAAACCTTCCCTAATGCTGGCGGGAATGCAAAATGGTACAGCCACTGTGGAAAACAGTTGGGTGCTTACTCAAAAAATTAAACATAGAGCTACCATATAACCCAGCAATTCCACTCTAAGGTATACACTTACGAGATTTGAAAGCAGCAACACAGACAGACACATGTACACAAATGTCCATTTTGGCATTATTCACAGTAGCCAAAAGGTGGAAACAACCCAAATGCCCATCAACAGATAAATGGATAAACAAAATATGGTACATACATACAATGGAATATTATTCTGTCATAAAGAGAACAGAAGTCCTGACACATGCCCCAACATGGATGAACCTTGAAAATGTTATGCTGAGAGAAGTGAAACGCAAAAGCACAAATATTCCATGATCTCATGAATATGAAATATCTAAAATAGGCAAATGCATAGAGATCAGAGTTTAATAGTGGCTACCAGGGCAGGAGGGAGAGGGGAAGGGGGAAAATCGGTGTTTCTGTTTATGGTGATAGGAAATTTGGCAATGGATATTGGTGATGCACAACATGATTGATGTAATTGGTCTCATTGAACTCTATGTGCGAAAAATGTTGAATTGGCAAATGTGTTGTCTGTATTTTATAAGAATAAAAAAAGATTAAAAAACAGATTGGAAGTTGTTCATAATTGTCATGGATTGAATTATGTCCCCCCGCAAAATGTATGTATCAATTTGGCTGGGCCATGGTTCATAGTAGTGTGTGATTTTCCCATGTGTTGTAAATCCTGCCTCTATGATGTTAATGAGAGAGGATGGGTGGCAGTTTTGTTAGTGAGGCAGGACTCAATCTACAAGATTGGATTGTGTCTTGAGGCAATCTCTTGAGATATAAAAGAGAGAAGCCAGCAGAGAGACAGGGGGACCTCATACCGCCAAGAAAGCAGTGCCGGGAGCACAGCACGTCCTTTGGACCCGGGGTCCCTGTGCGGAGAAGCTCCTAGTCCAGGGGAAGAATGATGAGAAGGCCAACAGAGAGAGAAAGGCTTCCCCTAGAGCTGACGCCCTGAATTTGGAATTTTAGCCTACTTTACTGTGAAGAAATAAATTTCTCTTTGTTAAAGCCATTCATTTGTGGTATTTCTGTTATAGCAGCACTAGATGACTAAGACAATAATTTTTTAAAATAATATTTTATTATGCTTTAGGTGGAAGTTTACACAGCAAATTACGTTCCACTTTCACATTTTTTATACACATTGTTCTGTGCCATTGGTTACAATTTTTACAAGCTCATTATTTCCATTCTGTTGGTTCTATTTCCATTGATCTAGTTTCCCTTCCCCTCCTTGCCTTCTCATCTTTGCTTTTGGGTAAATGTTGACGTTTTGGTGTCAGATGGTTAATTATTTAAGGGAATACATTACTCATATGTGACATTGTTTATTTTATAAGCAATCTATTATTTGGCTGAAAGGTGACCTGCAGAAATAGCTTCCATTCCAAATTCAAAGGTTATCTTAGGGGGATAGTCTCAGGGGTTCCACTAGTCTCTATCGGCCCAGTAGGTCTGGCCATTTTCTTAGGAATCTGAGTTTTTGTTCTACATTTTTCTCCCATTCTATCTGGGACATTCTATCGTGTTCCTGGTCAGAACAGTCAATAATGATAGCCAGGCACCATCTAGTTCTTCTGGTCTCAGGTTAGAAGAGGCTGTGGTTCATGTGGCCTATTAGTATCGTGGACTAGTTTCTTCTCTGAGCCTTTGATTTCCTTCATTCTCTTTTGCTCCACACAAGTAGAGACCAATAGTTGTATTTTAGATGGCCACTCTCAAGTTTTTAAGACCCCAGATCCTACTCACCAAGTTAAGATGTAGAACATTAACTCTGTGAATTACGTTATGCCAATTGACTAAGTTGTCCCCCAAGACTATGGTCCCAAGCCTCTTAACCCAGTAAACTATTTTTACAACTTGTTTGTGTATGTCTAGGAAGCCTCCTTAACTGTGTGCCCTATGTAGTTTGCTATATATGTGTATATATATGTAGCACACACGAACGTGTATATACACATGCCCTCAGTTACACCTATACATGCACGTGCATTTACTCACATATGCCTTTCTATGCACATGTATGCATCCATATCTAGATACATAACTGCTCGCATAGTTTTGGGTTATTGTTACTATTGTTGCAAAATTGCATATGTTATAGCATTTACTGAAATTGTCCCTTTTTCTCATGACTTCTTAGTGTGTTTATTTACCTTAGTCAAGTTGTGCTGACATTCCCTATATTTGGTCTTGCCTTTCCCATCACCAAAAGTAACAACTGTCTACTACCTAGAAAGTGATTCCTCCTCCCTCTCTCTCCTATCGCTGGTAACCATCAAAGAACTTTGCCTTCTGTGTATATATCTATTCTTGATTTTTTACAATACTGGGACCATACTATCCTAGCCTTCTTGTGATTGACTTACTTCACTCAGCATAATGTCCTCCAGATTCATCCATGTTATAACATGTTTCGTGGACTTCTCATTATTCTTTATAGTTGCATATTATTCTATTGTGTATATGTACCACAACTTGTTTATCCATTCATCCACTGATGGGCACTTACGTTGTTTCCATCTTTTTGCTATTGTGAATAATGCTGCAGTGAACATAGGTGTGCATAGTTGTTCGTAATTTTTTATTGGTCTGTTTTTTGCATTGTTGCTATATTCAACTTTATAAAGAAATTTGTGTATTTCCCATGGTTAGAGATAAAGACTCACGATGAATGAAAGTTGGCCTTGGGAGATCACAGTTGTGTCTGTACCTAAAATGTGGTTTCCACACAGAAAATCAGCTTGGGAAGGGCTCAGTATTAATAAACCCAAAAAAAACTCACATGTATTGCCATTAAGTTGATTCTGACTCATAGGGACCATATACGACAGAGCAGAACTTCCCCATAGGGTTTCTAAGGCTGTAAATCTTTATGGAAGCAGACTGCCACATCTTTCTCCCACAGAGCGGCTAGTGGGTTCAAACTGCTGACCTTTCCGTTAGGAGCAAAGTGCTTAATCACTGCTCCACCAGGGCTCCTCTTAGTATTAATAGGCTGTATAAATATTAACTAAGAAATGAAATGACATTATGAGCTTTATGAGAATTATTCTGACTAGGTTATCGTAAGAGGATCCGATATTGTTCCCCGATTTTTCCACTCTTCCTGAGATACATCCCTTGTGGCAGAGACAGTTGGATTGCCTCCCAAACATACCTTCACCCCTTCTTTCTTATTGATAGAAACCCAATTTTCCACTGGTCACTTGACCTGTAACAAAGATTTTATTTCTAAGCCTCCTTTGTATCTAGATGTGACCCTATGAATAAGTTCAGATGAGTAACATTTAAGCAGAAGGATTTTGTAAGACTTCTGGGATGGCTGCTCAAAGGGAAGCTGATTTAGCTGGGACTACTGGGTTTTTGGGTTTACTACAATTTTGTTCTTTCCCACTTCCTCCCTCTGCTGACCTGGAACCCAGACAGAATGGCTGGAGCTTCAACAGTCATCTTGGACCATGAAGTGACCTTGAGGATGCAAGAAAATACTATGAATAGTGGAGCATAACGATGGAATCTGTGTCACTGATGATATGTGGAGACATGATTTCGCCTCTGGACTACCTGCCCTTGGTTTTTTTTTTTTTTTTTTTTATGTAAAAGAAAAACTTCTATCTTATTTAAGCTAGTGCCTTTTTGTTTGTTTGTTTTTTTTGCCTGTTATGTAAACAGGATGCAATATTAACAGATACACTTCCACCAAAAAATGTAAAATTGCAAATCTAATACAAAGAAATAATTATAGACAGGGCCTACTATAAGATATTTAATTATATCTTACGTCCATCTAATACCCCCTGTATACATAGACAAATATAAAGAATGCTATTCTTTCACTATATAATTTAGAAAGATTGTGACTGCAGACACCTTTATTTAAAAAAGTCTATGCATATAATTGTAGCTGATCTAAACTTTTACCACAAAATCTAAGAAGAAAGGGGTCAACGACTTGTTTTAGGTCATAAAACATTTTCATGATGATGTCATTTCAGGAGCATTGTACTTCCTGCCTAGGAGGGCTTACTGAATTTTCTGTCTGATGTTGACTCGACAGATGGAGAAAATGGTGTTATCAATTTTCCTTTTTTCTTTTTACCTTAGTGGCACCATATTTTGAGGAAAATTTTCAGAATCAAAGCTGGCTAATACACATCTCAAACAAAAAAAATCCCATTTGTATAGTACTCAACAGAATTAAGGGATATAATTTTATTCTCTAAACACTACAATAAGTTCAAGACAAGAATAATGAGGCACTATAGTATGTCCAGTATTGAACTCTTGAAACTTTTATGTCCATTTTTTTGGAACCATTTTATGGAAGTTAATATTATATTATGAATCACATATTTAGTAGATTTGATATTTGGGGAAAGCTTTGATACCTTGAGTTTTTAGAAGGAGGCTTTCTTTCATAATGATTTGATTACTTGACTAAGCTCAGTTACTCATCATCCAGAGTCTAATAACAACAACAAAAGTCTTATCAATGCGGAGATACAGCTACTAATATTGCAGGTTTTTAATCTATCACTCAGTCCTTCATTCATTGCCTATTTATTATTTTGTACAGCCACTGGCTAATGAGAAGATGTATCAGATCTAAAGTCTCTTTTCTTGATTTCAAGGACATTTGATATTTCAGGGAGATAAGTAGATAAAAAAATACCAAAGCACACACACACACACAAAACCACATAAAAAACTTGACAAAGTCTTCTTGTCATATTAACAAAGTCCTCTTGCAAACCATTAGCTTAAAAATATTACTGAAAATCTCCTTCCAAGTGGCATGAAAATGGGGTTCACATTTGAAGATTTCTGTCCACTAGCATGACTGCACTCCTAGGATTCTGTAATGTATTGGTGTATAGGCCAAAGTTCAATAAACAGTTAATGCTACACAAGTACCTGAGAACCAGAAGGCCTAATGCTAGAGTCAGCATTCTTAGTACTTCCCTATAGTTACATTCTCTGTGACCTCCCTGTCAGGAGACAAGAAATGCCAATTTATGAGCTGTCACTGGGATCTGGGTGGCAGGAACAGATGCCACCACAACTTCCTATTTAGTCAGTAAAGTAGTGCCATGGGAAAATGACTTTCGGCTGTATGAATCAGCCAGCCCAATTGAAAGAGCCTGTTTATTCTATTATAAGCCTCCTCCTAATTTGCCTAGGTCAGAAGGTGTCATGGATTGAACTGTGTCCCCCCAAAATACGTGTCAACTTGGTTAGGCCATGATACCCAGTATTGTGTGATTGTCCTCCATTTTGTGATTGTAATTTTATGTTCAAGAAGATTAGGGTAGGATTGTAACACCACCCTTACCCAGGTCACATCCCTGATCCAGTGTAAAGGGAATTGCCCTGGGGTGTGGGCTGCACCACCTTTTATTTTACAAGAGATTAAAGGGAAGCAAGCAGAGAGCTGGGGACCTCATACCACCAAGAAAGCAGTGCTGGGAGCAGAGCACATCCTTGGGACCCGGGGTTCCTATGCGGAGAAACTCCTAGTCTGGTGTTGGGGGAGGTTGATGAGAAGGCAGAGAGAGAGAAAGAGAAAGCTTTCCCCTGGAGATGATGCCCTGAATTTGGACTTTTAGCTTACTTTCTCTGAAGAAATAAATTTCTCTTTGCTAAAGCCATCCACTTGTGGTATATCTGTTACAGCAGCACAAGATAACCAAGACAGAAGGTAATAAATACGGAAATCTACTCCTAGGTAGCTACTGGCTGTCTTCATTCTGTGGATGCCCCCAGAAGTGGGGTAGGTAGGGGAAGTAGTTAGAGATTTTAGTGTAATCTCTCAGTGAAGTTATAAACAAATCATTTATCTTGCTGTCCATTTATCAGGAGCCATAGATAAATGGTTTTATAGTCCCATCTGCTGAGCCATCAGCATTTATTTGCATATCTATGGGTTTATAATTGTAGGCTCTTAGAGTATATAATTAGCACACTCTGGCCCTTGGTGATCTCTCTTTCCTCTGAACTCCATTAGCACTTGCTATTTGTTCTGCTTCCTTGGCATTTTCAATTGCTAATCTGCCATGTTGATAGCCTGCTTCATCCATACCCTATTCTGAGGAAAAAACCCTGCCTGTAACTGCACCTCCCCATTTGCTCCACATGACACCAAAGCAACTTATTCTCTCCCTAGCCAAAGCTGATTGGACCATTAGACTGGGTTTAGTGCCTGATCTGTGACCACGATCTGTGTATTACAGCTCAAAAAATGGACTAGATCAAATGGATTATCCTATGAAATGTGAATAAAGGGGCAGAAAAAGCAATTTTCAGCTGGTAGCATAAGAGAAAGATATAGACATGCAGAGGGTAGCTGTACTTGTGTCCACTAACTATAGAGTACCAGAATTAAGCTCCATCAGATTTTCTGCTACAGTGTTTAGAGTTGCCTTGAATCTACAATAACAGTCTGAGTTCATTCTTTAGGGGTCTTAGTAGGGCTCCTGTATTGAATTTCCCTGATGGTTCCCATATGACATTAGCTGTATAATGAAAATCAACTACATCCTCCCACCCTGTCCCCTTACTGGAGTTTAGGTCAGATCTCTCTTGCTTGCAATCAATAGAGTACAAGTAAAACAGGAGCTGTGTTTGTACTGTCCCTTTCAGATCATCTCAACTAGACTATGCCACTCACTCAAAGACAGAGAACCAACCTTGGACCTTTATGTAATCCCACAGTACCTGAGACCAACATCGGACTGATCCTGTTTTTAAAATTTTGGTATTTTTTTCATTATGACTTTTTTGCATTAATTTTATTTTCTAAAATATTGCCTTAATTTTTTTATCTTAATTACTGACTTTTTTTTCCTTCCCCCTTAAATTTTGCACTTGATATGAGTGCCTTACTCACCTCACCCTTGTCCAATACGTATGCCAGAGGCAACAAATGTTTAAGACAACGATGATGACTGTGATAACAAATACTCTTGATTAGTATAATACCTGAATATACAAGGTCAAAGGAATATGACTGGTCACAGAGGTAACAGGAAGAGTGGCTCACACTTTGAGTATTCCCTTGACTCCCCAACAAAGGCCCTGCTCTCAAAGCCCTCACTCGGGCCGTCTGAGGCTGGATCATCACCTCATTATACTGTCATATTTGGTTTATGGGGCCCTTTCTTTCTCCAGACTATTAACTCCTAGAGGACCAGGACCAAATCCCACTTGTCTCTTTGTTTCCCTGAATGCAAGAATGTTTGAACTAAGCACAGTCATAGGAAATGAGAAATCTGTGATAGAAACACCTATCGGTACTTTTTATTCTCCCTTCTTGAGCCAGATCTAAAAGAAAGAGGGTGAAATTTTGGAGTAGGTGGAATTTGGATTATATAGTTGTATGACTTTGAGTATAAAACTTTGTGACATATAGGCTGATATGGATCAATCAGTAAACCATTCTCATTGTCTAACCTTCATCTTGCTGTGACTTCCTTGACTTCCCTAATGAAAAGGCAACGTCTAACCTGACACCCTCCATTAGCAGGACACAGAACCAAGCTACATTTATGATGGCAGCTTAGATGCAGAGGACTTGAATGTCTAAGCATATAGTATATGCCTGACATAATTTGAGGGAAATGGCTTTTTAATCTTAAAATGGTGCCTCATGTTCCCCTTCACAAATAATACACTGTATATTGGGCCAAGGATTTAGAGAAGTAAGCATTGTTGTTAGGTTGTTAGGTTCTGTTGAGGCAGCTCCAATTCATAGTGACCCTATGGACAACAGAAAGGAGCACTGCCTGGTCCTATGCCATCCTCACAATCTTTGCTATGTTTGAACTCATTGTTGCAGCCACTGTGTCAACTCATCCTGCTGGGGGTCTTCCTCTTTTTGCTGACCCTCTACTTTACCAAGCATGATGTCCTTCTCCAGAGATTTGTCCCTCCTGATAATATGTCCAAAATAAGTGGGATGAAGTAAGCATAGTAGGATTGAATTCAGGCCTGTGCTAATAGTTCTTAAGGACAGAATTTTGGAAAGCCCTAAAAGAAGTTGAGAGATAAAAGACAGTATAAGAGCAGGTTGTAAATTATGTGGCTCAGCATGTGAAATGACACTATAATGATCAAAGATTAAGGAAGAGGGCTGACTTCTCTTGTACTGAACTTTAAGCAGTAATGTGTTAGCCCCAGCCACTAACAGAAAGCATGATAACGGCCTTAAAGCATGATATGGAGCCATGGTGTGCAGTAGTTAAGAGCTTGGCTGCTAACCAAAAAGTCAGCAGTTCGAATCCACCAGCCCCTCCTTGGAAACCCTATGGGGCAGGTCTACTCTGTCCTACAGGGTTGCTGTGAGTTGGAATCAACTCAATGGTAACAGTTTTTTTTTTTTTTTGGTTTAAAGCATGATATAGCAAGAACTGGGAGAGAGATTGGTCTAGATGATTTATAAGGACACCTTCCATCCCCTTCATTCTAAGCACTTTCAGATTGGGACCCCTAAACTCCCACTGGGGGCCTTGGAATAGAGACGCTTTCCATAACACTCACTTAACTTCTCCAAAACTTAGCTTCTTCATTTACAGAGCTGTAATAATAATAATGTCTCTGTATATTAGCAAAGCTGTAAACTGTAAAATCATACACAGAGGTAAGTTATTACTAAGCAGCATGATGAGTGCAAAGAAACAGACTTAGGTTTGAATTCTGGCTCTTTTATATTCTACTTGTGTGATCTGCTCAACCTCTCTGAGCCTCAGCATCGTCATCTGTACAGTGGAGATAAAAATATTAGCCTTAGGGTGATGTGAGAAATAGGGAGGATGCAGTAATGCACTTAGCTCAGTGCCTGGTACTCAGTGTGGCCTTACCAAATGGCAGTCATTATTACCCTGATTATTACTCTGAGGCACTCAAGCTCAGGGATACACAGCTACTGAGAAGGTTGCTCCCCTCTCTGTGAATACACAGAAAAACACTCTTCACCCACTCACTCAGAATCAGGCAGTACACACATTAACACTTTTATATTATGTGAATTCTCCACAAGAAGGTTGAACAAAGGAAGTAACAAGCAGTGATTTTTAGTATCACAATATGTGCTGCATAATGGCGCCTTCTAAAGACTCACTGTTACTCCCGATAATGAAAAGGTAATTGATCCTCTTTCATAGCCCTGGCGGTTGACGCCCAATTTCTCTGACCTCCTCAATTATCTTCACTGCCCCTAACAATACATCATTCCCAACTCTAACTCCTAATTTGTGCCTGCACTTTCATAATGACTTGCGTTTCGCTTATGGTTCACAGCTGTGGTGTCACATTAAATTGTTGGGTCATAAGTAATTTGTTATTAATAATAGTCTATATACCATAATCTGCAAATATTTACTTTTTGAAAATAGAAATTAGAATTGATTCACCCCATTTTTTAAATATAAACATCACTCTCAGTTGTGTTTTACCATGTTTGCTTATTGAAGAGAGAAAGGGCAGAATAAGAACTGGACCACTAAAAGTAGTTTTGAAAGGTTTGAATTATTAAGATGCTTTACTTCCTTCAAGAGATTACTCTGAGTTTCAACAAAATTGGATACACTAACAGCAGTAGGTTATATGTGGGTCATAGAGTGTTTCATTGCAATAAGATATTGAAAATCAATGACCTTGACAATGGTGATGGTGACAGGTGTATTTCCAAAGAGGAGAGAGGAAGCACCATACCTTTGTACTGAGTGTGTCCAGCTATAGAAGTACTTTTGTGGACTTCTGAAAGATGCTGAAACATATATTACCTGAGATGCACAGGTCAGTATTAGAGCCACACCAAGGCCTCTGAAACGTGGATTAGAATGATTTGAGGAAGGCTCAATATGTCCTATCATGGTGCTTAACCACTTACATTTTGTCAACCCACTTTTAAAGAGTTCTTTTTTTTCCTTTTTAACTGAACTAGTGGGATAAAATCTAAATGTTGAGGGGAAAAAGCAGGTTAGTAGTCATCTAACATCTGGACAGAAAAGAAAATTTTAAGCATAAAATAAATGAAAGAAATCACCGTAAGATGAAAGGCTTGACTACATAAAAATTTAAAACCATAGAAGTAAAGAAAAATCATAAACAAGCAATAAACTGGGGAAAACATCGCTCAAATATATTTATTGATATTTTTAAGGTCCTCATACAACTCAATAATAAAAACAAAATTTTAATAGAAAGTAGACAAAGGCTATTAATATCCATTCACACAAAAAACATACAAATGACAAATAGACACACATATATAAAGGTTTACCTTCCTTAGGAGTAAAAGAAATGCAAATTAAATGATATGCCTTCTTTGCTTATTTAAAAACAATAAAGAATATTAAAATGATAAATTGCAATTTAGTTATGGTATTGTAAGACAGACACTCATATTTCTAGTGCTATGGAGTTAAAACCCCCCTTACGACTCTTCCAGAAAGCAATCTGGCAGTATATTTCAGGAGTTTTAGTAGTAATTCTCCCCTTTGGTTCTGCATTTCTACCTCTAGTATGCTATCTTAACGAAAAAAAAGGGGGTACACAGGTTTTTAAAGAAAGTCATTGTGGTTTGTTATAGGAGAAAAGCAGAAAAAAAGGAAACAAATTAAAATATCTATCAAGCGAAATATACCAGGGACTGCCAGAAGAACAAACAAATCTGTCTTGGAAGAAGTACAGCCAGAATGCTCCTTAGACGTGAGGATGGACATGTTATAAGGAGGGACCAGTCCCCAGAGAAGGACATCATGCCTGGTAATGTAGAGGGTCAGTGAAAAAGAGGACCCTCAACAAGATGGATTGACTGCAACAATGGGCTCAAATACAGCAACAACTGGGAGGATGGTGCAGGACAAGGCACTATTTTGTTCTGTTGTACATATGGTTGCTGTGAGTCAGAACTGACTCAGCGGCACCTAACAGCAATGATCAAGGGGACAAGGGTATAGAACATAAACTATATCTATATGATGGTCTACTGCTTAGCCATTGAAGTTAATATTCATGAAAAATTTTAATGATATAGCAAAATGCTTTATGCTGTAATTTTGGATAAATAGAGTATACATTGTATACGGGGCTGTGGGGACAATGGGAGTTGAAAGCACCTAATTCTCTTCCCATGTGGGAGACAGACTGAACTAAGGAGATGTGAACAAAAAGGCAAGCAGTAGAGATTCTAGAGCTGAGTTGGGGTGGCATGAAAGAGGGCTTTCTAGAAAGTGGTAATAGCACGTGAAAAGTTAAAGAGGGTTCTGAAAACATATCCCATTTAGAGAGTTTTGCATAGGTTTGAACAAGAGAAAAACCGTCAAAGTAGGCAGGTCTTCAGTACTATTCCAAAATTCACAGGTGATGGGAAGTCATGGAAGTTAGTGCTTTCCTCCCACTAATGCAATTAAAGGAGTTCAGTCATTTTGAGTGTTCATTCATGCCAGGCTCAGAGAGAGGTACTAAGTATACTGTAGTGAACTGGGTCCCTCTGCTCACTGAGCAAACATTTTAAGTATACACATTTATTGCAAGGAACACAGACTCACTTTATCTAGTTCAGGTAATAGGACACATGTGCATGTGAACCCTGAAAAGGAGATCAGAAGTTGTTGTTGTTGTGTGCCGTCGAATCAATTCTGACTCGTAATGACCTCATAAGACAGAGAAGAACTGCACCACAGAGAAGAACTGCACCACAGAATTTCCTAGGCTGAAATCTTTATGCGAGCAGATCACCAGACCTTTTCTCCTGCAGAGCGGCCAGTGGGTTCAAACTGCTGACCTTTTGGTTACCAGCTAAGCACTTAACCACCAGAGCTCCTTAAGTGAGGTCTAATGAGCTGCATCTTTATTCTAGAGCTTTGCCATCAGGTTAACACCTTTCCTTTTGGTGTTTACTTCTTTCTTTAACTACTGATTTATAAATGAAATACTTTTTACCTCTTAGTTTCTGCTTTCTAATAACATCAAGTTTCACAAAACCCATGATGAACCCTCTGGCCTCCTTCACATCGTAGCCTATTATCTTCAGCTTTCACTGATAATTGCCTAATTCTGCCTGTTTTTCAATAAAAAATTCCTAAGAGAGAACTTGATAGACCTAGTTCACCTTTTTGAGTAAGCCCCATTATTGGTTACCAACTAGCCTGTAAGTTGGCATCCTTGGGTCAACATAAAAAACCAAAAACCAAACCTGTTGCTATCAAGTCGATTCCGACCCAGCGACTCTATAGGACAGAGTAGGACTGCCCTATAGGGTTTCGAAGACTGTAACCTTTACAGAAACAGACTGCCACATCTTTCTCCAGCAGAGCAGCTAGTGAGTTTCAACCGTCAACCTTTCGGTTAGCAGCTGAGTGCTTAACCACTGCGCCACCAGGGCTCCTTTCTGGGTCAACGTACACCCTGTATAATCAGCTCTGGATAGGGCTGTGAGTTACCCGGTCCTTGTGGGTTTTCCCTTTCAGCAGAGATGTAGGTAGGATATAGCTGTTGGGGAGGCAAGCTGGGCATTCCACTGATAATCTTAGGTTTGGCCTGTCTGGTATACAACCCACATCTCCATGTTCTCAGATAGTACTATTCAAAGATGGTGTACGAAAAGAAAGCAAGACCATTCCATTTGGAGAAAAATTTGGAAAGAGCAAAAGAGAAACATTTGAATGATGGAAAGAAAAATATTGGGAACATTACAAACACAGAAAAAGAGAAGATCCAAAGCTTAATATCTCTTCAGGGTTTCATTCTGTTTATCATGTTGTTAAAACATAATATTACAGAATAAAAACAACACTTCTAAAATAATGTTTTTCTTTCCTCAGTGGCTGCAAGATTATTTATATCTATAACACATAAAGTAAAATGTGGCCAAATTGGATAAGGTTTTGAGTTTTAAAATCCATACCTACACAGGAATATCTAAATATATTTAGCCAAATCATACCTTCTGAAACAGAATGGAAAATGTTTATTCAACTACATACTTGCGCATGCCAATTTTACATTATTAATACAAACTGTATTGGGGGAAAAAACCCTTATGCCTTTAACTGAATGGAAATTCAGTTTGAATGTAACAGCAGCTCCTAGCAGAAAAAAATAAAGTTCAAATATTTGTTGTTTTCAGTTGCTATCGAGTCAGCTCCGACTCAAGATGACCCAATGGCTAACAGAACAAAATGTTGCCCAGTCCTGCACCATCTTCATGATGATGGGTATATTTGAGCCCATTGTTGCAGTCATTATGTCAATCCACCTCACTGAGGATTTTCCTTGCCTTCACCGGCCCTCCACTGTACAAAACAGGATGTCCTTATCCAGCGATCAATCCTTCCTGATGATGGATCCAAAGTTAAGTGAGTCAATGTCTCAGACAATATTTTGTGATCCACAGGCTTTTCATTGGCTGATTTTTGGAAGTAGATTGTCAGGTTTTTTTTCCTAGTCTGCCTTAGTCTGGAAGTGCTGCTGAAACCATGAGTGACTCTGCTTATGTTGGAAATATCAGTGGCATAGCTTCCAGTATCACAGCATAATGCTCTGCTTATCAACAGGAAAGATGAAGCACCTTCAAGCAAATCACTTAAATGGATTTCTTTCCCACTTCTTTGAAATCATATATTTTTCTCTATTCCATAGAGCTGTTGCCATTTACCCTTCTGTGCCTGTTATTGCAAGCAGGTTATGAATATTGCCTGGCAACCAGGAGGTAAAGATAAGACATCCCTAAGAACAAGAGATTGCTGGAGCACTGCCTCATTCTCTCTGGAAGGGACTACTGACTAAGAAAAACCTTAACCGGGATTTCAGAAGTGGTGTACCACCAAGACATAAACTGAGGTCATAAATTCCCTTGAGTTGATGGTTCACAACTTGCTAAAATTTACATATTTTGGTCCTTTCTTCCAACTCCATTCTTTAGGAAGTTCCTGTGAATATGTGTATAACTTGCCTTTAATTTCTAGCTGGGTCTTACTCTCTTACCCTCTCCATAAAGCTTTCTAAAGTACAGCTGATTGCGGATTTCTTTCCTCTAAATTCCCATACAGTACCTTGTCACTTGGTTTTGTACTCTGGTGTATGTATGTTAAATACAATAACAAAGCTTATGTATCTTGAGAATTTACTACGAGGCAGGCCTTGTGCTACATACTCTATATGTGGTATGTCGTGTCACCCTGCTCAATTTGGCCCCAAACATACACACATTCTTAAACATCCCACAAATAGAAAAAACTTTTTTTTTTCACCTTAGAACTAGCTCTTCTTTCTACGTGATGCATAGGTACTAACAAGATTATTATAACCTTGGTAAAACAGCATTATGAATAATTTGGTTATGACTAATGGGATGGCTTAATTTGCATAATCGTACTTGCTATTGAACTTTGTCAGAGTCTCAAATGTCTTCAGTTATACAAATATGTTCATTTATTGAGAATATTCCAGTTAAAGTTTAGCCTACTTCAGGGAAATTACGTGGTAGCTAAAACCTTTTTATAGAAATTATAACACAATTAAAATAAATTTACCACTGTAGCCTTTTTATTACTAAACCATCTACTATTTATTTGACATGTATTTACTGGATTTGGAAAACATGGAGGGGGACTATGGACACAGTGGAAAGAGTATGAACTTTTGGACGATAAGATCGGGGCTTGAGTCCTGTGCTGCCACTTACTTAGCTGTGTGACTGGGTAAATTACTTACAGTGTCTGAATCTCAGTTGTCTTTTCTGGAAAATTATTAAGAATTACCTTATAGGATTGTTGTAAGGTTAAATGAGGTGTAGTATGCAAAACCTAAGCAAATTACCTGCCATATGATAAGTACTCAGAAAATAATTATCTTTTATGTACCAGATACTCATCTAGGTAATGTGGAAGCTAAAAATCTGATCCAGAACACAGATTCTGTGCTCAAGGATCACTTTGCCTTGGAGAGGGTATAAGTGTGTGTGTGTTTAACAAAATAAGGCTACAAGTGGTATGATGAGAGTGAAATTCAAATTAGGAAGAAATAATGCTTAGCTGCGAGAATTAGAGAGAGCTTTATGGAGGAGGTATTTACCATTAGAGCTGGGCTGTGAAAAATGGATAGATTTGAAACATATAAAAATGAAGATGAGGATGGCTGAGGTAAACAATGCTTGGCTGAAGGTGTTATAAGAGCAGGCAGAGGGCAGATGAAGCCAGATAGTTATCTGGTTAAGCTGATTGGAGCATGGGGAGCATGAAGGGGAGAGGTGGAAGATACATCTGAAAATATGACATGTACAACATATGAACCTATTTATACCAGAGGTTTTATTTTAATGAACCAAATAAACTCTTTTAGATTGTGGGGACATCAAGTAGATATGTATATTTGAGGAATTTTATGGATAATTAATCTCCTAAATGGTAGCATATTTTAATGAAACACAGACTGGGTTTGAGTCCCAATTCACATATTAGCTGCAAAAATTTGTGCGAATTACGTAATATTAGATTCTCAGTCCTATACAATTGTAATAGCTATAAGTACATGATAGGATGATTGTGAAATTAATAGCAAAAAATATTCAAAAGGAGAAACCCCAAGAGTATGGCTTCCAGACACCCTTTTAGCTCAGTGGTGAAGTTATCTCCGAGGTTCACTGTTCAGCCTGGGAGTGGACAGCCCCGTAAAACCAAATGAGACTAAC
>NW_004444076.1:2184626-2192062 GCF_000243295.1 Trichechus manatus latirostris
GGTTGACATGTTGTGGGATTGTTAACCAATGTCATAAAACAATATGTGTATTACTGTTTCATGAGAAACTATTTGTTCTGTAAGCCTTCACCTGAAGTACAATTAAAAAAGAATACTCAAATGACTTATCAGAACACTTGGCATGTAAGTCTTCAGTCAACATTAATTCTACTCCCCATACTGACCAGACTACTCTCCTCACCCTTTTCCAAACCTTCTCTCCCTCCTTGCCACACACAGTTTTGCAATAACCATTCCTATGCACTTCCTGTTCACATTCTGAAGAATTTTAAATAAGAGACCTCTATTTGTACGTGTTGGCCAAACTACCTCAAGACAGTTGAGTAAGAGCATGGATTACAAAGAGGGGTGCGATGATTGACAGTGAAGGCCATCTGAAGACAGGACTCCTGGCCGATCTCCAAGACCCAGGGAACACTGTGTTTTACTAGAGATTCTAACTGACCAGTAAATTCAGTGGAAGTCAGACCTGCCATTAAAAAACTACTGGAATGGTGATACAGCAATAATGGAAACAGACAGAGGATTTTTTTTTTAAGACTGGCACTAGAGTGGAACCTTCCATCTAATATATTTATGGGAGGTAATCTAGAATGGATAACAGCAGATTGAAGAAATTTTACAAAGATACAACCTTAACACAGCTAAGATGGATATCATGGAGCAAAAACTGCATGAGGATCATAATAAAAAACAGGTATAGTGACAAGTAATGGTCACAAAGTTAAAGATCCAGCAGGTTCCATAGACTGTGTTAGGAATACCGAGGTCAGTTCAGGATACCTCATTGCCAGCTGGGTTAAATGCAAAATATAGAGTTCAGACTAAAGTCATCTCCTGAGTCAGGGACCAGAGAAAGCATTTCATATTAAGGAAACTAGCAGGGAAGGGATAAGAACACTATGGTAGGAGGTGAATTTAGTGAAAAGATAAAAGATTTTAAAGGGAAGTTTTACTGTGTGGTTTATAATTTTCTCTTTTGTTGCCTCGTAAAATATTATGTAAGATCTACGGGACTTGCCCGAGCTCTGGAATTGAATATTTTAGGCAGTGAGGTTGGAGAGAGGAAGTGGTGGAATACAAGGATATTGCAATAATAGAATCCGTTGCCGACTCACAGTGACCCTATAGAGCAGTATAGAACTGCCCCATAGGGTTTGTGCAGTAACAGAGGATCCCCCCAAATTGCTCACATACACCATCACATTTGATCTTCACAGCCACAAAATTTCAGAGTGGGTATTATTACCTCTAGCGTTTGGTTAAAGAAACTGAAGCTCAGAGAGGATGAGGATAAGGTGGTACAGATGAAGAAGTGGTCAAACTTTGATTTGAACCTAGGTCTCTCTGACTCTAATGTTTGCTATACAATACTTCACTGAAGGAATAAGTGAACAAACGTACAACAAGAATTTCCAGCAGTATATGTAGTAGCTGCTTCTACTGTTGAATCTCTATGTTCATTGAGGTGTCTAGTTTGCTGGGTTCCCACACGGAATATCTGGTTTCACACAACAGATACAAAGCAGTCAGGTTGTGCATAGTATGGGCTTGGAAGTTAGATCAGAATTCTCAATCTACCTCCCTGCAGCTTCTATTTTACTGCCTTTGCCATGTGTGATAGGTACGTAAGATAATCAGCAGCTGCTTCTGACGCTGATACGCGCTTAGTTGTAATATGCATGCATCATATGCATGATAGCCATGATACGCACTTAGTCTGTTCTGCTGTAAGATGTTAGCTGTGTGCTTAAGGAAACTTGAGGTCTCTAAAATTCCTTTATAAAAACAGTTCTTTCAATGGAAAGGGGGAGTTAGGGAGTAGAGAGTTTCTCATATGCACTGAAGCAATTTAAGTATAAAGGATAATTTATTGAAATATTAATTTGTGTTTTGAACCTGCTGTTTTTTTCTCCCTGAGTTTGAAGCATTGTAACAATTCCACTGTAAGTCGGTCAGTTCTGACTTAAGTCAAATACCTCTAGGCAAGCTGACCACATTTTTCACTATGCACTCCATACTCAGGAACAACTCCTATAAAGCTCCTCTTAGTTCTTGCGAATTTAAATTCAGCATAACCTTATTAGAGCTACGCTCAGCATTATATAAATTTGTATACACACTGTGTGTGAAACTGTCTAACCATACGTGGTCCAATCCAATATTATACAGTAAAACCATAGCTGCAGCCAGTCCTCTAATCACCACAGTGCCCTGGACTAGAAGTCAAGGCTGTTAATAATAATGGCTAACCTGAATACAGCTTATTTTGTATAAGCCTCTCTTCAAGTCCTCATAATAACTCATGGTAGGACCTGTATGGGAAAACTGAGGCATCGAGAGGTTAAGTAACTTATCTAAGGTCAAACAGCTGGTAAGTGTTTTCCTGACCCCAAAATCTGTGTCTTGCCCAAGATGCTATCCTGCGTCTGGATTCTGGGTTCTGGACTTGCCACTTATTTGCTGAATGTTGTAGGAGAAATCCTGGACTCTCTATCATCTCAGATTCCCAATTTGTAAAATAGATATAACACCATCTCTCAGTCCATCTTGGATGGTTTTCATAGGAACTAAATGAGAAAGAGGAAAGTGTCTATACCGTCCTGGATAACTTTAGAGTTTACTAATACTATTATAGATTCAGAGCAAGGCCTCACATAGTTGTCTTTGAAACCTCTGGCTATCACATTTATTTCAGTTGTTTCATCCTGCCTTCATTTCCTGTGTCAAGGTGGTAAATGAGACTTCAGAAAAAGTTTAGGCCAAAGCAAAACATAAAACAAAATATGGGACTCCAATGGATCAGTTGACAGCATTTCCATTAGGAAGCAATGTACATGAGAAAGGACTCACATTGCTTTACTTCAGGGTCAACCTGATTAAGAAAAAAAAGTCTAAGATGGGGATTGATATTTAAATGTTTACACACAGAGACACATATCTCACAGCTACTGCTAAGCTCTTTCAATGAGGACTTAAGTGTTCATTAAGGCAACCATATGGGGTCTGGTGGTATAGCCTGAATGGCAGGCATTAGGAATGGCCGCCTGCCTCGTACTGCACCACCCAAAAGACTTCTCTTTTTCCTGAGAAAAGCAGACCACCACCCGGAACAGGATGTAAGCATTGTGGGAGGAGGCAATCACATAAAACTTCAGTTCTATCTTTCTGAATAAAATAAAAACCAAAGACTAATCTGAAGCACATAAGAGATTTTAGGAAAACTTGAAGCTCACAACGCTACCTATAGGATGCAGCAAAAAGAGCCAGCCTTTGGAGTTAGAAGGAACTCAGTTTGAATTATGACCCTTTTATACACCAGCTACATGACCGTAAAGAGAGTGATTGAGGACATGGACTCTAAACAGTGTCTGTGCTTAGTCCCTGGCCTTGCTAATTACTAGCTATGTGACCATGGGCAAGTGTTTAACTGCTCTGTGCCTCAGTTTCCTCATCTGTGAAATGAGGATTTACCTCACAGTGATACTAGCTATGTGACCATGGGCAAGTGTTTAACTGCTCTGTGCCTCAGTTTCCTCGTCTGTGAAATGAGGATTTAACTCAGAGTGATGGGAAGATTAATGAGTTTACATATGTAGAGTATCTAACACATAGTAACACTATACAAGTATTTGTCATAATTGTTATTAATCTATTTTGTCTCCATTATAAAGTGAGTATAACAATACCTACTTTAAAGATTAAATGAGACATTTTATGAGAAATGCTTTGTATAGACTAGCGCATAGTAGAAATTTATTAAGTGGTAACAATTATTAACATTAGTTCAAAATGATTTTTCCAATTTTTCTCTAAAATTCTCCTTGTCCACATAGTCTCCAGCTTTGATTAAAAATAATTTAGAGGGTAGGATACACCATTCTTTTTCTTTAATGAGCTGAGAAGCATTGTTATGACTAAGTGAGCTAACTGAAATTACAGATTAAATGTGCTCCTAAATGAAAGGCATCTGACACTAAGCAGGTCTCAGTAAATGGTGTTCCCTTTCTCTGTGCTCTTTAAGATTCAATATATATGTTGTATGTAGTAACTGAAATAGGTTTTAGATTTAGTGATTCTTTTTTCCCTCTTTCTTGGATAAATGTCATTTTAAATAATCAATAACCAAATACAGAAACTGGTACCCCTGTAAAAAAAGGGAAGGAGGAAATAATTTAACATCTGTTGAGTGCTTATTATTTGCTTTCCATATGGTATTGTTGTTTTTCAACACCATCTTGAAAACTAAGTTATTATCACTTTGTTACAGATCAAGAAACAGAGGGTTACATAGCTTAAGATCGCAGTCATTCAGTGGTAGAGCCTGGATTCACACCTAGATCTATCCTGTCCCCAAAGTCATGCTAATTCTATTTACCTGCCTGCTTCCAAAGACATAAATATCTGAGTGGACACAATGGAATTTTAAAAGAACTACACAATGTTGCGGAGCCCTGGTGGCAGAATGGTTAAGTGCTTGGCTGCTAACCAAAAGGTCGGCAGTTCAAATCCACCAACCACTCCTTGGAAACCCTATGGGACAGTTCTACTCTGTCATATAGTGTTGCTATGAGTCAGAATCAACTCAACGGCAACAGGTACACGAGATTATGGGTAGGGCCTTTAATAATAGATCTTTAAAAAGAGTCCAGGAAAATTGTCATGATTTTTATAAATTATAAATTAGAGACTAATTCCCAGACATTCAGCCTAATCTATTTACCTTGTATATTTTGTATGGTCAACACATTACATATAATTTGTATAATGAATCTATTCTGTTGTAGCTTCCATTACTTACCAGCTGAGTCAGCCTCAGATTAGTTAGCATCATTTACCTTATCTGAAAAAGGGGATAATAATAACCAGCTCATGTGATTATTGTGAAAACTAAACAGTGTATGTAACAGTACTTTGAAAACTGTAAAGATACTACACAAATGTCAGTTATTACTATTACCACAATTCTAAGCAATTCTAAACAAAAAAAAACCCCATTGCTGTTGAGCTGATTCTGACTCATAGCAAACTTATAGGACAGAGTAGAACTGCCCCATAGGGTTTCCAAGGAACAGCTGACAGATTCGAACTGCCAACCTTTTGGTTAGCAGCCAAGCTCTTAATCACTGTGCCACCACAGCTCTAAGTAATTCTAAGGACTATTTAAAGAACACTTGCCCATAGCTGGAATGTTCTGGTACTGAATATTTGTTTGTGAAAAATACTAGCAAATTAAATGGTCAAAAATTATTCTGAAGCAAAGATGAGAAGGTAAAGGGGCAGGGAAACTAGAGTACTGGAACTGGAACAGAATGAATGAGAACAATGACACACTGTGAAAAAAGTAATCAATATCACTGAATAATTTGTGTAGAAACTGTTAAATGGGGACCTAATTTGGTGTGTAAACTTTCACTTTAAGCACAATAAACTATTATTTAGAAAAAAATACTAGCAAATCGCTTGGATGAGAGGATAAGCAGAAGAACTTCTGCCTGAGTGTCCTTGTGTGCGACTTTTACAATATCACCTCTGCTTACATCTTGGACCTGTTGAGGATTTCACAAGAAGTCACAGATTTTACCTAATTCCCATTGATCTTTCCCATCTCAGTTGTGTAATGGTCTGCTCTAAGAAGTTCTTCTTGACCCACCAGGCTGGATTAGCTGCCTCTTCTTAGCCCTTAGAGCTGTTGGTACTTCTTTCCAATACAACACGTATCATTCTTTATTATACTGTTTTGACTTGCCTGCCTCTCCACACTGTCCACTTTCTTATCTCTTTGAGGACAAGGACTATGTCCTTCACCTCCATATCCCCCATGTACAACACTGGCAAATGTTCCCTGAATGCATCAAAGGATAGAAGGATGAAAAAATGGATGGATGGATGAATAGATTAATTAATAAAACGAATAAACAGAAGTAGCGAGAAAAAGAAGTAGAAAAAGAAAATAAGATTTAAATAATAAATTATAAGAGAAATAAGCATTTAAGTAATATAAAATATGAAGGAAAGCATTCCCATATACACTAATGGAAGTGTAAATTCATTTAAAAAAAAACAAGAAACAAATCTTACAGCAATATCAAGAATCTTGTAAATGTTCATGTAATTCCATTATATTCAGTACACAAATATTTACTGAATGTTTAATATGTTTGAGGCACTCTTCTTTGTGCTAGGGCTATCATATATAGTATACAAAATAGACGAGTGTCTGTTCTCATGCAGCTTATAATACAGTGCAGGAAGACAGACAATAAACAAATATCAGAACCCAAGTATAATATGTCAGGCAAAGATAAGCACTAAAAAGAAAAAGTAGAAAAGGGGATAAATAATGATGGTGGAGGTGTGCTATTTATATAGGACGGTCTGAGAAAGCTTCTCTGTTAAAATGGTTTTTGACCAGAGATCTGAAGGAAGGGAGGAAGCTAGCCATGTGGATACCTAAGGGAAAGGCACTCCAGGCAGAAGGAATGGCAAGTGCAAATTTCCTGAAGCAATGCATGCTTACTGTGTTCAAGGAACAAGGAAGCCAGTGAAGCAATGAAGGGACTGGTGGGTGATGAGGTCAGAGTGGCAGCTGGGGCCAGATCATGAAGGGCCCTAAAAGTAAGGGCCTTGGATTGCATTCCTGGTGCTGTGATCTGACATGACATGATTTACTGTGTGCTATGTGGGTGGCATGGGTCGCAAAGGCAGAAACAGGGAGACTGTTTTAGGAGGCTATGGCAACAATCTAAGTGAGGTGTGTAGTAATTTGGACCAGTGTGCTGGTGGCAGTGATTTGGGAAGATTGTGGATATATTTTGAAGGTAAAGCCTACAGAATTTGCTGATGGATTAGATAGGGGATGTGAAGGGAAGAGAGGACTGAAGGTTGATTCCAATGCTTGTGGCCTGAGCAATGGCAGATTGGCACCCTCATTTACTAAGAAGAGAAGGTTGTGGAAGGACAGGTTAGGGGCAAACAGCAGAGTTTGCTTTTGAACATGTTAAATGTGTGATGCTTATAAAGCAACAAAGTGAAAATGCCAGTTAGGCTGTGGGGACCTAGGCATTTATTCTAAAGAAATATATAATCAAGAGAAAGGGTCAGAAAGATTGTACAAGTATTATTTGTCAAAGGAAAAACCTGTAAACAACTTAAATGTCCAACAATAGGGAAGCAGTTAAATTACAGTTCGTCTATATGGTAAGATATTATATAGACATTAAAAACACTTTTTGAAGACTAAAGATAAAGTAAAATGCTCAAATATAATGTTAAATTAAAAAAGCAAAACAAAGAAAAATGTATATGGTATGGTTCCATTTTTATAAACAAATGTACAGACAAAAAGTCTCAAAGGGAATATACCAACCATTAATAGAGATTATTCCTTTGGTGGGGTAACTAGTCATTTTTAT
>NW_004444076.1:2192162-2205410 GCF_000243295.1 Trichechus manatus latirostris
TAAAAAACTAAACAGATATAAGATAGATTGAAATTTAGGCAATAAAAGGAGCAAGAAAATGGATACAGAGAAAAAAATGATAATAAAGAATGTCTGGTAAAAATGTATGGATGCAGTATTTTTGAAATGTTTTTTACCCAGATTTGCTCCACCATCTACACAGATGAAACCAGCTAGAAACAAAAAAGTGAATGATGCAACCCAAAACTTATGAAATTCAGAAGTTTATAACTCTTTGGAATGCGATGATTATATCCTAAACTTTGTCAGGAAAAACATTAATATTAATATAGTAAACCTACCCATAGCCACTAATGATATGGGAGATGCTAGGAAGTCACTCTAGGATTACCATGCTGTAATAGATAATTTTCATAGTGCTCATCCATATGCGGACATCTAGGAAGAAGCTATCTTGTATCTATTATTACTTTACTGACATACACATGTGAAAGTAAACTCCTATAGGAAGAGACCACATCTACTTTTCTTGAGTAATAGCACACACCCTGCTTGAATGCCACACAGATAAGGGCCAGAAATAAGCTGCACATTGTGTTGACAGCACTTGATATGCAATGTAAGGAGACAGGGGTCAACTAAGGGTTGATGGCTTCTACAATGGTCCCTCCAAAATTCTCTAGCACCCATCATTAATCTTTCTTTGCATCAGCCAACCCAAAAGGCCAAGGATGAACTCATTGTATAAAAATGTAATGCAGCATTCAGTAAATAACTATTTGAATTTTACATTTATAAAAACAACTATAGACGTTCAAATAGCATCTTCCGTAAAATTACAGGGCTTAGTGGTAAATATTTATGTCCAGGAAATTCATGAGGGACAAAGGAAATGATAAATTTCTGTATAAGACGGTCTTAAAATTCCCATTACTGTTTCCATTTTGCTAATATTAAATTTACTTCCTTGACACAAAACAGAAACTTAACATGTTTTTCAATGCACACTTGGATATTCCCCTTAATTAAGAGTTGTCAACTTCCCCATTAACACACCCACTCTTCCTGCTTCTAACACTGTCGCTCTGTCAATCATGCCTCATGGTTTATGTAAGTAAACTTAAATGGTTATGTAGAGTCACCATCATTAAAGGAAAAACTCCCCTGACGCTTTCATTTAACGGTCTATCCTGCATCTGTCCTACCAGTCTTGCCTCATACCCCCTTCCTATTATTACATTTTGCTTCAAAAGAGACATTATGCTACCAGGCTCTGTAACAGAGAAATCAGACACGCAGCATAGAGCAAAACATACAACTAAGGGATATTTGCTCACAAATTTTTGATTTGGTTAAGTGTTATAACAAATTTTACAAAGGCTGTGGGGCATCTGGTGCCATGTTTTACAGATTTTTTTTTAAAGGGAAAATCTACATGCTATTAGTTATTGAGAATTAACTGTGAATAAAAACAGGGTTAAAATCAACAAATTATTCAGAAGACTATTGCATTCAGCCACAGAGGTCAGCCTGATGGATTGATTTACAGCATATTTGGTTCCACTGAATCCTATATTAAATTTTCAGTTTTCAGCTGTAGTCATAAAAGTAAAGATCCTCAATAAAGCACTCAGGCTATATACTTTCTGTAATAAAATGATCTAATGTGCTCTGCAAGACAAATAAGTAGAAAAATGTACACATAGATTAGAACAACATTTGAGCAGCTGTATAACGTTGTCGGTTACACTTCTATAAATAATTGGAGAATGTTTACCAAAAAGTGATTTTATTTGTGGAACAGTTCCTCTTAAATTCTTGTCTGAAATAGTATTAACGATAGCTAACATTTACTGAGTACTTACTTTTTTCCAAGTACTTTGCATTTCTTAGTTCCATTTATTGCCGTGATGAACCTATGAGGTACAAAGTATTGCTTTGCTTATTTTATAAATGAGGAGAGCTTGGCTGCTAACCAAAAAGTTGGCAGTTCGAATCCACCAGCTGCTCCTTGGAAACGCCCCGGGGCAGTTCTACTCTGTTGTATAGGGTCGTTATGAGTCGGAATTGACTCGGCGGCAACTTTTTTTTTTTAAGGCAAAGGGTGGTTATATAACTTATTCCAGCCCAGGACTCAGACACCTAATCACTCCGCTATACTCAACATAATTCTAAAGCAGGGACAATCGCCTGCTAACATTCCTCCCAGTTGTTTTCCACTAAGCTCGCTTGAAGGCATGTAAGAGGTTTACTTCCTGTGGGGGAAGAAGGATGGCAGCTTCCAGTTTATCCAGAAACGGCTTCAAGTCATTAAATGTAAGTTAAAAGGAAGAGAGGCCAGAGCATGCCTGTACTACTCTGATGGAAAGTGTTATCTGATCCTTTGAGAGAATCTTCCTACAGAGACCATAAACCTTAATCCATTATTAAGAGGATGCTTCTATAAAACAAAATTCATAACTGGTAAATTTGAGCAATTTAGCTCAGTGCTTCTCAAACTTGAGTACATATATCCACCCTGGCGTTTGTGGAATTTTCTAGGGCTATGTGTATTCCTAAAACACCTTTCTGGTGTGTCAATTTCACTTTAAGGTTTTGGATAAAAATAGTTTAATTTGTAAGTAATTGGCAATATTTTTACATTAAAGCAAATAAGGATATTTGCCAAACTTTTACGATAAAACACAAGATTTTTTGTGTGTATGTGTTTCATACTTGTGCAGAAAGCTTCATATTCTACTCTAGACCACAAAAAGAACAAGTTCATTTTCCAAGGCCTAAAGGCATGTGGACAGAAACATTTGAAAAGCAGTGGTTTAGCCTATAACCAGTTTTTTTTTTCTATAAATCTTTTCATGAGTTTTTACAATAGTGGTCTCATACAGTATTTGTCCTTTTGTGATTGACTTATTTCACTCAGCATAATGACCTCCAGATTTATCCATGCTGTGAGATGTTTCACAGATTCATCATTGTTCTTTATCGTTGCATAGTACTCCATTGTCTGTATGTACCACAGTTTATCTGTTCATCTCTTGATGGGCATTTAGGTTGTTTCCATCTTTTTGCTATTGTGAATAACGCTGCAGTGAACATTGGTGTGCACGTCTATTTGTGTGATGGCTCTTATTTCTCTAGGATATATTCCTAGGAGTGGGATTGCTGGATCATATGGTATTTCTATGTCTAGCTTTTTAAGGAAGCACCATATCATTTTCCAAAATGGTTGTATCATTTTACATTTCTGCCAGCAGTGCATAAGAGTTCCAATCTCCCTACAGCCTCTCCAACACTTGCTATTTTCTGTTTTTTTGATTGGTGCCAGTAATTTTGGGTGAGATGGTATCTCATTGTAGTTTTGATTTTCATTTCTCTAATGGCTAATAACCATGAGCATTTCCTCATCTGTCTGTTAGCTGCCTGAATGTCTTCTTTGATGAAGTATCTGTTCATATCCTTTGCCCATTTTTTAATTAGATTATTTGTCTTTTTGTTGTAGAGGTGTTGAATTTTCCAATAGATTTAGAGGTTAGACTTTTGTCAGATTTGTCATAGCCAGTTTTTTTTCCCCCAGTTTATACCTTCTCTTTTTACTCTTTCGGTGAAGTCTTTTGATGAGCATTTAAGTGTTTAATTTTTAGAAGATCTCGGTTATCTAGCTTATCTTCTGCTGCTTTTGTATCATTATAGTTTGTATGCTATTTATGCTGTGTATTAGGGTCCCTAGCGTTGACCCTATCTTTAATTCTATGGTCTTTATAGTTTTTAATTTTATGTTTAGGTCCTCGATCCATTTTGTATGAGTTTTTGTGTATGGTGTGAGGTATGGGTCCTGTTTCATTTCTTTTTACAGATGGATATCCAGTTTTGCCAGCATCGTTTGTTAAAAAGACGGTCTTTTCCCTGTTTAATGGACTTCGGGCCTTTGTCGAAGATCAGGTGACCTTGAGTGGATGGATTTACACCCAGGTTCTCGATTCTGTTCCATTGGTCTATATGTCCGTCGTTGTACCAGTACCATAGCCTATAACCAGTTCTGATCTATAAAGTTAAAGACCAAGATGGCATGGAATCAATAACAGTGGAAAACACTCTTATGTTGATCCTGACAGATTACCCCATGGGCGATAAAAAGAGTAAAAATGGTCAGCAGTAAGATAGTCCAACTAAAGCAGGCCTGCTTCTCGTATAAGGACTTTGGCTGTTGAGTCTAGCTCTAAAATAGAGCCCAGATTCCTCTACTTCTCTTTTCTTCTACTGCTATTCTTTTATCCAATCCCAGCAGCCATCATTTCTTCCTTTTTTTCTTCATTAGTTCCTCTACTCCTACTCTTACCCCTCATCAATCTACACTCTACACAGTAGCCAGTGTGTTTTTGTTTAAACATAAATTTGATCGTGTCATATTCCTGGTTAATACTCTTTAATGGATTTTCAACACACTTAAAATTAAACTATACTTCTTTACTATTGCCTACAAATTTCTTCATCGCCTGACTCCTGCTTCCTTCTCTAAACTAATTCTTTCCATGCTCCCATTAGCTCTCCTCTTTCCAGCCAAGTTGAACTTCATGTTCTTTGAACATGCTAAATTTATTCCTGACTCAGTCAGACTCCAGATTGATAGGATCATACATATATTTAGTAAATAAGGGAGTCAAACTGGCAAATATCAGGGTCCATAATTTAGGGTTGTCCTTTGAAATTTCCAGGAATAAGAAATCTTTCTTCAGACTTTATTTAGCTTTTTCTTTTTTGATCAACCAATCTATGTGAGGGAGCATTACATACAGCCAGTCAGAAAGACACCTGGGGTCTACTAAGTTCAGGGCTAGGTGAGCTTGGTTTCTAACACTGGGAAATATGCCTCTTACAACCACCATTTAAGTCTCTGGCTTTCATAATCATATTTATCACATTCATAACTTGGGAAATTAAGTCCCCACATCTGGAAGGAGCAGTTTTAGTTTGCAATGCCAACTTTTTTGGTTTCATTTTAGTACTGATATGTTTTCTGAGAATATTTAGCCAGATGGTGAAGATGTGTGTTGTTAGCTCTTCTGGGTGACCAGAGACTTTGCCCAAAAGACATGGAATTCCTAGTTGTAGGTAATGCACAAAGTGGACACTCTCCTCACGGGTGATCCTTGACTGATTGTAGCTTCTCCTAATTATTAACTTCTCACTCCATTCAAGAAAAAGTGAACAACAGCTTTGCAAAATAGAAAGAGTGCTAGTCTGGAAGTTCAAAGACATGGGTTCTAAATATCACCCTACCACTTACAAGTTATGGGACTTAGAAAAAGACAACAAATCATTCTTGGTCTTATGTTCCTGACCCATAAAATGGAGGAAGATTAGATCACATATTCATTTTTGGCCCTTACAGTTCTGAGAGTCTATAATTCTTTGATCCCAAAACCATCTCAGCATCACTGTAATAACTTTGTTTTCCAAAAATCAAAACCCAGATATCTACCTTACAATGAATACTGATTCATAGGGGATGCAACAGACTTTCTACTAAGACATTTTTATCCAAAGGCTTTTTATTTGTGCTCCTTTTCTCTTGATCAATGAAAAAAAAAAAAATCCAAGTTTACCCAGGTGTACATTTCCTTAGATAGTAAGAGATTAAAACAAAAAATCCAGTTAAGTCATTGTAGTATTCTTCTAATCAAAAGTGCTTTAAAAATTCTTACTATATTTCCATAACAAAAGTGAATATAAATCAGGAAAACAAGAGAAATACTTTTCACAACAGATTTAGCAAGACACTATGAACAGATGGAACAAAAAGCATGATGTGATTTTACAGATGGTTCCCAATCCACAAAAAGTTTCCTGATTATTCCAAGTTCCATCATTAGAGATTCATTTCCTTGGTTAACTCTATTAGGAAAATAAAAAGTAGGCCTCATATATAAGCTACTGTAAAACCTTAGGATAATCATAAGTTTATATAGCTCTCTAAAGAGGTCCCTGGGTGGTACAAATGGTTTGTACTTGACTGAACCCACCCAGGGACACCTTGAAAGAAAGGATGGTGATCTGCTTCCATAAAGATTACAGCCAAGACCCCGTCAGGAACAAAGAAGAGTGAAAAAAATCAAAGACACAAGGGAAAGATTAGTCCAAAGGACTAATGGACCACAACTACCACAGTCTCTACCAGGCAGTCCAGCACAGCTAGATGGTACCCAGCTACCACTACTGACTGCTCTGACAAGGATCACAATAGAGGGTCCCAGACAGAGCTGGAGAAAAATGTAGAACAAAATTCAAACTCACAAAAAAAGACCAGAATTACTGGTTTGACAGAGACTGGAAAAACCCCTAGAGCATGGCCCCTGGACACCCTTTTAGCTCAGTGCTGAAGTCACACCTGTGCTTCACCCTTTGTCCAAAGATTAGACAGGCCCATAATACAAACAATAATACACATAGCTCAATAATGTATACAAGACTAAATGGGCACACCAGCCCAGGGGCAAGGATGAGAAGGCAGGAGGGGACAGGAAAGCTGGATGAATGGAAATGGGAAATCCAAGGTTGAGAAGGGGAGAACGTTGCACGTCGTGGGGTTGGCAACTAATGTCACAAAACAATAGGATTATTAATTGTTTAATGATAAACGAATTTGTTCTGTAAACCTTCATCTAAACATAATTAAAAAAAAAAAGAAAGAAACTAAAGATTACAGCCAAGAAAACCTTATGGAGCAGTTCTACTCTCTAACACGAGATCACTACGAGTTGGAATGGACTCAACGGCAATGGGTTAAAGATGACAAATTAACTTTCACACATATTACCACATTAAAACCTCACAATTACTTGTGGAAATTATACAACACTTTATCCCAAGAAAATCAAGATACATAGAAATTAAATGACTTGATTATGGTCATCTAGGTAGTACGTGGCAGGACTAGGACTAGAAGCCAGACTCCTGATACAAGTCCAGTCCTCTTTATCCAATTATTTCTCCATGGAAAGAGACAGCATGAGATGGGGAGATGGGGGTAAGGTAGGGATGGGGACTTTGCAGACAGATGGCCCTGAATTCAAATCTTGATTCTGCTATTTGTTGTATGATATGAGGCAATCACTTAACCTCTTTGAGCCCTTGTATTATCTGCAAAAATCAGGAATAAGAATCTTATAAATAATATAGGAGCAATAATATGTATTAAAGTACTTAGTGTTAATAGTGCATGGTAGTAGTCTTGTTCTTTTTACTAGTCTATGTTTTAATCTTACAGCTAGGCTGCATTTGAGAGGAAGCATAGGAATTTCAAGGTAGGTAAGATTTTCCTTTATGAGTCTTATATTTCAAACTGTAATATTTGCTTTCATTTTATTCTATTTCACACTTCTCTATAACTCAGCACCTGCTATCTCCTTATCATAAATGCCTTTTCTGATCTTTTGACTCTCTGGCCAGTGCTGGATTACTTTTCAAGTTCAAACTCATGTTATTTCGTCTTTAACACTTCTTTGATCCTGTGGTCTTCTCATAAAACTCAAATTCATTTACAAGCATTTATTATGTACCGCCTGTGGAACTAGGGAACTCTGCTGGGGCTACACATGACTCCTTAACAGAACTTACTCTTACTTTATTTGTTTCTGTTAGCAGTCCTGAGATTTTTATATTTTACTGGTAAAAATAGAAACATTAAAAATGAAGACTGATATAAAGTTGCCAACTTTATGTTTGTATAAAGACATAACAAAATAAATAATTATCATGGACTACCACCATTCTTTCACAAAAGAAAGATTAGTTTAATGCTACAATCTCAGGATTAAAAAAAATGAATGAACTGGACTTTGTGGAAAATTATATTGTCCTTTTTTGTTTTTTTCTGTTTGTCTTTAGATAGATACGATTACTATTCTCATTGTATGGATGAGGAAATGGATGCTTGCAGAGGTTAATTATTCTCCCAGGGACACACCATGGTAGAGGGAGGCCTTAAACCCGGGTCTATTTGTCTCTAGAGCTCACTGAAACACTTGGTCTCTTTCTACCCACATATTTCTAAGATGAGTACAGTTTTATGTTACTTGGTTTTCATTAAAAAATAAGGAGAAAATTAAAATACTTCTTCCTAGCCAGGATTTTACATCTGGCAGGGCACCCAGCTTTTCTGCTTAAAAGCTGTGTGACCATAAACAAGTTCCTTCATCTCTTTGAACTTCAATTCCTACAACTCTGAAATGAGGATGAAAGCCCTTCTCTCTATTTCTGGAGGATTAAATGGATAGTGTATGTAATATAGCAAGCAAAGGGCCTGGATTATAGAGGAGGTTTAATGAACGCTAATTCATCATGAGGCCTAGTACGATAAAATGACATTTTCAAATTAAAATTGTATCAAATATTAGTGATAAGATGAGAGCAAATAGATCATTGCTCTGGTGGATGAAGCTGCCCTATATTTACACAATTCTTTACAGAGCCACGAGGATTATCTTTGCCGCAGCAAAGATTGATTTGATTAACAGCATAGAGATCAAACTTCAGCATAAGAAGAAGTTTCTATTTGATTTATACCACAGATGCCAATTTGCAGCATCTAAACATTCCATTCCTGGCTAAAGATGTAACGAGCTACTTCAGCAAACCTGAAATTCCAAAATAAATAGAAACTGCTTAATCATTTAAAAAGAAATACCAAAGGAATGAACAGGCCAAAGCATGCCCGTGTACCAGTGAGGAAAGTTAAATGGCAGGATATCTCCCTTACTTTTTTACAGGCTGACAAATGGCTTCATTAGACAGGCAGGATGTAAAACCAAAACAGTCCCTGACTAGTATTTTTGCACATAAACATATGCATAAATAAAGTGCACATATTTATATGGAACCTCATTTTTGGTAATTGCATCATTCATTGAGGAAAGCAATTTCAGAGTAATTTGCAAAGTCTGAACTTAATTTTGCAAAGTCTGAACTTATTTTGTAAAACAATGTCAAGCCCCACCTATGTCTGAGTATATGGGTTTGCATGTGTTTGTATGAGCATGGAGAAGGTATGAAAGGCTCATGCCAGGTTGCCATATTGCAGTCAAGATGGATTGTTCTGAAGGGAGTCTGCAGGAGATTTTTGTTTCTTGAACATCTTTGCATTATTTTACCAGCCTCAAAAAACATAGATTACTTTGGAAAAAAAAATATTTAAAAAGAAAAAAATACATTTCTTATTAATTATTTAATTAATTTATTCATCAACCAATATTTATAGAATGTTTACAGATAAGCAGTTAAGTAAGCTTACTGGTCCTCTCTGTGAACTGTAGACCTAACTTTTTCAGAGGTGTGCTGGCTAAATTTGGCTTCATATTACAGGATTAGCACTGGCTTTCTGTGCTCTGGCCTAGAATCCTGCCCTGTTCCCCTTTGGGATTACCAGGATACATTAAATTCAAACCATATGGAGTTTCCTTTACCCCTTCCCTTTTTACTATCTACAGTTATTGCACCAGAGGCAGGGTTGATTGAACTCCAAATTCCATTGAAATGTGGGTGACCATTGGCAAGAACACGGAATTTATAGTCCAAAGACCAAGGTTTGAGTCCAGGCTCTTCAACTAACCAGGTGTGTGATATTTGCTATGCCACTTCCTTCTTTTTGAACCTCAGCACTATCTTCTCTTCTCCAGTAATAATATCTATCTTACAGCATTGCTGTAAAGCTCAAATGGGTCATATATGGAAAGTCTTAACAAATTCCAAAGTGATGGATAAGTGTATATTATTATTGTTCCACCAAGACTTTCTGACTTTGTTTCCTAAATGGAGGACTATGACACATTTTTACAACTATTTCCAGCTTTCTACCGGAGTAGGACTACAATAGGTTTGAACGACTCTCAGAAGCTTTAGTTGGTTCTCAAAGCAGTACATTAGGCAAATGTGTTTTCTTCTAGGTATTGATCACAAAACTCAACTAACCAACAAGCATATCTGACCTGGTATAGTCGTCTTCAACAAGCATGTGCTTTGGAATTGGCGAGTACCTTCCTGGAGAGATGGGTGGCAGGGAGGTTTTGTATTCTAAAGTGCCATTGTTGCCAGAGAGTAGATGATTTTCCATTGGTGGAGAATAAGCTAAAGGGTAAAAAAAAAAAAAAAAAAAACCTGTTATGTGGATGACTCAATGTATTATGCTATAGTTCAGAGGATGTGTTAAAAACAGAACAGTTTTGCTACATGTCAAGGATTTGATGTCCTCCAAGTGAGGGGAATTGCTGTTAATTTATATTTAATATGTACAAGCACATGGTGACTTTTAGGATAGGAAGGACGCAATAACAGTTATATCTGTAACCCCAGTTAGTATAATTAGGTGAAGGAAAGAATTGGAGGAGAGATTCAGCCTCCACATTTTCCGAATGATGATTAATTTTCTATTGAAATAAAAATGTTAACTTTCTAATTGCAGAGCTCACGTTCTTTTCACATGATCAATATCCAATCATCAAAAGCTCCTAGGAGCAAATTCTTCTGTAAGACTTTCTCCCTAAATATGCTATATTCCCAGAGGGATCTCTCCAGACCAAGAACTCTGGCCTTTCTTTTCCTTTCCTCCACCCTAATTCAGACTCTCATCATCTCCCTTTTGAGCCACTGAAAACACTCTGAACTGTCTCCTGCCCCCACCCCCACAATTCATTTTATACACTGAGATGAATTAAACCCTCCTGAAACCCGCTCTGGTCACGTAGCTCTCTTGCTTAAATTCTCTCCATTGCCACTACTGTATTGAATATAGTATGAAAGCTTCCTTTACAAAATCGATCTAATATCTCCAAGACATATTTGCTATGGTCCTCAAACAAAGCCTTTGTTTTTCTACCCGTTTCTTTGTTCCACTATACTAACTGCCTAGAATTCATGTCTCCTACTCTTTCCTTTCTCTAATGTTGAAATCTCACCCATTCTTCAAGATACTCTTCAAACGCTATCTTTGCATAAAGATTTTTCTACCTTCTAAATACCAATGATATCTCCTCCCCTTGAGTCCCCAAAGGGCATTTATTTTACCTCTCACATAGCATATACCTCTCTTATTCTGCCACATATTACTGCTATTTATGTATTTGAATTAGCCTTTCAACCAAGCTCCTTAAAGGTCATTATCGTAGCTTCTTTGCAACCCACATATTACCTTACAAGGTGTCTAGCACACACCTACTGAAGTTATTCAATACATATTTGTTGAATTAATTAGAAGTTTTTTTCCCCTCTTTTCTCTTTTTGGACATTGACCTTTTATCCCCTTCATGAAGTGACTCACAGAGTCTCAAGGCTGATTTTTACAAATTAATCAAGTTTGAAGAACTCTGAAAGTTAAAACTCTTTTACATCCTAAGGTAAGGCTGATTTCAGCTTGTAGACTACTTGAAAAAGAGATATTTTTTAGGGGGGTTGGAATAGGTTTAGAATTGTCATTTAAGAAGAAATAGCTAACTTAATGGACAGGTAATGAAATTATTCCACCCTTCAATTTCTCTCGAGAGGAATATCTGAATCCGAGAGAGGCTGCACAACTTGCTTGAGAACACGGCATCAACTAACGGCAGGTCCTGAAGCACACTCTGAGTTTGCAGTCCTGTAAATGGACTCTCAAAATTTCAGAATCAGCAAGCTTACTGATACGGACAAAGCTGTTCCTTAAATTAAATCAAGAAAAAGAATTGCTTCTACATCTAGTCCCCAAAGACAGAACCTTAGATAAAGTTTTTGGTGACCTATTAAAAAGAGAAGACATGGGCATATACAGCAATGAACTTCCTGAGTAACCCAGCACAGTGTATTATAATTAGTTGTTGGCTTAGAGGCCTTCATCCCCAACCCACCTCTACTATCCTCTACTACGAGAGTGAGGATTTTCTCTGGCTTCTCTACCAAAATAACAAATTCAGGTACAGGTAAGGGTTATGATGAGGAGATTGAGGATAACAGTTTCACCAGTCAAGCACAAGATCCAGTTCCTCGGGAAGAGGCTTAGAGCTATCTCTGGTCTAATTTATCAGCCTCTCTTTTCTACTCTGCTATTATACAGATACGAATGAGGACGAGAGGATCTTATGACATGAGAGCTATCATGCTTTAGGAATCTGAGAAATAGCTTTTAAAATTGTGTTACCCTAACACTACTATAATCACACTGTCCCCAACATATACCATAAGCCTTTCCATGGTGTGGATCCTCCAGCTTATCAGGTTGTCCTACCTCCAAAACATAGGTAAGCGTCTGATAAGGCAACCAGAGAGTGAAGTAGGGGATATGCCTTCTGAAGTACTTCCTGAGGCTAAACAAGGGTGAAGGTGCCAGCAGAGGGCTTAGTCAACTCCTTTGTAGAATTCTCATTTTGCAAACCAGGCATGCTGTTAGAAGATACCACTGAGTGTGGTACTTACAGTGAGTAATATCAGGTGGACCATAAGGATCAGTCATATAAATTGTGGTGGGTTTGCCAACTTTTAGATAAACTACATCTGACGTGTTCTTCAATATTGCTACTGCCTCTTCATGTGTTACTTCTTCTAAACTATAATTGTTTACCTGAAAGGAAAAAAAAAGTCAATATTAGCATAAATTCCATGTAACTGAAGAGAAATATTAAGGCAAGAATACATCTGGAATTATGACCTTATTTAAAGATTAAATTGCAATGATTACTGTCTAGTATTTATATGTTACTTGATAGAACTGATGGATTAATGGCAGTAGTCAAAGCAGATATGGTACTGTCATTGATGCTATACAACAAGGTTGCTTCTTGCCTTTTTTTAATAAAAAAGCCATACATTATAATGGAAATCAGAGCACCAATCATGGAAAAAGGACACGAAGGGTTGAATGCCTTTCTTATTTTGTCACAGTTTTTTTGTGATTACAAAAGTAAAATATATCTATTGAAAGAAAACTTGAAAAATATGGGAGAAAATAAAAATCATCCATAATCTCCCTACTTGGATAGATAGATAGATAGATGTATGTATATATCCCTCCTCCATGTATATATATATTTTTCTTTGCAAGACTGTGACCATATAATACATATTCTTTTGGAACCTACTTTTAAAATCTGCAGTGACCCTTTGTCCATATCATTAATGTACTTCAGCAACATGACTTTTGTTTTCTACAGAGCATTGTGTTGCATGGCTATAACAATTTATTTATTTATTTACTTATTTTTTTATTGTACTTCAGGTGAAGGCTTACAGAACAAATAGTTTCTCATGAAACAGTAGTACACATATTGT